>NC_088226.1:24825726-25425726 GCF_036934945.1 Oncorhynchus masou masou | reverse complement strand
TTGTTATCCAAACTAACGGGTTGAAGTTTTATGTTGTTGCAGATGATCAGATATTCAGGTAGGGCCTAGTGACCATTTACCATTCACGCTGTCATACAGGGTGAGGGGGTCACCACCGATGGTCTCCGGTGGCCCAATAAGACCTGGTGAGGCAATAGTAGACTTCCCTGTCAGCACATGCGCCTCAATGAAGTACAGGTACTCTTCATCAGCCAAGCCCCTCCACAGCTTCTCTGTCCCATGCACGCTGGACTTTATTCACATTTTGTTACGTCACAGCCTTATTGTAAAATGGATGTAAAAAAAATCCTCAATACCCCATAACGACAAAGCAAAAATACGTATTTAGACATTTTAGAAAATGTATATAAAAAAAACAACCTGAAATATCACATTTACATATGTATTCAGAACCTTTACTCAGTACTTTGTTGAAGCACCTTTCCCAGTGATTAAAGCATCGAGTCTTCTTGGGTGTCACGCTACGCGCTTGGCACATCTGTATTTGGGGAGTTTTGCCCATTGTTCTCTACAGATTGAACTACCAACAGGACATTCAAAACGGTAAAATATTATGCTTCACGGAGACGTGGCTGAACGACTACACTATCAACATACAGCTGGCTGGTTATTAAACAGTAACCCTCTTCTCTCCTTACTTATTTCACAGACACTAGTCAATGCTATTTCAGTGTCACTCCTATCTTGCTCATTTCCTGGCCCCCCTTCTCCTCTCTGCTCTCAAACCTTCAAGGTCTCAGCAGTGCGTGGAGGGCTCCTCTGTCTGCCTTTTCCCCTATCTATCTGTAGCTCTTTTTCTCATAACAATCAGTAACAACTATGTGTTGTTTCCAAATATTAAGCGTCTCCCTGTTTGGCTTTATCTAAATCATGGATTTTTGAAAAAACATGTCTATGGTAGCAATCTCTAAAGTCCTTACATAACCTTAATCAACCTATCAATAATCCTGTTCAATAATACTATTTAAATAAAAATCTTCTAATGGTCAAATAAAGCCAAAACGAATGCTAACAATATCATATCCTTTCTGTACTAATGAGCACTCTCCTTCAGGGGTCCACTGTATTTTATCTAACAATAACATGGGTTAACCTTAAACTCAGTCTCATCAATAATTTAATATATGTTGCATAGTGTGGGATAGCTTATCGAAAGTAATTTACCATCCCTAAGAACTGAAACTTATTTATTTTCATTAAAATGTTTAATGCTTATAAAATCACTATTTTTCTATGTATTTTCCTGCCCTAATTGGCTTAAAATATTTCCTGTCCAAACCTCAATGTACCATATCTTCCCCTATTTATTATTGATGATAAATAAGATTTTTGTTCCTGTTGTATCTACCAAATCAATAGTAGCCAATTCGAAACCTTCACAGCCAATGTTTAAAAAATAATCTTGAACCTCTTCCTCACTAGAGTTTATTCCTCCGCTCCCAATAATTTGTCCTGCCTCAATTCCACTTTCTCTTCTGTGGTTCAAACTATAATTATGTCCAAGAGCTATAAACTACATTATAATTAATTTATCTTAAAACCAGTATCACAAATGACCACACATTCATTATCCAAATGGCCCTTCCTGAGGCTGATCAGACCACAGGGGAAAGCCATGATAGAGGTCAAAGGTTATACCACCCTTTTACAGTCATGTTCCATACTATATTAGACATATTAAAGAACCCTCTGGCCTGCTCGCCTCCCTACCACTGAGGAAGTACAGTTCCCGAAGTACAGTTCCCGCTCAGCCCAGTCAAAACTGTTCGCTGCTCTGGCCCCCCAATGGTGGAACAAACTCCCTCACGACGCCAGGACAGCGGAGTAAATCACCACCTTCCGGAGACACCTGAAACCCCACCTCTTCAAGGAATACCTAGGATAGGATAAAGTAATCCTTCTCACCCCCCCCCCCCCTTAAATGATTTAAGTCAGAAGGTGAATTCACCAATTTGTAAGTCGCTCTGGATAAGAGCGTCTGCTAAATGACTTAAATGTAAATGTAAATGTAATGTAACCCTTTATCTAATGAATTCACATGTTTAATTAGAACTCAGAAAATAAAACTCCTAATATTCCATATGTGAGTGTACCCCTTTAATGCTTATTGTCTCTGGGAAACATGGAAATCCCCTTAACCCCAAACGTTTACTACAAACAAAACCTAATAATTATGATAATACTATTGTACTACCACAAATCGTTCATTTTAAATTTCCTCAATGTTTCATGTAACTCATTCAGTCTTTCTGTCACGGTTTTCTGTAAGTGAAAGAGAGTCGGACCAAAATGCGGCGTGTCTATTACGATCCATGTTTAATAAAACTGAAGAAACACGAATCAATATGAAAAAACAATAAACGAAAACCGAAACAGCCTAATACTGGTGCAAACTAATACACGACAGACATAAGGACAGGAAAAGGAACAATCACTCACAAAACCCAACACCAAACAGGCTACCTAAATATGGTTCCCAATCAGAGACAATGACTAACACCTGCCTCTGATTGAGAACCATATCAGGCCAAACACAGAAACAGACAAACTAGACACACAACATAGAATGCCCACTCAGATCACACCCTGACCAAACAAAACATATAAACATACAAAGCAAACTATGGTCAGGGTGTGACACTTTCTCCAAATAGTCTCCCCAAAATGCTTGATAGGATTACCCTGCCCTTACACACACACAACTGTGATAAACGTACACTGTCCCTTTAACATACAATAAACTCAGCCTGCAATCCACTTTGCGGACCTTTCATTGCTCCCCATAATGTAAACAGATTCTAATGTTAGTATACCTTAACTTCCTGTTTAAATTCACTGGTGTTATCTGAGCAATCAAACCAAAATCAATAACTGGGAACTATTATAAAACTTTTACGATACTATTCAGACCTCCCTCTCTTACAGTGCCTTGCGAAAGTATTCGGCCCCCTTGAACTTTGCGACCTTTTGCCACATTTCAGGCTTCAAACATAAAGATATAAAACTGTATTTTTTTTGTAAAGAATCAACAACAAGTGGGACACTCATGAAGTGGAACGACATTTATTGGATATTTCAAACTTTTTTAACAAATCAAAAACTGAAAAATTGGGCGTGCAAAATTATTCAGCCCCCTTAAGTTAATACTTTGTAGCGCCACCTTTTGCTGCGATTACAGCTGTAAGTCGCTTGGGGTATGTCTCTATCAGTTTTGCACATCGAGAGACTGAAATTTTTTCCCATTCCTCCTTACAAAACAGCTCGAGCTCAGTGAGGTTGGATGGAGAGCATTTGTGAACAGCAGTTTTCAGTTCTTTCCACAGATTCTCGATTGGATTCAGGTCTGGACTTTGACTTGGCCATTCTAACACCAGGATATGTTTATTTTTGAACCATTCCATTGTAGATTTTGCTTTATGTTTTGGATCATTGTCTTGTTGGAAGACAAATCTCCGTCCCAGTCTCAGGTCTTTTGCAGACTCCATCAGGTTTTCTTCCAGAATGGTCCTGTATTTGGCTCCATCCATCTTCCCATCAATTTTAACCATCTTCCCTGTCCCCGCTGAAGAAAAGCAGGCCCAAACCATGATGCTGCTACCACCATGTTTGACAGTGGGTATGGTGTGTTCAGGGTGATGAGCTGTGTTGCTTTTACGCCAAACATAACGTTTTGCATTGTTGCCAAAAAGTTCAATTTTGGTTTCATCTGACCAGAGCACCTTCTTCCACATGTTTGGTGTGTCTCCCAGGTGGCTTGTGGCAAACTTTAAACTACACTTTTTATGGATATCTTTAAGAAATGGCTTTCTTCTTGCCACTCTTCCATAAAGGCCAGATTTGTGCAATATACAATTGATTGTTGTCCTATGGACAGAGTCTCCCACCTCAGCTGTAGATCTCTGCAGTTCATCCAGAGTGATCATGGGTCTCTTGGCTGCATCTCGGATCAGTCTTCTCCTTGTATGAGCTGAAAGTTTAGAGGGACGGCAAGGTCTTGGTAGATTTGCAGTGGTCTGATACTCCTTCCATTTCAATATTATCGCTTGCACAGTGCTCCTTGGGATGTTTAAAGCTTGGGAAATCTTTTTGTATCCAAATCTGGCTTTAAACTTCTTCACAACAGTATCTCGGACCTGCCTGGTGTGTTCCCTGTTCTTCATGATGCTCTCTGCGCTTTTAACGGACCTCTGAGACTATCACAGTGCAGGTGCATTTATACGGAGACTTGATTACACACAGGTGGATTGTATTTATCATCATTAGTCATTTAGGTTAACATTGGATCATTCAGAGATCCTCACTGAACTTCTGGAGAGAGTTTGCTGCACTGAAAGTAAAGGGGCTGAATAATTTTGCACGCCCAATTTTTCAGTTTTTGATTTGTTAGAAAAGTTTGAAATATCCAATAAATGTCGTTCCACTTCATGATTGTGTCCCACTTGTTGTTGATTCTTCACAAAAAATACAGTTTTATATCTTTATGTTTGAAGCCTGAAATGTGGCAAAAGGTCGCAAAGTTCAAGGGGGCCGAATACTTTCGCAAGGCACTGTATAGCCAAATATAGCCCAGTGAACGCCACCAATCAGTGATGGCCACCGAACAATTTTGTTGCTAGTTTTAGCATCTTTTCAGACTACCCTGGCGATATTCAGCTACTTTTAAAAATGTATTTGGAACTTTTAGCAACTTTTGAAAAGTGACTTAAAGCTATAATGCACACATTTTCCCTCTGAATGACACAAACAATTTTCTCTGTCACCCTCAGTCACAACCTCATTGCCTGGCTGCAAAAGTGCATTGTGAGTGATGTCAGCAACAGGGGCTCAACCCATGCCCAGGCCGCAGCAACTTTCAACGAATTGCAAATCATTGTTGGCTAACTGCAGCAGCAGTAGTTCGGGTTTGATAAACCAAACCCAATTTATCCCACATTTTGGATCTTGAATAGAACTTACAACTTACAATCAAAATATCTCAATCAAAATTGTACTGCCAGAAGTACAGAAAAGAGTGTACCTGAACAACGGTCAAATCAATTTGAGTAACATTATTGTGTATTCAACGTATTGACGCAGTTTTACGTTATCACGAAACAATTCAACCTACCTCTAGGCAAAGATATATTATCCCCTATTTGGATTGAGTTTTGCTTTAATTCTATCGTAAAAGTAAAATCAAACTTTCCCTACTCCAAAATTTAAACGTACCATGTACTTCACTAAATTAAAAAGAAATTTCGATGGGCACCAACTCAACCGTAATAGTCTCTTTGTTGTTATTTGGAATTCATTAGATTTAGGTAACTGTCTCTTCTATGATTCAGCATTGTTAAATACGACCCCGTTCCCAATACGTTATTCAAGCAGATAATTTAGGCAACAGACACCGTCTTGCATCGAAATTCGCTTCACTATTATTTTGAATTAATTAGTCTTTCAATTTAACCTAAACAATCGATTAAAAAAGTTAAATTTATATCTTATACAAACACTAGCGACCATATCTTTCTAGGCACAACATACAAATGGCTTAATTACAATGAAAGCCTCAGATTTTAGTCAGAGTATTTACCGTGAATCGAACTCAGGTCTCAAGCTTGGAAGGCAGCTATTTAACCACTGAACCACAATCACAATTGAAATGATGGAACCTCCCCGCCAACAACCCTATTATTATAATTGTCTGTAGTCGCAAATTCCGGCACCGAGACAATTCCCCAAAAATAACCCAATTCAAAGGTCCAAACATTTACCCAGTGAGGATTCTCCTTAATCTCTCTCTCTATCTACAGTCCACTGTAAAACCACCGCTGCCCCCTGTCCTGGGGTTCCCCTCTTCCTTTTACAGCCATACAATCCTTTTTCTGTCTCATCTTCTTCTATGTGTGTGTTCTTTTCTACCTCTATCCAATTACTATAACTATGTTCTACAGTATATTTTCTACAATCTAGGTGTATGTATTTATATGATCTATGTATGTTTTGTTTACCATTACCTAGTCACTATGGTTGTTCTCCTGCCTGACTATGTGTGTGTCTCTTTAATGCTTACAATCTATGTGTATGGATTTCTATTTGTGTTTTCTCCTTTCTGGAAACTTTATCTATAGTGTTGACTGTCGATCGGATATTAGGTCTTACCTATACAACCATAAGCCATTACCTAGGGGTCGTAAATCCTAGTTAACCTCTCATTTCGGGTTGTGTCAGAGGATTTTTAAAGTACACCAATATCTCGTATCTCCCTTCACTACTTTAGGCTTCCCTCTCCTCCTTTTTGGACACTATCCAAGTGTTGAGTAGGTTAATTTATACTGTTAGTTATTATTTGTACAAGACCTCCGTCCTACGTAACAACACTCATTTAGTATCCCAGCTTAATCTCAGGCGAACATGCCTCTGATATTAAGTTTAGTTTTATTTATGATAGCGCACCTTACCTCAGGTTATCGCGGACCTGTTACAACTGTTTATATTGGTCATAAAAAACCCCGTAAATCTATTTGGAATAATGAAGCTCCTTTCATTGATAAAGATATCTCAAATCAAAGATATCTTAAATCATTCCCCCCAAATAAAATTTGAGAATAAAGATGATTTACCGTCGTCTTGTAGACTGGGGAAAGCAATGTTCGTAAGATTCCGTCACCGTCTCTGTCGACCTTAAATATATATATATACCGGCATGTTCTTTGAACCCCAATTCAGGGGCCAGGTCTTTAATTTACGGGTCAACGACCCGCCCGTGCACGGTTTTCGGCGTACTACCTTCGGACAACAGGGACAGATTTTGGAAATCCGCTCGAAGGACCAAATTGTAAAAGGAATTTAACAATTCCTATATGTGTTCATTAACCAATTCAATTAAAATCACTCTGTCTGTTTCTAAGAATTTGTAAGATCCATATTTGCATAAAATAGAGACCAGTCTACCAAAATTAGCCAATAGCATTTATTCTCGAGAGCGCTGTTCATAGAACCCTGTACAACAGTTTATATATCAAATATGATGTCATAGGTTACAAAATGTTTCAACCTTCTCTCAACCACTCACTAGCGCACATACCTGACACACTATACCTGGATTAACTCCTGAAGACTCACCATAGTTTATTACCACTTAGCAGACAGTTTCAGATAAGGAAAGCCTGGATGGGCTCTTGCTGTTTTATTTGATCGCCACAGCTGAGTCGGTTCAAACATAGGTTAATGGCACTCTTTGCTTACTTTAGACACACACACATACATTCCTCCTTCCACCATGGTTATCATTTCCAATTATCCCTTGTCCATGCTACATAACCTCTTTCTTAGGAACTAGCATCATTAATCAGATATTGTAAAACAGGATAGAGTTTAATTAGTTCTAGTTCTATTTAAATGTAAATATTGTTTAGTCATCATTCATAAAATTCCAACACCAAGTCACAGTATTGCGTTGGCAGGCGCTGATACATTTGTTGTGAAGAAGCAGACTGCAACTGTCTCTTCTTTAGCTCAAGGAGATGCTTCAGAGTGCTTTCCTCCACGTTCTCAACCTGTAACATAAGATTCAGACATATTTGACTAGTTATCATGCATTAAATATCACAGATTTCGCCTTTAATGTTAAATCTGTGTGTTTTTTGTTAACACTCACCCTGACAATTTCAAGTCTGGAAAAATCATCTGAGCTGTTGTTCTCTACTGGCTTCCTTGGGAAATTGTTGGACGATTTCAGGCCCATGACACTTTCCTCTTTTTCTTCAAAATCCAATTGGACTTTGGAGCAAAGAGCTTCCAACTTTAACACAGAAGCTCTGACACCTCTAGAAGCCCCCTGGATGGTCACACCAGCACAACCGTCTTTAAAGAACTCCTCAATGGAAACATTCCACTTGGTTTGAAGGGAAAGGAGCATGTCAAATTCCCTCTGACAAAAGTGCTGTATGAATCCACTGAGAATGTGGAAGTTCATGAAAAGCATTAGTGAGCCAACATTTGGCCTCCCTCAATGTGTCACTGTGGGCACTGCTGAGCTCGATATACGGTGATGGATATCTGTGTTCATTGGTAGCTCTGGCCTTATAATGATCAGGTGTGTGCCCATATCCTTGTAGATTCACAGTCATGAAAGGATACGTTAGATCAAAAGTTGGAAGATATATGTTGTATGTGTTCTGTTGATACACACATTATATTAACACACCCCTTAGTCTACTTATTTTGATTGGGATTTCACCTTTAGAGGAGTCACTGTTGGAGGAGCTTGAATTTTGTGTTGTGCCTTGAAGAGATTTAAGCTGATCTTGAAAAGCCTGTGGAAAATTGCAGAAATATGTGAGCATTGGTTACTAGCGGTATGTTGATTACTCAGAAAAAACAAGTATCGTAACAGATATGGAGAATTTTCCCGAATACGATTATGACAAGTATTTTTTGTAATTATCGGTGATCGAAAATAAATAAATAATCAGCTGCCAGCAAGCAGCTCTCTTTCACTCAAACAAACAGTGTTGTGTGCTCTAAACAACTATTGGCTAGTTATTCTGTCTGTAAAGAAACTGCCGGGGTATTTGTTGAGTCTAATGCAACAAATGGATCAGAAAAAAAAACGTTCTCCCTCTGCTCTCTTTTCTCCTTACAGATACATGCTGGCTGTTTCACTCACAAGTCTCCCCTTCTCTAAACATCATGTAAGAATCCGTAGCTAGTCATTGTTGTTCAATCTGGTTATTTCCTGTCGACTTTGCTGAGGTCATATGGTTGTTTCTGTCTGTCTACTTCGCGTTGTTTAGTAGGTTTACTTTGTCTGTCTGTAAAAATGTACCATTGCTGATGAGGTCTGTTGTTATGTTGTGATCGAAGCCCATGGTTGCTTGCTATTATTATTTATTCTCGCCCAGGCATGTATACCAAGTGACAGATCATCAGAAAATAAAAGGACTGGGGCACTGGTGAGCAGCAACATGTGAAGACACTTTTTCTGTGTTACTGTCCAGGGGGAAACAATTTACTATTAATACTTGACCAACACCTCCCCTACCATGTTAATTTTGTAACATTTAATTTGGAATCAAACCCAATTTCTTCCGAAATGTTTGGCCTTTTCATTGTAAAATGTCGAAACAACCACAGCCACGAGTCACAAAAGAGCAAGCCTCTACTAAAGCCCCGGGCTCACCAGACACTGACTCTGATCCCCTCGACCTAGCCAAGGTAATGGCGGCTATCATTAAGTCTGAACAGACTGTGCTGGCTAAGGTGGAGTCACTATCCACTGACCGCAGAAATAGCCATTCTTGCCACCAAGTTCCACACAAAGATCGACTCCGTTAAAGATGATTTGGCAAAACATGACACTTGTCTGAATAGCCTGGAAGGCGGCGCAAATACTTACTCTGACAAAGTGGTGACACTGGAAGAGCAAGTCACCCGGTTTTCATCAGATGTCGTCAAACTAACTTCCAAGGTCAAAAACCTTGAGAACAGACAGCGCCGGGAGAACAGTCACATTTTCGGTGTGAGAGAGGGACTCAAGACCATAGGCGGATTGCAGCCTACCCTGTCCATAGCTAAATTGCTACAGGACATTTTAGATCTCGATTACACCCACACCCTTGACCGTGCACACAGAAGCCTACAGTCCGCAACAAAGAATGGGGAGCTGCCCAGACCCATCGTAGTTAAATTCCACTACCTACAGGAGAAGGAGGATGTTTTCCTTAAGGCATCCGAGCGGCTCCGATCACCTACGACAGCATTATTTACCCAGCTGCACTGAAGATCACTAATCCGGTGAGCAGAAGACATTCTTAGACCCAAGCAAGGCCAAAGAATACATTGTCACACACCTACAGTGGGGCAAAAAAGTATTTAGTCAGCCACCAATTGTGCAATTTCTCCCACTTAAAAAGATGAGAGAGGCCTTTCATCATAGGTACACTTCAACTATGACAGACAAAATGAGAAAAAAAAATCCAGAAAATCACATTGTAGGATTTTTAATGAATTTATTTGCAAATTATGGTGCAAAATAAGTATTTGGTCATCTAAAAACAAGCAAGATTTCTGGCTCTCACAGACCTGTAACTTCTTCTATAAGAGGCTCCTCTGTTCTCCACTCGTTACCTGTATTAATGGCACCTGTTTGAACTTGTTATCAGTATGTCAAAGGACACCAGAAACAAAATTGTAGACCTGCACCAGGCTGGGAAGACTGAATCTGCAATAGGTAAGCAGCTTGGTTTGAGGAAATCAACTGTGGGAGCAATTATTAGGAAATGGAAGACATACAAGACCACTGATAATCTCCCTCGATCTGGGGCTCCATGCAAGATCTCACCCCGTGGGGTCAAAATGTTCACAAGAACGTTGAGCAAAAATCCCAGAACCACACGGGGGGACCTAGTGAATGACCTGCAGAGAGCTGGGACCAAAGTAGCAATGCCTACCATCAGTAACACACTACGCCGCCAGGGACTCAAATCCTGCAGTGCCAGACGTGTCCCATTGCTTAAGTCAGTACATGTCCTGGCCCGTCTGAAGTTTGCTAGAGAGCATTTTGGAGGATCCAGAAGAAGATTGAGAGAATGTCATATGGTCAGATGAAACCAAAATATAACTTTTTGAGTAAAACTCAACTCGTCGTGTTTGGAGGACAAAGAATGCTGAGTTGCATCCAAAGAACACCACACCTACTGTGAAGCTGTTTTTCTTCAAAGGGACCAGGACGACTGATCCGTGTAAAGGTAAGAATGAATGGGGCCATGTATCGTGAGATTTTTAGTGAAAACCTCCTTCCATCAGCAAGGGCATTGAAGATGAAACGTGGCTGGGTCTTTCAGCATGACAATGATCCCAAACACACTGCCCGGGCAACGAAGGAGTGGCTTCGTAAGAAGCATTTCAAGGTCCTGGAGTGGCCTAGCCAGTCTCCAGATCTCAACCCCATAGAAAATCTTTGGAGGGAGTTGAAAGTCCGTGTTGCTCAGCAACAGCCCCTAAACATCACTGCTCTAGAGGAGATCTGCATGGAGGAATGGGCCAAAATACTAGCAACCGTGTGTGAAAACCTTGTGAAGACTTACAGAAAACGTTTGACCTCTGTCATTGCCAACAAAGGGTATATAAAATACTTATTTTCCACCATAATTTGCAAACAAATTCATAAAAAATCCTACAATGTGATTTTCTGGAGAAAAAAAATCTAATTTTGTCTGTCATAGTTGAAGTGTAAAATTAAAAATTTTAAGTGGGAGAACTTGCACAATTGGTGGCTGACTAAATACTTTTTTGCCCCACTGTACATCCATAGGAGGACAGGTGACATACAACCAACTGGCCATTGTAGGCCTATACTCTGCCCCTGGGCTAGCCATGATAATGTGACAAAGGACCAACCAGTGAACTCATATCTTGATTAGAAACGTGCCTCCACCCTGCTGCCAAAAAAAGGACAATTATTCTTCAATAAACTTGACTATGTCGCTCTGGATAGAGTACTACTGAGGTTTGGTTTAACATGGTAGTATTTTGCTCTAGTCTAGGTAGATGTGGCCTTCCAACAGGGGGAAGGCCAGCATAGGAGTCCAAGGTTTTCTTCTTTATATTTTATTACTCTGACCTTTCAGCACACACTTGTACCAACATTCATTTCTAATTACTATGACCATGCCTAATTCACATACTCTAGGCTCCACTTGCTTTATTAGCTACAGATCAACTGCACCCCTGAAGTGTCTCACTCTACTGTGTGGGAGTTGTTAAAGGCATATCTAAGGGGCCAAATTATTTCATACACAGCGTATGACAACAAACAGTGCACTAAATACTTATCGGAGCTATCTCAACTCCTTCTAGATGTGGACAACAGATATGCCTCTTCTCCAACTCCTGAACTCTACAAAGAGAGACTGCTACACCACTCGGAATTTGACAATCTCTCCACTAAACAAAAGGAGCAGCTTCTGTTTAAGTCGATGCAGACATTTTATGAACATGGAGAGAAGCTGGCAAGTTCTTAACCATCGCTGCAGCTGTACATAGTCCATCTGTAAATAGCCCACCCAATCTACCTACCTCATCCCCATATTGTTTTATTTACTTTTCTATGCTTCTGCACACCAGTATCACAACTTACACATCATCATCTGCTCATCTATCACTCCAGTGTTAATCTGCTAAATTGTAATTACTTCACTACTATGGCCTATTTCTTGCCTGAAAATGCTTCTGACCGGGTTGAGTGGGAATATCTACAGTATTTACAGTACTCGAGAGATTTGGGTTTGGCCCATCATTCGTTTCCTGGATTAAGATTTTGTACTCGTCCCCAGTGGCTTCTGTTCGCATCAAGGTTACGCAGGTCGCACTAATTCTGTTAATATGACTATACTGCCTACGTTTTTGTACTTATTCCAAATTATTCCCATTTTTCTGCCAAAATTGATGTTCAAACAACTGGACAGCTACATTTACAACTTCATGGTCCACTTTGGGCCATCATGAAGCTACAGTCAAGCCTTCCAACTTTTCCTGTCTCGCTTCTATGCTCCCCACTGCCCATGAACCTGCCAGCATCATACCACCCTCCACCCCACTGCGGGTTTGCTTCTGAAGCTAAGCAGGGTTGGTCTTGGTTGGTCTCTGGATGAGGGACCAGATGCTGCTGGAAGCAGTGTTGGAGGGCCAGTAGGAGGGACCCTTTCCTCCCAATCTGACCCTCATACCATCATGGCCATCTAATCCTCCCCAGTTTCCAATTGGCTCATTAATCCCCCTCCTCTCCCCTATTCCCGATGTTGTTGCTGTAAATGAGAATGTGTTCTCAGTCAACATACCTGGTAAAATAAGGGTTAATAAATAAATAATAAAGCCTTGGCACCCATGGTTTGAATCACATTGTCAAGAACTCCCTTAAAATCTGGTCCCAAATCCCTTTAGCCTTAAGCAAGCAAGCGGCTTCGCTCCATTAACATCTAACCATCTCTTCCCAACGTCACAGATTGACAAGGCATTCCAGTTCTGGCATAGAAACGGTCTGGTGTTTTTTTGTGACCTATTTGTTGACAACACATTCGTATCATTCAATACACTGAGGGTTGACCATAATATTCCCAATACCCACATTTTTTGATATCTACAAACACGCAGCTTTGCTAAAAAAAATTCCCTTCATTTCCACTCGAGCCCACAAAGTGTCCAGTCACTCTAATGTACTTGTGCTCTTGCTCAGTTGTGCACTGGGGCCTCCCATTCCTCTTTTTATTCTGGTTAGAGCCAGGTTGCGCTGTTCTGTGAAGAGAGTAGTACACAGCGTTGTACGAGATCTTCAGTTTCTTGGCAATTTCTCGCATGGAATAGCCTTCATTTCTCAGAACAAGAATAGACTGACGAGTTTCAGAAGAAAGTTCTTTGTGTAAGAGGTGCGTAACTGGCTGCAGGGAAGTCAGGCGCAGGAGAGCAGAAATGGGTAACAACCGGAGCAGTTTATTGCAGCAAAACAAACTGCACCCAGAACAACAAAATGCCGGTTTGAAATAACCTGTCGCAAACCAGTCTGAAGTGCACATACACTACAACAAACAATTCCACACACAGACATGGGGGGAACAGAGGGTTATATGCACGTAAAGTAATGAGGGAATGTAAACCAGGTGTGCGGGAAAACAAGACAAAACAAATGGAAAATGAAAGGTGGATCGGCGATGGCTAGAAGACCGGTGATGTCGACCCTGGCCCGAACAAGGAGAGGAACCGACTTCGGCGGAAATCGCGACACTTTGTTTCTAACCATTTTGAGCCTGTAATTGAACCCACAAATGCTGATGCTCCAGATACTCAACTAATGTAAAGGACAGCTTTATTGCTTCTTTAAGCAGGGGAACAGTTTTCAGCTGTGCTAACATAATTGCAAAAGGGTTTTCTAATGATCAATTAGCCTTTTAAAATTATAAACTTGGATTAGCTAACACAACGTGTCATTGGAACACAGGAATGATGGTTGCTGATAATGGGCCTCTGTACTTCTATGCAGAAATTCCATTCAAAATCAGCTGTTTCCAGCTACAATCGTCATTTACAACATCAACAATGTCTACACTGTATTTCTGATCATTTTGATGTTATTTTAATGGACAGAAAAGGTGATTTCTTTCAAAAACAAGGACATTTTTAACCTCCCTGCGCACAGGAACCCGCTAACGGGCTGAAATTCCACAACATACGGTGATCGCTACATACATTTACATTTACATTTAAGTCATTTGGCAGACGCTCTTATCCAGAGCGACTTACAAATTGGAATAAATAGTCATATTAAACATGCATGAAAATACAAGTGTCTCACATGTATCGAAAGCCTAGAATCTTGCTAATCCAACTGCGTTGTCAGATTAAAAAATGGATTTACTGCGAAAGAATACGATGCGATTATCTGAGCATAGAGCCCCATAAATTTTTTTTTTTTAACCAGCACAGGCGTAACATAATCACAAACTGCATTAAAATAAATAATTTACCTTTGACGATCTTCATCTGTTTGCAATTCCAATGCTCATTGTTACACAATGAATTATCTTTTGTTTGATAAAATCCGTTTTTATTGCCTAACACAAAACATTTTGTGAACCGCTTGTGTCGTGAATTCCGTCTCATTCCATTTTCGACGACACATTCCAGGTAAATAACCCACACAGAACGTGACTTTTCCAGTCATGTTTGGTTTCACTGCAATCAACTGGCTTGTTTGTAACACAATCAAACCTGATGGGCCATTTCGCGGGACGTAATTGACTGAAAGAGACCGATTTGAAGACAACAAGTCATGACATTGTGCACCAATGATATGCCCGCTGTTTCGTTGATTGACTGACTTTTAACCCAATGACCACTGATCGGCTTGAAATCTAGCTGGGTAGATAGCCAATGAGCTGAGCTAAACGGTAATACGCCATGTTTATGTGTTGCAAGACCAACCTATGTAGTAAGCTTCAGCTTAAAGTGAGTTATTCGCTATTGAAGTTTCATACCGGAAGGAGCTACGCATATTACGCACTGCATTGTTTGGTGAACGCGCAGATTCAGCTGTTTATATATCAATCATTATGGCGACTAAGTCAGGGAAAGCTAAATCTAAGTCTAGATATACAGATGTACACACAATTTTAGAATAAATTGATTGGGAAGGTGAGACAGAGATTGTTGTAGGACGCTTCATTTAGAGATTGTGGAGGAATATTTTTTGAACGGGAGAGGACATCGTTTTGGACTGGTAAGTTCTTATCATGCTAATGCCCTTGTTTGAAATTAATAATATAAAATATTATTTCAGATTTTTTTTAAATTTAGAAGCAATATATCAACATGTAATGTCATGAAATGTGAGATGTGTGTGTCTGCCGCCCCACCCCAACCCACATGAAATAGCCTATTTGAGGCTGTTGAGGAGAGGGCAGGACCACATCAATGGCCAAAGTGAAATGGAGACAGTAGATACAGCTGGTCTGTTGTAATATAATAAAGACAGTAGATCTAGCTGAAATGTCATAATATAAAAGAGACAGTAGATCTAGCAGGTAATAATATAATAATATATATTTTTTTTACCTTTATTTTACTAGGCAAGTCAGTTAAGAACAAATTCTTATTTTCAATGACGGCCTAGGAACAGTGGGTTAACTGCCTGTTCAGGGGCAGAACGACAGATTTGTACCTTGTCAGCTCGGGGATTCAAACTTGCAACCTTTCGGTTACGAGTCCAACGCTCTAAACACTAGGCTACCCTGCCGCCCCATATTCAACCTAATATATTCAACCTTCAACCTTCAACTCTCTCTATATATCTGTTTATTATACCTGTTGATACAGGGCTCATATGTGAAACTATTCTAACTGAACATTTTCTTTCACAGTGACACTGACTCCGAATGGGAGTCTTATCCGGTGTCCTACGTGAATTTAAGTATGCTCCCTCTAATTCTCTCTTTCTCTCTCTCGGAGGACCTGAGCCCTAGGACCATGCGTCAGGACTACCTGGCTTGATGACTCCTTGCTGTCCCCAGTCCACCTGGCCTTGCCGCTGTTCCAGTTTCAACTTTTCTGCCTGCGGCTATGAAACCCTAAACTGTTCATTTTTACTCTTGAGGTGCTGTACTGTTGCATCTTCTACAACCACTGTGATCTCCACCCAGCACAGCCAGAAGAGGACTGGCCACCCCTCATAGCCTGGTTCCTCTCTAGGTTTCTTCCTAGGTTTTTGCCTTTCTAGGGAGATTTTCCTAGCCACCGTGCTTCTACACCTGCATTGCTTGCTGTTTGGGGTTTTAGGCTGGGGCTATATAAATAGATTTGATTTGAGAGAGGACTGAGGATCTTCCAAATATTGAAAGTGTGTAAATAGTTACCCATGTTATTTTGTAAATGTATATATATATATATATTCATATATTTTTTTATCAATATATTTTTTCCCATTTATTTATTTATTTTCATATATTTTTTGGGGCGGTGTGTTAGAATACCATTTTGGTAGTTTGTAATATAATATAATAATATAATAATAATATAATATTTGTATATAGTAATTTGCTTCAAAATGTATACCTTCACCAATTTGGCAACTTGGGTACATTTGGGCTACTTGTGTGGGACACCTGGGTGACTTAATGATAAATGTCATGTAGGCACACTCATTTTGAAAGTTATCATTCTGAAACTTTGCACAAGTACTGTTGTCCCCATCATCCTATCTGAATGTTTGTTTTATCTTGTTCATTTTAAAGATGATGATATAAAAATAAAAACGTATGTTTTTTTTCATTGTTTTATCTAAATCAGATCTATTGTGTTATATTCTCCTACATTCAATTCACATGTACACAAACTTCAGAGGGTTTTCTTTCAAATGGTACCAAGAATATGCATATCCTTGGTTCTGTGCCAATGCTACAGGCTGTTAGATATGGGTATGTCTTCAGGCGGAAATTGTACAAAGTAGGGGGGAGCTGTAATATAGTAGCCTACAGCAATGTGTATTTAAATCATTCCTAATTTGTTAACTTCTGCTAGTTAGATTTTGCTACCATGTGGGTTTTAGCTTGCTTGAGCCTGCTACCATACATGTTTCATTTTAAAACATTTATCTTACAAAGGAGTTGTTAAATCTAACTGCTTAACTATTTATCTGTACATGGAATTGTATATGTTTTTTTTGCAATTTTTTTTCTATTCTTTACAGGACAATGCCACGGGCAATATCTGATGTGTGGGGACATTGCACTGCAGCTAATGTAGAAGGAAATTATGTGTACATTTACAAATACTGTGCCAAATCATATGTGAAGAATGCAACAAAGATGCAGAATCATCTGGTTCATAAAGTTCCCCCAGCGCTCGCTCACAACAAGCAACCTCTGACAAAAGTCCCTCTACTTCTATTCGAGGTAAAAATTATGAATCAGACACCTTAACGATAGCAACAGCTCGCACCAGCAATCATACGTTTTTTTGAGTCAATGGAGGAACGTCGTCAGAGAAATACTGATGGATGTCTTGCTCGAGCTGTGTATGCAACTGGTTCACCTCTGATGCTCACAGGCAATGTGTAGTGGAAGAGATTTCTTTTTTTCCTTCTTTTTTAAAAATTTGACCCCTTTTTCTCCCAAATTTCATGGTATCCAATTGTTTTTAGTAGCTACTATCTTGTCTCATCGCTACAACTCCCGTACGGGCTCGGGAGAGACGAAGGTTGAAAGTCATGCGTCCTCCGATACACAACCCAACCAAGCCACACTGCTTCTTAACACAGCGCCATCCTACTCGGAAGCCAGCCGCACCATTGTGTCAGAGGAAACACCGTGCACCTGGCAACTTTGGTTAGCGCGCACTGCACCCAGCCCGCCACAGGAGTCTCTGGTGCACGATGAGACAAGGATTTCCCTACCGGCCAAACCCTCCCTAACCCGGGCGACACTAGGCCAATTGTGCGTCGCCCCACAGACCTCCTGGTCGCAGCCGGTTACGACAGAGCCTGGGCGCGAACCCAGAGTCTCTGGTGGCACAGCTGGCGCTGCAGTACAGCGCCCTTAACCACTGCGCCACCCGGGAGGCCTTGGACGAGATTTCTGAACGTTCTTCGCCCAGCACACACCCCTTCAACCAGACCTGATTGTTTTACTCTTTTGCTGGATGCAGAGTTCAACAGAGTTCAAGTGAAGGTCAAGCAAATCACAGAGAAAGCAGACTGTATTGCAATAATCTCTGATGGGTGGTTGAATGTTCGTGAGCAAGGAATAATTAACTACATCATCTCCACCCCTCAACCAGTACTCTACAAGAGCACAGACACAAGGGTCAACAGACACACCGGTCTCTACATTGCAGATGAGCTGAAGGCAGTCATCAATGACCTTGGACCACAGAAGGTATTTGCACTGGTGACAGACAATGCTGTGAAAATGAAGGATGCTTGGTCTAAAGTGGAGGAGTCATACCCTTACATCACACCCATTGTCTGTGCTGCTCATGCATTGAATCTGCACCTCAAGGACATCATGGGACTGAAAACAATGGATACACGCTACAAGAGAGCCAAGCGTTAGGTATGTGAAGGGTCATCAAGTTATAGCAGCAATCTATCTCACCAAGCAAAGTGAGAAGAATAAGAGCACCACATTGAAGCTGCCCAGCAACACCCGTTGGGGTGGTGTTGTCATCATGTTTGACATTCTCCTGGAGTGGAAAAAGTCTCTGTTATATGGCCATTTCTTGGAGTCTGCCGATATGGACAGCTCCACCAAGAGGATCCTCCTGGATTATGTATTTTGGGAGAGAGTTGTAAGCAGCCTCAAACGTATAGCAGTAGCCATTGCACGGATTGAGGTAGACAATGCCATCCTGTCTGATGTTCAGACTGCTCGTGGATGTAAGAGAATAAATCCGTACTGCCCTGCCCACTTCACTGTTGCTCCAAGCAGAGGAAACTGCAGTTCTGAAATACATCAAAAAGCGTGAAGACTTCTGCCTGAAGCCCATACATGCCGCAGCGTACATGTTGGACCCCAATTATGCTGGCAAGAGCATTCTGTCTGGTTCAGAGATCAACAAGGCTTAAGGTGTCATCACTGCCGTGTCTCGCCACCTTGGCCTGGATGAGGGTAAGGTCCTTGGCAGTCTGGCGAAGTGCACTTCCAAGCAAGGGCTTTGGGATGGAGATGCAATATTGCAGTCGTGCCAACATATCTTATCAGCCACCTGGTGGAAGGGACTTTGTGGAACTGAGGCTCTTTCCCCTGTTGCCTCCATCCTCCAAATCCCACCAATATCTGCCGCCTAAGCGCAACTGGGCCTTGTTTGGGAACACATACACCAAAGCACGCAACAGGCTGACCAATACAAGGGTTGAAAAATTGGTGGCAATCGGGGCAAATTTGAGATGAACTGATCAGAGATAAGATAGTGCTTTCATAACTGATGAGGGCACGTGCAGACGTTTGCTGAGAGAACGTGACCTGACGCTGGTCTAGACAGTGGAGACATGCCGTGCATCAGAGATTACTGATATACAGATAAGGTCCATGGAGCTAGAAAGGACAATGTCAATGCTACATTCAGGCAGCCAGTAAAGAAGCTCCCCTTTGCCACAGCTAATGCTAATACTACAGCCAACTTTGCAGTAGACAACCCCAATAAGTGCCGATATTGTTGCATTTCTCATGGACGGGGAAAAGAACACTGCCCAGCCTATGGAAAAATATGCAAATCCTGTGGTACAGCAAATCACTTCGCACGGGTCTGCATGAAAAGCAAGAGAAAGGAGGGTAAAGTGCACTCCATTGAAACAAACACAGTTGAAGGGAACAACAGCACAGAGGATGTATATGCTAGCGAGTGCATAGGGGCAGTGAGGGGCAGTAGGGGCAGTGAGGGCAAAAGGAAAAAAGTGGTTTGTCACTCTGCTACTTAATAAAAAACCACAGCAATGCCAGCTAGATTCAGGGGCCACATGTAACGTTATGAGCCTTAAAGACAAAAGGAGGTTCGTGCCCAGAGACAAACTCACACAGAGTAGCACCAAGCTGAAACTGTATTCAGGCCAGTTCATGACCTCTGTATTCAGGCCTGTTTGTGACAGAGTTTGTTACAGAGTGTGTTTTACGTGGCCAGAAACACACCCTTGAGTTTGAAATAGTTTAGGCTAGTCAACAGTCATTACTGCCAGGTTTGTACATGCGAGCGCCTTGGGCTTATTAACTTCACCATCCCAGCTGATCTTAAGATTATATACAAAGTCCATGCTGGGCCCCTGAGCAAGGAGACACTCCTAAGCAAGTACCATGATGTCTTCAACGCACCAGTCGAGTCAGTTTCCGGCGAAGTCCACTTTGAGTTGGACGTAGCAATCCAGCCTGTCCAGTGTGCACCCCGCAATGTACCAGTGGCCATGAAAGCAGCTACGAAGGTTCAGCTTGACAAATACGAAGCAGATAGCCACATCATATCCGTCACAGAGCCTACAGACTGGATAAGTAATATAGTTATTGTCAAGAAACCAGACAAGCTACGGATATGCATTGATCCTAAACATCTCAACCGGGCTCTGCGACGTTCACATTACATTATAACCACGTTGGAGAATGTTCTTTACAAGCACGCGAAGGCCAGAGTCTTCACGCTCATGGACGCCAGAGATGCCTTCCTGCAGTGCAAGCTCAACGAGCCCAGCAGCTACATGACTACCTTTTGGACACCCTGGGGCGGGAAAAGGTGGTTGAAGCTCAGTGGAAGAGATGGTTGGTTGGTGTCCCTGTGGCTCCAGATGTGTATCAGCGGAAACGGCACGAGCTGTTGATGGGACTCAGTGGCGTGGAACTCATAGCAGATGACATCCTCGTAGTGGGCTGTGGGGACAGTGATGAGGAGGCAGAATGTGACCATGACGCCAAGCTGCTGGCCCTGATGGTCAGATACAGACAGGTCAAGCTAAGGCTAAGTATAAAAAAGCTTCAGTTGAAAGTGTCAGATGTCCGCTTACATGGGCACATCTTGTCCTCCACCAGATTGAATGCGGATCCTGAAAAAGTGAAGGCTGTCTTTGAAATGCCCCCCCCAGAGAGTCGTTATTCCCTGGTCTCTGCGCCCTGAGATGTTGGCGCGTGTGCTCTCAAGTCACATAGGAGGTGAGGCCTGTTACAGACAAGCATGTGGCACACTGTATTGGCCAGGAATGCAGTGAAATCAAACACTATGTCATAAAATGCACAATCTGCAATGAATATGCCATTGAGCAACAGAGAGATGATGATGTCCCACAAGCTACCGTGGCACCACGCTCCTACTCGGTCGAAGTGAATGAATCACTGTACCATCGTAACAGGGTTTACCTTCGGATTGCTGAGCCAGCGTCTATTCAGAACCTTGATGGTCATAGGGGTCGCATGACAAAAGATGGAACCCCAGCAAGTCACATGGGGCCTGAGGCACAGGGGGAGGAGCCAGGGGATCACAGGTCTGCCACTCCCTCGCCCATCAATACTCCCCTTAGACAGTCAGGTGACACGCCTGTGTGGGAACCCGCAGTCCTCGCAGATAAGCCCCCTGTCTTTTCACGCTGCGGGCGTCTGTCCCAGCCACCAAAAATAATTAATCTGTAGGATTCCCATTAGGGATTGTTGACAGACAGAGATAAAAGTGAAGAGAGTATCAAAATGTGTTAAGTTCTTACTTGAACAGTTTCGTTTTCTTTTCATGTTGGAAATTATTACTAGGTTTGTTTTGTTAGGGAATTGACAGCTCCTGTCCTATTTTATAAAAAGGAGATGTTATGGGTGTAAGATGGCACCGTGATGCCATCTGTTGGTAAATGTTAATTACTGCAACTCCAGTGTTTTGCAATGTACTGAACAAGAATGTTACTCTCAATGCTTCTGTCTTGTCATTTAATAACATTCAAACGAAGATGGGCTACACATACTGAGAAATAGGGGCACGTTTCTCTCGCTCTGATGCTTTCTCTAGTGAAATTACATCCAGCCTCTTGCTAATTGAAGGACAGTAATGAAACACAGAGACAGGAAAGATAAAAAATAATAATAATAATGTTTTGCTTGGTATTTTTTGGGGGAAGCCTGGTTTCCCTTGGCCTCATGAATACACGCCACTATTGAAAGCAAGTCTAAAAAGTGGTATATCTATTCTATGTGTGCTATTTATATGCTTCCCGTTCTTAAGATTTGTTTTTGCGTCTTTTACGTTCAAACAGCTGAAAGTACAATATTTTTGGTTAAGGAAAATATATTTCACAGCGGTTTAGATGGTACAATGATTCTATACTTGATTGTTTTGTCACAAACTGAAATGAGGCAAACTATTCGAATTTTAGCAACCAGGAAATTGCGTAGCGATTTCTGCATAGTGCAACTTTGAAGGAAACCAGTGAAAGTTATCAGAAAGAAGAAACTTAAAAACGCCCCCTTTTGTATGCAAAGAAATACGCACTCAAATAGGCTTACAAAACAATACTAATAGTTTGAAGTATGCACACTGTAAGAAAGTGTTCATACACGTTGCAAGTGTAGGCCTATTCCTTTCAATAATAAAGCAATTTTCAGACGACAATGCACAGGATAAAATAGGGTGATGCGCGACACCGATCAAGTTGCAATGTCATATTACATGGTTTCACCAGAATCAAAAGCGAAACTAAACTGATAGGCTACCGCACCTACAGTGAATAAATGTGTTTTTCGTCATTTGAAGTTGTTCGGGCAGGATGGCAGAAGCCTACGCATTTGCCCTGCTTGTTGAGTTGGAGAGGAATCCCAATATTCCCAAACTGAAAAACAAGTTGGTAAAATATTTCCAAAGTAAAAAGTCTAACGGTGGTGATTGTCTTGTGGAATACGAAGATGGACAAGAAGCAGTAGTGCGGTTCAAAACTGAGGAGGGTAAGTTATAGCAATTGTAAATGCTTGTTTTAAACGGCCTGTATCACCTATTGGTTAGAGATGACATTCAACCAATGTTGTTAGGGAAGTTCGAAATGTACTTGTGCCTACCCTGCCCATCATATGATTAACTCAAAATAATGTTTACAACCACAAATAATAACGGTAGCGACCCAGTGTCTATAAACGTGGATATCGAATTTTTACACAGCATTATTTTGTGGCACTGATGACACGCAGGGCTACGGGCCAGAAGGTTGAGCGATCAAATTACATTTCTGTGTTTCTGTGCCAATGCACCACACATCCAATAAACAAGCATACCGACTTCCGGCACTTCAATATCACAGGAGGATGGTGGCACCTTAAATGGGGAGATGGCAGTGGTGGGCCGTCAGGGCCAGCAAGGCCTTCTCTGCTGGCCTAAACATCATCAGAATATATATATATATTTTTAAATATATTTTCCCACAAATATGTATTAAATTATTCCCCAGAGTAAGAGTTATACTCTTCATTTCATAGCTTTCCTCTTGGTTGCACTGCTTCCAGCCCCAGGTTGAGATTTGGAGGGCTGGTCTTTATGTTAGATCTTTTATCCAATCATATTCAGCCATCATGTGTTGCCAGGGGTCTAAAATCTGCCCTCAGGCCTTCAGAATCAACAGTGCAGGCACTTGTATCTTAAAGTGAATGGAAATGAAACTTTAGTGTCAACCAATCAGCTTTAGAGTTGGCTATTGTACGTCTGCTGGCTGGCTCCAGTGTTACACAGGAGCCAGCTAGCAGGCATAGTGCATGCTCGTCTTTTGATTGGATTACCAATATTGAGAGGCAGGTCCTATGGGCAGGTATATGCAGAACCTTAGAACTAGGAAACTGAATTTGATAAACAAATTAATTTGCGTACTACTAAGCTGTTTTTTCAACCCACAATGGCTGAAGGAGGAGAAGATATCGATTTGGTCGAGGATATAATTATAATGCCATTCTCAAGACGAACTTTTCAAGAAAAGTTAGACATTGTAAGGAGAGGTTGCCCGACACCGACGCTACAAAGCCTGTCACAGGTGGGAAAGGGGTTCGTTCGCCACTTTCAAAGTTCCAACTACGAGCGCTATCAATGGCTCACAGGCTCCGAGAAGCACTGCAAACTGTACTGCTGGGAATGCCTAATAGTTGCAAGTGATCGATTTGGTGTTTGGAGCCACACTGGCTTTGCAAACTTGAGTTGTCTAAGCAAGGCAGCAACGAGACACCAAAGTACGGCTGGGCACTTACAAGCAATGGTGCTTTTGAAAACTTTTGGGGACACCCGAGTGGATCTACAGCTCAACGAACAAGCGCGCGGCGCAACGGAGCTGCATAATGAAAAGGTGAAGAAAAATAGGGAAATATTGAAAAGACTCATTGATTGTGTCATGCTTTTGGGTAAACAGGAACTTTTCATTTAGGGGACACGATGAAAGTGCTGACTCCACAAACAAAGGGAACTACGTGGAGCTTCTTTCTTTTCTTTCTGAAAGCAACACAGATTTACAATACCACCTGTCCACTAACAAAGTGTTCATTGGGACGTCAGGCAAAATACAAAATGACTTAATTGATGCTATTGCTGAAGTGATGGGAGAAGAGATCAAAATGGAGATTAAAAAAGCTCCCTTTGTTGCTGTTATGGTGGACGAGACAACAGATGTGGGAAATGCAGCACAACTCTCACTCGTCCTGCGTTATGTGACGGACACAGGAGTCAAGGAGCGATTTATCCGATTTGAAGATGTGACAAGCGGCAAGCGAGCTGATGACATTGCCGCTCTTATTTTCCGTTTCTTGGAGGAAAATGAATGTAGTCTGGATAAAGTTGTGGCACAGTGTTTTGATGGCGCGGCAGTCATGGCATCTGGACTCAATGGGGTGCAGGCTAAAGTTATGGAGAGGGCACCGATGGCCTTATTCATTCACTGTTATGCACATCGACTAAATTTAGTACTGACTCAAGGAGCCTCAAAGCTTAAAGAATGCAAGGTCTTCTTTGCCAACCTCAATGGCCTTGCAGCATTTTTCTCACGATCCCCTAAGCGCACGCAACTGCTGGATGACATCTGCAAGCGTCGTCTTCCTAAGGTTGCACCAACGAGGTGGCAATATACATCTAGATTGGTCAATGCAGTCTTTGAAAAGAGAGTTGCCCTAAAGGAGCTGTTTAACCACTTACTGGAACATCATGATGACCATGACGGGGATACTGTGCTTATGGCTGATGGATTTAATGCACGTTTGGATGATTTTGAGTTTTGTTTTTTGCTTGAAACATTCAATGGGATTTTTAATTATTCGGATGTGCTTTTTGGAATTCTACAGAAACAAACTTTGGATGTACAATTCTGCCTGACAAGGGTGAACAAGTTTTGTGACACAATTGAGCGAGAGAGGCGCAGGTTCAGTCAAATCTACAATGACACAGCGCGCATCTCAAGTTCACCCAGCGCACGCAGAGGCCCAGCACAAGGAGACCCTCGCACATACTACCAACAACTCCACAGCAATATTCTGGACAACATTCTTTGCCAGATACGAAACAGGTTTCAAGACCACGAAAAATTAATGTTTCTCTCCCTCTTGGATCCCCAGCACTTTCAGACCTACCGGAAAAAATTCCCGCAAACAGCCTTCTCCAGCTTAACAGAGAGTCACGGAACACTGTTTGACCTATCCAAGCTAAAAACAGAACTGACTGTAATGTATGCTATGACTGATTTTGAAGGGAAAAGTCCCTCTGATCTCCTTGATTTCCTTAAGCAGAAAAATCTGAATGAGGACATGGGGCAACTTTACACATTGGCATGTGTGACAGTGACCATCCCTGTGTCCACGGCTTCTGTCGAGCGGTCATTCTCAGCCTTAAAGCGAATCAAAACGTATTCCAGAAATGCTACTGGACAGACTCGGCTTTCAGCATTAGCCTCCATGTCGATAGAAAAGGACTTATTGGTGGAACTGAAACGCACAGATAGACTGTACAACAGAGTCATTGAAGTCTTCTTGAGGAAAGAAAGGAGGAAGGATTTTGTGTTCAAATAATCAGTCTTTGGTGAGTAGGCATACAATGCATTTTATTTTTTATTAAATGTGTATGTATGTTTTGCATTTTATTTCGTTAATATTAAATAGCCTATATATTAACAAAATAAAATGGCAAATAGCCTATTTTGCAAATTATTTGTTTTCTTTCTTTTATTTTCATTGAATAGTTATGTCTTTATCATCATGGTGAAACTGCTTTGGGTGCGACAATGCGCTGTTTAGTGGACACATAGTATTTTTTTTTGGGGGGGGGACATAAAGCTCAAAGTTTGTGGACCAGAAATGGATAGAAGAAGAATATTAATATAACTCTGTTGCACTCGACTATGTTCTTGCCTATTAGTTGAACTGTACTGTATTGTACTCTTCCCCTGCAATTCTCAGAATAAAAATGTCATTTTCAAGGTGACGCAACGCCTGGTTGTACTGCGTTTCTGTCTAAATGTATAGTGTCTATAGCCATGGCATCATAATGATGGTAATAAGAGGTGGATTAATTCGGGTGGGACTGTGTAGGACTTCACTGAAGGCCCAGGCCCCAGAACCACGGCACGCTACTGGGAGATGGGTTCATGGTAATGGCCGCCGTGGAATCGATGGAATGGTATCAAACACATTAACTCCGTTCCAGCCATTATTATGAGCCGTCCTCCCCTCAGCAGCCTCCACTGTTCAATATCATGGTTTGCGTTTTAATTTTCAACACCTCAATGAAATAGACCAGGGTCCCCCAACTGGCCGCGTGGTTTTATTCGCCATTGTTAGACATAAAAAATAATGTAACACCAGGAAATGAGCTACAATGGATTTTAATTTGGGGAATATTTTCCCAAGTACCTTCACGAATAATAGAGACACGTGATCATATACAAATGTAAGCAAGATTTTAAATTATTACGTTTTAGACAAATATTATATCTTCTTGGGCATCTTGTGGTCAATTTGTTGGGTAATCAAGATCTCTAAACAAGATCAATAGGGGAGCTTTTCATGTCTCCACTGTTCTTTTTTGGTCAATGACGCACCTGGCGTCTCCGTTGCCTATCAGCTATTCCTTTTTGTTATGTGAATTTATATTGAAAATTGGAGCAGCTGTGCATGATTTTATGTGTGGTATGATTGCTAGTTAGCCTATTGCAGATCTGGACAAACGATCCACCTACCACTATTGTCACTATGAATGGTGGGTAGCGGGCAGGATAGACAGACTGGTAGACTATATTGACCTGTGGTGTAGGTACAGTTGGCGTGCGAAAAAGCGTAGTGCACATGGGAAAGGGCTGGGTGGTATACCGTATTTTACTATATACAGGTATTGATGCACGGACCGGTTTGGGTTTTTACTTTAACTTCTACAACGCTATTTGACTGTTTGGTTTGTTTAATGTGATACGCCGTGTGTAAGTTAATTTGTATAGTTTACTCCGCTACTTGAGTCCATCCCTCTCCGCTTTCTATCTCTCTCTCCACGCCAATTTCCACACAGACCTATAGTCCCACCCCGTCACTCAAGGAGCGCATTTGTTTTTGCTTGACAACAAGACACTTTCTTTAAGTCTCCATGGTCAATGCAGCACATGCAACAATGTTGATGGCAACAATGTTGTTTCCAATTTGATCTTAATGTAAATCCACAAGCGTTCTATAATTACAATATTATTTTGTGTTTCTTACAGCTAGTTTGTATTTTCTTAGCAAGTTAAGCTAAATCGTGTTAGCCACTAATGCTAATCTCTAGTTAGCTGGCTAGCTAATACAGGCTGATACCAGTGATGGTGGAGGCCTAAAATCAGCGTGTTGTTTGTGCAACAGTATCTTCTAAAAAAAAAAGAGGAAGAGGCGAAGCATGAATATGTTGGCTATATGAATAAATATTTAATGTAGCCAAAGATTATAGGGCCCTCCAGGAAACACAGGACATCACTTTGTTCCTACCCTGTCACAATAACTCTTCCTTGACGTTTTCATTCGTTGTCATGTCAAGCAACACAGTATTGAATGTGCCCACTATTATTTATATTATAACTATAATAATAATATAATAAACATTCTATTTCCATGATTCCAAAAGTTCACCCAAGTGTTTTGATCTAAATCGCAATTGCAATATTTGGTTAAAAATAAGGTATTTTTGCCCATATCTTGGCAGTATGGAAATTATCTTAAATGAGTGCAGAAAATTCAGAAGAAATTATTTTAGGGTGAAGTTGAATTGACCAGTATAAAACAATCCAAGTGGAGAAATACCCATCGAAATAATTTAGAATATATGTGTTGCCACCCGAGGGTCACACACTACTCATAAAGCAAATGTGGAACTTTTATAAATCAAAAACATAAAATACTGTCAAATTTGAAAAATACCATACGATGTGATATTTTGGCCATATTGCCCAGCCCTATAAGGGAAGTGCCATAACACTTTGATATAAGGGAGGGGTATGCAAGCAGATGAGGAAATCTGGCTAGGATGGAAGAAATTACAGTTGAAGTCGGAAGTTTACATACACCATAGCCAAGTACATTTAAACTCAGTTTTTCACAATTCCTGACATTTAATCCTTGTAAAAAATCCCTAATTTAGGTCAGTTAGGATCACCACTTTATTTTAAGAATGTAAAATGTCAGAAAAATAGTAGAGTGATTTATTTCAGCTTTTATTTCTTTCATCACATTCCCAGTGGGTCAGAAGTTTACATACACTCAATTAGTATTTGGTAGCATTGCCTTTAAATCGTTTAACTTGGGCCAAACGTTTTGGGTAGCCTTCCACAAGCTTCCCACAATAAGTTGGGTGAATTTTGGCCCATTCCTCCTGACAGAGCTGGTGTAACTGAGTAGGTTTGTAGGCCTCCTTGCTCGCACACACTTTTTCAGTTGTGCCCACAAATGTTCTATAGGATTTAGATTAGGGCTTTGTGATGGCCACTCCAATACCTTGACTTTGTTGTCCTTAAGCCATTTTGCCACAACTTTGGATGTATGCTTGGGGCCATTGTCCATTTGGAAGACCCATTTGCGACTAAGTTTTAACTTCCTGACTGATGTCTTGAGATGTTGCTTCAATATATCCTCATAATTTTCCTCCCTCATGATGCCATCTATTTTGTCGAAGTGCACCAGTCCCTCCTGCAGCAAAGCATCCCACAACATGATGCTGCCACCCCGTGCCTCACGGTTGGGATGGTGTTCTTTGGCTTGCAAGCCTTCCCCTTTTCCTCCAAACATAACGATAGTCATTATGGCCAAACAGTTCTATTTTTGATTCATCAGACCAGAGGACATTGTTCCAAAAAGTATAATCTTTGTCCCCATGCGCAGTTGAAAACCGTAGTCTGGCTTTTTTATGGCGGTTTTGGAGCAGTGGCTTCTTCCTTGCTGAGCAGCCTTTCAGGTTATGTTGATACAGGACTTGTTTTACTGTGGATAGAGATAGATTTGTACCTGTTTCCTCCAGCATCTCCACAAGGTCCTTTGCTAATGTTCTGGGATTGATTTGCACCAAAGTACGCTCATCTCTAGACTCCATCCTGAGCGGTATGACTGCTGTGTGGTCCCATGGTGTCTATACTTGCGTATTATTGTTTGTACAGATGAACGTGGCACCTTCAGGCCTTTTGAAATTGCTCCCAAGGATGAACCAGACTTGTGGAGGTCTACAATTTATTTTCTGAGGTCTTGGCTGATTTTTTTTGATTTTTCCCATTGATGTCAAGCAAAGAGGCACTGAGTTAGAAGGTAGCCTTGAAATGCATCCACAAGTACACCTCCAATTGACTGAAATTATGTCAATTAGCAGAAGCTTCTAAAGTCATGACATCATTTTCTGGAATTGTCCAAGCTGTTTAAATGCACAGTCAACTTAGTGTATGTAAAACTTCTGACCCACTGGAATTGTGATACAGTGAATTATAAGTTAAATAATCTGTCTGTAAACATATGTTGGAAATATTACTTGTGTCATGCACACAGTAGATGTCCTAACCAACTTTTTTTGTGGAGTTTGTGGAGTGGTTGAAAAACGAGTTTTAATGACTCTGACCTATTGTATGTAGACTTCCGACTTCAACTGTATGTAGTAAAACCTGCAAAAGGGCAAATGTAAACCAGGCAATAAACACGCTACCCTCCCCTGTGCCCCCAAAAAATAAACACACAACCCTCCCCAAAGCAAAGTAAAAAGTTTGACAACCTTCCCCTATTTTGGACCCCCTCCCCAGTAAATTATGAACTATCCCTTACATTGTTATTACATTGTTATTCATGGCTGAATGTGTTTTGAACATTGCATCATTAGTAGCGGTTCTTTTCTGTTCCATGCACAGTCAGGCGTAGAGTTCTTGAGAAGCAGGAGCACGAGATCAGGTTGGATCGAGGGGTGCTGAAACTGACCATTGGTCTGCCATCAGATGATGTCCCAAAGAATGTAAAGGTCAGTAGTGTCCTGATTGTGCACCATAGGCTATTCCTCTCTCTTACAGCCAGATTGTGCAGATGCACTACCAGTTCCCAGATGCACTACCAGTTCTTTGTTCTGATTTTTCAAAGTTTTAAGTGACAATTTTATAGCCAATCATGTGACTATGTTGACCAATCACAATGCTGTATTAAATACATAACACAATATTTTTTTTTATATTTAGGAAACACTGTCTCCTGTCACCTCAGGCAAGTATCAAACATGACATTTTTTGATAAACATCTATAGTTGTTTGGCAGCTAACAAGGCAGGCAATATTAAACACTCATATTGGGCTCCCGAGTGGTGCAACGGTCTAAGGCACTGCATCTCAGTGCCAAAGGCGTCATTACAGACACCCTTGTTCGAATCCAGGCTGTATCACAACCGGCTGTGATTGGGAGTAACATAGGGCGGCGCACAATTGGCCCAGCGTCGTCCGGGTTTGGCCGGTGTAGGCTGTCATTGTAAATAAGAATTTGTTCTTAACTGACTGGCCTACTTAAATAAAGGTTAAATAAAAATATATATATATTAAACTATTCAACATGCCATACTATGCAAACCTTTGTGTTATTACAAGAAATGGTGGTATTATAAGACATGACATATACATGTATACATGAGCAGGGGGGGGGGTATTCTTTACATGTTTTATACACTCAGTGTATGTTCTTACATGCTTACATGTTATAAAGCATAACACCTGCAGGCTTTAAGTAAAGTGTTACCCATAATTTAGCAGGTTATAGGGAGCCAATTGACAACCAGCTCATAGCGTCAGCTAAGAGGAAGACAGAGGCTGATGCTCAGCAGGAATTACTAGGCTTCAAAAAGCAAGCTGTTGGTTAGTAGGCTAAAATAATATCTCAGCATTTCTCAAGTGGTGCAGGGTTGTGGGGGATTCCTATTGGTTTGTGTCTGACCTGATTTTATTTTTTTAAAGTAAAGATTTTTTATTGGGCTGTTCGCAATAACATTTGAAAGGGTTAAATGGGTCGCAGTACAACGTTTTGGGAACCACTAGTGTATGTGAAAGGAATGTTTTCTAGAATTATACATAATTATATAATGTTTAACCATACGACACAAAAGTTTGCATTCTATACCATGGTTAAGTTAACATACTATAACTGATTTGGCTAAGCAGTGGTTAATAATACATTGATAAAGTTGTATTACAGTTGTTGTTGTAGAAATCAACAAAGTAGTCGTAAACCTCCAAAAATACATGGTCTTATCATTCTCAGATGCTACTGATTCAAAAGACTTACCAACGAGTGGGGTTGGAGTTGGACACACTCCCCTTACTGAGCCACAGACAGAGATGGAGATTGAACCGATGGAAGTCGAGGAAAAGCTGGTGTCCACCTCAGCCGTGTTGGGGAACATTGAGGAGAGCATGAGCAAGGAGTTTCTGGAGATGCTGATAGAGAACATCCTGAGTGCGTATAACACCTCTGGTTCTGACTCTCCTACTGCAACTCAAACCTTCAGTCTGGAGATCCTGACACCTGTCCTAGACACTGGCTTGGCTGTGGTGACTTTCCAAAATGGAAAAGGTAAACAATAAGAATGATTTGTTGTTTTTCCACCTTAAAGATAGAATCAGCATTATGACATTATGACAGCATTATTACTGCTTGTAAATCTCCTAAATTACTAAAATGTAAATCCCATTTTGAGAGGTATAGAATTTTATCCTTTAAATAGAACACGTCATCAAAGACACCAACTATTTACTGAATGTTATGACTTAGTATCTCTTGAAAACAAGGCCATATCTCATCAGCATACTCTACTACTTATCTTATTTGTCAGAGACTGAGAACTTCATCACCAGCTGCACCAGCAACAGGATGTTCAGACAGAAACAACTATCTGTTAAACTCCTGGAACTCACCACAAAAGTGAAAGTTGAAAACATAAATCCAAATGTTAGTTCAGACCACCTCCAACTGTTATTTGGAAAAGGGGGCGAGGAGGTGGAAGACGCTGAAATTAATGAAGAGGACCAATCAGCAATCCTCACCTTTCAAGATCCTAAAGGTAAAAACAGTACTAAGAGAAAGCAGAATGATTTTTCCATAGGGTGCAGGGGCAAAAAAAATGTACGCCTTATTTAGGTATGTTTCTACTAATAATGATTTACTATTTGTTACTCAACTTGCCTATAATTAGATAGGCTATATGCAGTTTCTCTACGGTCATACCTTGTTGCCCTAGAAGACTAACTGAATCGGTACCTACAAGAATACATTTAACAAATTGATAGAATTAATGCATCAATACTCTATTTGACATCGGTAAAGTAGTTGTCTCGCTTCCGTTTTTGCTTCTCGCAGAGCGATTACTTTTATGGATGAAAATCGAACACGGGATTCATCCTGTGCAAATGTTCACCTCTTAAGGGAATTAAGGCTGTGAACGATCTAACGTGTTTCTCATAAGATTTTAGTTTGTCTTGGATGCATCATTTTATTTGATTAAATATTGTCAGATTTTATACAAAATCATTTAAAATAGCTAGTTTATAGGCACATGTGCATTCAGATGGTGGAAAAAATAGCTCATATTTCTCCCTCCTGTTCCCAAGACAAAATTAACAATTGGTGTATAATTCTACTGCAATAAATGCTTCATTCTCTATTCGGTAATTTTATATTTGGCTCTATGTGAGAAGTTAGGTCTACAGTCAGTGTCCAGAGTTCAATGACTATTCCTTTAACACATCAAAGGTGCGGTAGAGCAGGGGGGCTGCCTCTCCTGCCGCCCCCTACTTCTGCCGTCCTTGGTACTACATAGTTATGTTATATGTGTTATGACAAAATTATATTTCATAATGTATGAGGAATAATCCAATATTATGTGTTTTTTATTAGCTGTTCACAGAGTCCTAGAGAAACCACATTACATTGAGAAGCAGCCTCTCAAGGCTTTCCCCTTCTATGATTCTCTGGGAACGGCCTTGTATGGCAAAGACAGACCCACATTGAAACTCCCTTCTGCCTTCACCGAAAACATCAACCAGGCAATTTGGAGATACCTCTGTGACAACCAGGAAGCTGCAGAGACCATCCACAAGGAAATGAGCAAACACTTCTGCAATGTAGACTTCCAGCAACCTACCATCAAGTTAAGCCCACTGCCATCTCTACTCAAACAGAAGGGTGTGAAACACAAGCACTTACAACAATGGAAGGACACCACCAAAGTTGCCTTAATCCAAGCCTTGTCTAACTTTAAATCATTGGAGCTCCAGGTTCAGGACACTGCATGGGAAGAGTCTGAAGGGGAGATCCTCAAGGCAGTGTCTGGGGAGGCCGTGATGGTAGTCCATGAAGAGACCAGAGGTGTTCTGGCAGTGGTAGGATTGGTAGAAGATGTGGACCGGCTCAGGCAGACACTGGATGGGATCATGGACAGGATTTCTAGAAGAATCAAGAGGGAGAAGATGAGCATAACAGAGGAGTTCCCTCTGGTTCCATCAATCTACCAGGTACTGTTGCATGGCGGCCTGCTGGACAAGATTGTTGGTGAATTCCCAGAGTTGAAGCTGACGTATAATCAAGAGAGCCAGAGTGTGACCATCTATGGGTTGATGCAAGAGGTGTTGTGTGCTAACAGAAAGCTTGCAGGTGAAGTAGTAGCCCTGAAACAAAAGCTGGTGGAATTGGATGACTACGTCCTTGAATTCCTGCAGGAAGAAAACCAGGAAAAGCTAACCAGTTCCCTTCTGACCTTACAGCGCATCAATGCAGCACTAAAAATAGAGAGAAAAGGAGTGCAGCTTCTGGCTGTCTCTGAGGAGGTCCTGTGCGAAGCAGAACATCAACTGCATACGCTTTTGATTTCTCAATACATAGATGTAGAAGACTCCGATCTCCTGAGGATGTCCGAGTGGAAGGATATTGCCAAACGTTTGGAGGAAGCTTCAAACACTCCTTTCAGGAAAGTTATGGTCCAGATATCAGGTGACTATTCAGGACAACAAGTGGTAGTGTCTGGCTACAAGGAAACTGTTCTCTTAGTTTGTAATGAATTGGATGATTTCTTACACCAAAATGCTCATGCTGATGAAACTATCGAAGTTAAGCCTGAGGCTATTGTTAAATTCATCCAGGAACATCACAGGAATGCTTGGTCTGATAAAGTCAGTGATAGTGGAGTTAAAGTTTTTTTCAAGGATGAGGCTATTTACCTGAGTGGCACCAGAGTTCACGTAACAGATTGCAAGGCATTATTCGAAAACTTGTTATCCTCCACATTCTTTGACACCTTGAGAATCCCCAAGCCTGGAGCAAAGAAGTTCTTCCAGGACAATGAGCCCATGTATGTTGACTCAGTCATGATTCAGACAGGCTGTGTGGTCCAGCTGATTGAAGAAGAGTATGATGGCAATGGCGGACAAGGCATAAAGCTAGCAGGAGGAGGAATGAAACCTACCTACCAGCTTCAAACACCAGATGGGGTGGAGATAGCCGTTTGCAAAGCAGACATGTGCAAATATTCTGTACACGCTGTTGTCAATGCTGCTGCACTGGACCTGAAGCACAGTGGAGGTCTTGCAGGAGCTCTTCTGGATACTGCTGGCCCTCAACTGCAGGATGAGTGCAACCAGATCATCAAGAACAAGGGTCAGCTCAAGCCAGGGGACTGTGTCATCACTGGTGCAGGAGGGAAGCTCCGCTGCAAGCACATCATTCATGCAGTGGGACCCAGGTTTGACCAGGCAAACCCCCAGAAGGCCATAGGACAGTTGAGGAGGGCGGTGAAAGGGAGTCTGGATCTAGCAGAGACCCACAACTGCCTGTATGTGGCGCTTCCTGCTATTAGCTCCGGGAATCTAGGCTTTCCTCTGACCCTGTGTGCAGACACCATCGTCAAAGCTGTTAAAGAACACTGTGATGACAAGTTTGGGGAGAACACTCTGAAAAAGATCCATCTGGTGAACAATGATGACAAGACAGTCCAGGCTATGGAGGCAGCAGTGCAGAAGGTGTTTGGGAGCCATGGGACTAGTCATCCACGAGAGAATCGACCCACCATAGCTACACACAGCCAGCCTGGTAATCGGGTTCAACGCACAAGTGGTTCAAGTGTGCAGACAAAAGAGGGGCTGGCTATTACCCTGACGAAAGGGAATATCCAAGATGCTGTGGTAAATTGTTTCCAATGTTACTTTGGCTCACTTTGTTTGTATACATTTCAATAATCTTAGTTAAAAGTGTCTTAGATTTCATGATGATAAAATCAGAAGATCCAATAGTTTTGTGTAGTGAACCCTTTTGGTGTTGAGGTACCATATACAAGTTGTCATTGAATGACAATCCAGTTCATAATCAGTTACATGCAACTTGAAGATTTTCATAGATCTGTTTCAAGTTTATTTGTGTATTTGTATATGTGTAAACAAATACATTGGACGTTTAACTCTTAAATTATTTTACTGTTACAGACAGAAGTTGTGGTCAATACCGTGGGTGATGACCTAGCACTTAACCATGGTGCAGTCTCCAAGGCCATCCTCGCCGCTGCTGGCCCTCAACTTCAGACTCTGGTAAACCAACAGGGCACAGCCGGAAGGCCTGGGGAAGTCATTGTCACCACTGGCTGCAACCTGAAGAGCAAGCAGGTGTTTCATACCATCGCCCCTCACTGGGACAATGGACAAGGAGCACCACAGAAGGTAAATTATGTTGTTCCGTATCTAAGGATTTATAGTTTCATTTTTTGTGTATTTGTACTGTATTTGTTGTGTACATTGCATTCAGAAAGTATTCAGACCACTTCCCTTTTCCACATTTTGTTACGTTAGTCTTATTCTAAAATTGCTAAAAATATATTTTTTCCCTCATCAACCTAATCACGATACCCCATGAAGGCAAAGGGAAAACAGGTTTTTATAATTTTTTACAAATGTATGAAAAAAATAGAAACAGAAGTACCTTATTTACATAAGTATTCAGACCCCAGGTGCATCCTGTTTCCATTGATCATCCTTGAGATGTTTCTACAACATGATTGGAGTTCACCTGTGTTCAATTGAATTAATTGGACATGATTTGGAAAGGCACACATCTGTCTATGTTAGGTCCTACAGTTGACAGTACATGTCAAGGCAAAAAGCAAGCCATGAGGTTGAAGGAATTGCCTGTAGAGCTCCGAAACAGGATTGTGTCGAGGCACATATCTGGGGAAGGTTACCAAAACATTTCCGCAGCATTGGAGGTCCCCAAGAACACAGTGGCCTCAACCATTCTTAAATGAAAAGTTTGGAACCACCAAGACTCGTTCTAGAGCTGGCCGCCCGGCCAAACTGATCAATCGGGGGAGAAAGACCTTGGTCAGGGAGATGACCAAGAACCCGATGGTCACTCTGATAGAGCTCCAAAATTCCCCTGTGGAGATGGGAGAACCTTAAAGAAGGACAACCATCTCTGCGGACACTCCACCACTCAGGTCGACTGGCCAGACGGAAGCCACTCCTCAGTCAAAGGCACATGACAGCCCGCTTGGAGTTTGCACGTAAAGGGCTTTCAGACCATGGGAAACAAGATTCTCTGGTCTGATGAAATCAAGATTAAACTCTTTGGCCTGAATGCCAAGCATCACATCTGGAGGAAACCTGGTACCATCCCTATGGTGAAGCATGGTGGTGGTGGTAGCATCATGCTGTGGGGATGTTTTTCAGTGGCAGGGACGGGTAGACTAGTCAGGATCGAGGGAAAGATGAACGGAGCAAAGTACAGAGAGATCATTGATGAAAACCTGTTCCAGAGCACTCAGGACCTCAGACTGGGGCGAAGGTTCACCTTCCAATAGGACAACGACCCTAAGCTCACAGCCAAGACAATGCAGGAGTGGCTTGGGGACAAGTCTCTGAATGTCCTTGAGTGGCCCAGCAAGAGCCCTGTCTTGAACCCAATCGAACATCTCTGGAGAGACCTGAAAATAACTGTGCAGCAACGCTCCCCATCCAACCTAACAGAGCTTGAGAGGATCTGCAGAAAAGAATGGTAGAGCCTCCCTAAATGAAGGTGTGCCAAGTTTGTAGCATCATACCCCAAAAGACTTGAGGCTGTAATTACTACCAAAGGTGCTTCAACAAAGTACTGAGTGAATGGTCTGAATACTTATGTACATGTGATTTTTTTTTTTTTTTTTTTCAATACATTTGCAAACATTTACATAAACCTGTTTTTGCTTTGTCATTATGGGGTATTGTGTGTAGATTGACGAGTGAAAGAATAAGGCTGTAATCTAACACTGTGGAAAAGTTAGTGGGTCTGAATACTTTCCAAATGCACTATATATAAAATATCTATACAATGTAAGTAATGTAATGTCCGACACTTGAAATGACTTATCCATAGGTAGGATGTCTAGGTCAGGGCTCTCCAACCCTGTTCCTGGAGCGCTACTGTCCTGTAGGTTTTCAGCTCCTCAACCAGGTAATTTTAACAGGTGCGCTAGATAACCTACAGGTTGGTAGCTGTTCAGGAACAGGAGTTGGAGAGCCCTGTACTACGTAGTATAAAACCACGTCTTACTGATGTCTAACTGAAATTTACCTAGATATTGAGTGGGATCGTGAAAGAGTGCTTGGGTGAGGCAGAGCATCAGGGACTCATCTCGATCACCTTCCCTGCCATCGGCACGGGAAACCTGGGCTTCCCCAAAGACCTGGTGGCCTCTCTGATGCTGGATGAAGTCCTCAAGTTTAGCAGTAAGAGGAACCCCAAGCACCTGAAGGAGGTTGCCTTCATCCTCCACCCAGGTGATGCACCGACAATCCAGGTAAGGAAAAGAGTGATATAGTCGATAAAACTACTGTCAAATGTAAAACCCTTTTCTGCTTCAAGGTGCAATTTGTTTTCCTCTTTTAATTGCTTCTACCTTTGCTCACAGGCATTCACTGATGAATTTAACAAAAGGTTCACAACCCAGTCGGGAACGTCAAGTGGCTCAGCAGCATCCAGTCAACAGAGTAAAGGTATGTTAATAATATATTCCATTTAAATATGTGCATAATATATGCCATTTAAATATATGCCATTTAGCAGATACTTTTATCCAAAGTGACATGCGTTTTACGAATGGGTAGTCCTGGAAATTGAACCCTCTACCTTGCCGTTGCAAACGCCATGCTCTACCAACTGAGCTATAGAGGACTATAAAGATTCATATATGTATATTTTGACAAATTATTTTTTCCTAAGGTATGAGGGGCGGCAGGGTAGCCTAGTGGTTAGAGCGTTGGACTTGTAACCGAAAGGTTGTGAGTTCAAACCCCCGAGCTGACAAGGTACAAATCTGTCGTTCTGCCCCTGAACAGGCAGTTAACCCACTGTTCCCAGGCCGTCATTGAAAATAAGAATTTGTTCTTAACTGACTTGCCTGGTTAAATAAAGGTAAAAAAAAAGATGTGATATAAACCTTTTGGGTTCGAACCGGTTCATAACTTAGATAGAAGATGGAGTTCTGTTCATGCTGAAAACAGAATATATGTTTTTAAACAACATTCTTAGAACTTTACTAATGTTTTCTTGTGTTTTTTTATGGTAAGTTTTCTTAATGTTCTGAGAACATGACTAAAAAGAACCATGAGGAAACCTGCAGACAACGTAATGTTAAATGACTGAAATTCCCACAGAAGAACGTTGTTTCTTATCGTTCTCTGATCAATTTGAGAACATTACTTTAAATAGAACGAGGAAACCTATATGAAACGTTATGGGACTGTTGAATGCTAAATAACCATAGGACAACCACACTCACCAAGCTCTCAGAAACATATGGGTCTCCAAATTGGATGTGCTAGATGGGTAGTCCCATGCTCTTCAACCCATGAGGAGTAATGGCTGATCTTCACCCTGTTATTGTCAAGCCTGTTAGAGGCCCACGGGTAACTTTATCAGTTTGTTAGTATATGTGAGTCTATCTGTACAATGAATATCTGATCAATGAGACAATGTTGGATTTATCTTAAACATGTTTTTAAATAATAGTTAGGCAGTTAAATAAGTGTCCGTAACAGGGTTGACACATGCAGATAAAATGCTCTTAGGTCATAGGATTTGAATGCCTGAAATGGGGGGGGGGGGGGGGGGTTCCATAGGCTGAACATATCCTCCATGCAAATGAATGTTGAAAGAATAGATATTTAAAAGTTCATTGCTTAAAAATGTGCATGTCCAAAAGGCATCCATTTTGTGGATCAAGGTCCCTTATGTAATTGGCTTGACTTTTCTTCCCTCTTTACTAGGCCCTTTCTCTAAAATCACTTCAAGCTCAGGGATGCACGAGATGAAGATGGGAGGGGCGCTTATACAGGTAATCACAGGAGACATCACCAAGGAGACCACTGATGTCATCGTCAACTCCTCCAATAACACCTTCAATCTCCAGTCAGGTAAATCTAACCTTACTTCTGTCTCATTTCACTGGAGTTGACCTGTTTTTCTGTACATTACACAATTGTTAACATAACAAATAATAGGTACTAACTTTACATTACAGAACATTATGGCTACACTGTATTTGATAACTATAAAGCTCCTCGTACACAATTTTTATAACCCTTCTCTTCCTCTTATACTTCCTTCTCCAGGGGTATCTAAGGCCATTCTGGATGTGGCTGGTCAGACTGTGGTAGCGGAATGCCAACAACTCGGTAAGAACCTCTATATCTGAAAAGAGTATGTGATCAAAAAAGAAGACTATTTGAACAAGCCTCTGCTCGGCAAACTGTCTGTGCTCTTCCTGTCTGTCTCCGAACCTTTCACTCTGTCTCCCTCTACAGTGCCTTGCAAAAGTATTCATCCCCCTTGTTGCATTACATTTTGTTGTATTGCAACCTGTAATGGATTTTATTTGGAATTCATTTAACGGACATACACAAAATAGTCCAAATTGGTGAAGTGAAATTTAAAAAAAAACTTGTTTAAAGAAATTATAAAAAAGATCCAATGGAAAAGTGGTGCGTGCATATGTATTCAAGCCCTTTGCTATGAAGCCCCTAAATAAGATCTGGTGCAACCAATTACCTTCAGAAGTTACATAATTAGTTAGATTGCACACAAGTGGACTTTGTTTAAGTGTCACATGATCTGTCACATGATCTCAGTATTTTTACACCTGTTCTGAAAGGCCCCAGAGTCTGCAACACCACTAAGCAAGGGGCACCACCAAGCAAACGGCACCATGAAGACCAAGGAGCTCTCTAAACAAGTCAGGGACAAAGTTGTGAAGAAGTACAGATCAGGGTTGGGTTATAAAAAAAATATCTGAAACTTTGAACATCCTAAGGAGCACCGTTAAATCCATTATTAAAAAATGGAAAGAATATGGCACCACAACAAACCTGCCAAGAGAGGGCCGCCCACCAAAACTCATGGGCCAGGCAACAAAGAGACCAAAGATAACCCTGAAGGAGCTGCAAAGCGCCACAGTGGAGATTGGGGTATCTGTCCATAGGATCACTTTAAGCCGTACACTCCACAGAGCTGGGCTTTACGGAAGATTGGCCAGACAAAAGCCATTGATTTAAAGAAAAAAAATAATCAAACACGTTTGGTGTTCGCCAAAAGGCATGTGGGAGACTCCCCAAACATATGGAAGAAGGTACTCTGGTCAGATGAGACTAAAATTGAGCTTTTTGAGCAGGACAATGACCCTGAGTGTTGCTTTAGCAGTATGCTTGAGTGGCTTAAGTGGAAACATTTAAATGTCTTGGAATGGCCAAGTCAAAGCACAGACCTTAATCCAATTGAGAATCTGTGGTATGACATAAATATTGCTGTACACCAGTGGAACCCATCCAGCTTGAAGGAGCTAGAGCAGTTTTGCCTTGAAGAATGGGAAAAAAATCCCAGTAGCTAGATGTGCCAAGCTTATAGAGACAAACAGTTGAAGTCGGAAGTTTACATACACTCAGGATAGAGTCATTAAAACTTGTTTTTCAACCACTCCACAAATTTCTTGTTAACAAACTATGGTTTTGGCAAGTTGGTTAGGACATCTACTGTGTGCATGACACAAGGAATTTTTCCAACAATTGTTTACAGACAAGATTATTTCACCTATAATTCACAATTCCAGTAGGTCAGAAGTTTATATACACTAAGTTGACTGTACCTTTAAACAGCTTGGAATATTCCAGAAAATTATTTCATGGCTTTCGAAGCTTCTGATAGGTTAATTGACATCATTTGAGTCAATTGGAGGTGTACCTGTGCCTCTTTGCTTGACATCATGGGAAAATAAAAAGAAATCAGCAAAGACCTCAGAAAACATTTAGACCTCCCCAAGTCTGGTTCATCATTGGGAGCAATTCCCAAACGCCTGAAGGCACCACGTTCATCTGTACACATAATAGTACACAAGTATAAACACCATGGAACAGCGCAGCCGTCATATCCCTCAGGAAGGAGACACGTTCTGTCTCCTAGAGATGGCTTACAAGCCGAAGAACACCATCCCAACCGTGAAGCGCGGGGGTGACAGCATCATGTCGTGGGGTTGCTTTGCTGTAGGAGGCACTTCACAAAATAGATGACATCATGAGAGAGGAAAATTATGTGGATATATTGAAGCAACATCTCAAGACATCAGTTAAAGCTTGGTTGCAAATGGGTCTTCCAAATGGACAATGACACCAAGCATACTTCCAAAGTTGTGGCAAAATGGCTTTAGGACAACAAGGTAAAGGTATTGGAGTCGCCATCACAAAGCCCTGACCTCAATCCTATAGATTGAACTGAAAAAGTTTGTGTGAGCAAGGAGACCTACAAGCCTGACTCAGTTACACCAGTTCTGTCAGGAGGAATGGGGCAAAATTCACCCAACTTATTGTGGAAGGCTACCCAAAACATTTGACCCAAGTTAAACAATTTAAAGACAATGCTACCAAATACTCATTGAGTGTATGTAAACTTCTGACCCACAGAGAAGGTGATGAAATAAATAGAAGCTGAAAGAAACTATTCTCTCTAATATTATTCTGTCATTTCACATTCTAAAATAAAGTGGTGATCCTAACTGACCTAAAACAGTGAATTGTTTACTAGGATTATAAGGCAGGGGTTGTGAAAAACTGAGTTTAAATGTATTTGGCTAAGGTGTATGTAAACTTCCGACTTCAACTGTACATACCTGTCTCCCTAGCCTCTGCTTCCTACTGTCCTGTCATGAAAATATAAAAAATACGTTAGGATTTTAAAAATAAAATTTCACCTACAAACTTGCCTCAAGATATGTTCCTTGTCCTGGTATACAATCAGGAAAGTCTCAGAAATGTTCTGACTCTTTAAATTCCAAGTACATATGGTCACTGCTCTGCCTACTGAAATCAATGTACAGTAAAACAAATAATGTATACAATGTATATTTCCAGGAGCCCAGCCTAACAATGGAGTGATACTTACCCAGCCGGGCAACATGCGGTGTAAGAAGATCATCCACCTGGTTGGTCAGACGGACCCAAAGAAGATCCAGGAGTCGGTTAAAGGAGCACTGCAAATGTGTGCACAGAATAACCTCACATCCATCTCCTTCCCTGCTCTCGGCACAGGTGAGTTACAAAACAGAACAGGAATGAATACTCAGGTACCAAATTTCTAAATTGCACCTTGCGTAGTCTACATTTCTAACTCTCAACACTAAGTTGAGACCACGACAGAGTTCCTCTCTGATTCTGGGAATTGTTTAACTGGGAATTTGGGGAAAGTTACTGGGATTTTGGGGGAAACCTGGGAATTTGGGGAAAGTTACTGGAATTTTGCAACCCTAGTGAGAATCCATAGGATTGAAGGAACATGACTTGACCCATTTGAATACAGCTGTTTGCTAAGTGCTTTGTTTTTTAAACTTTGCCCTCCATTAGACAGTAAAGGTTAACAGGCATATTCATATTCAGAAAATCTTTGTTTCATTGCTGGGCAATGTCTTGCAGCAATATAATATACATGTTGCATGTTGTTGAACTTCATATCCACACTCGCTAGGTGTGGCAACTAGCCTGTTCTCTCATTGAAGGTCAGGGCAATGTACAGGCGGGCCAGGTGGCTGACGCAATGTTGGATGCTGTTGTGGAGGTGGTGGGTCAGAAGTCCCAAAACACACTGCAGCTGGTCAGGATGGTCATCTTCCAGCCTGCCATGCTCACAGAGTTCCACAAATCTATGGTGAAGAAAGAGGGCACAGACGTTGACACTCAAAAGAAGGGGAGCATCTGGGGAAAAATGAAATGTAAGGGCTACCTTATTATGTTGATAAAGAAATGAAAGGCCAGCACATGGTATAATGCTGCTCCCCAGTGCTTTCTTCCTGCACCGGGAGAAAGCCTTGTGGAGCACCATTATATGTTACCGTGTGTGGGCCTTTCTTTACCCCCTAATATTTACTGCCACATAGACCTAAACAAAGTTAACTGTAGCACTAGCTCCCATTGACTAATACCCTAAGATTGCGTCTAAATAATGCAGTGTTCAATATTGGTACAGCATTTTTAACCTGGAGTAAAGCTGACATGCCGCAAAAGGATGAGGATTTTGTCATCGAGGGCCAGCAAGTAGATCCAGCTTTCTTCCATATCTGCGGTGGCTCTCAGGCCAGAGTGGACAATGCCAAGCGTTGGATCAAGGACCTGATCCTGAAGGAGCAAGTCAGCAACAGCATCACCGATGACGCCATCTTCAACTTGTCTGACTCTGACCGTAAGTGCATCCACGACATGCAGACCACCATGGGAGTGTGTGTGAGGATAGAATACAATTCTTCCAGGGAGGAAGCTATGCTCACGATCGAGGGCCTTAGCAAGGATGTCCTCAATGCAGTCAGTGAGATCCAGGACATGCTGAGGAAGGCCAGGGACAAAGAGACCTTCAACAGGAACGTGGAAGTGGCCAGCAACATGGTGGAGTGGCAGTATCAGCAGCAGCCAGGGGGGCAGTACCAGAGCTTTGACCCCATCCCCAACTTCCATCTGGAGCAGGCCCTGGGGAGGAAGTTGCCCCACGTAGAGGTCTCTTTCCAGAGGCAGATGTACAAGGTCACCCTTCCTGACGGGCCTGCTACAGATACCCATGGCAACAGCCTCAAAATTAGACGCATCGACAAGTCTGCAGGTACTCTTCCCTTTGGTATTTACAATGCATACAGTGGGGCAAAAAGTATTTAGTCAGCCACCAATTGTGCAAGTTCTCCCACTTAAAAAGATGAGAAAGGCCTGTAACTTTCATCATAGGTACACTTCAACTATGACAGACAAAAATAGGAAAAGAATTCCAGAAAATCACATTGTAGGATTTTAATGAATTTATTTGCAAATTATGGTGGAAAATAAGTATTTGGTCAATAACAAAAGTTTATTTCAATACTTTGTTATATACCCTTTGTTGGCAATGACAGAGGTCAAACGTTTTCTGTTAGTCTTCACAAGGTTTTCACACACTGTTGCTGGTATTTTGGCCCATTCCTCCATGCAGATCTCCTCTAGAGCAGTGATGTTTTGGGGCTGTTGCTGGGCAACACGGACTTTCAACTCCCTCCAAAGATTTTCTATGGGGTTGAGATCTGGAGAGTGGCTAGGCCACTCCAGGACCTTGAAATGCTTCTTACGAAGCCACTCCTTCGTTGCCCGGGCGGTGTGTTTGGGATCATTGTCATGCTGAAAGACCCAGCCGCGTTTCATCCTCAATGCCCTTGCTGATGGAAGGAGGTTTTCACTCAAAATCTCACGATACATGGCCCCATTCATTCTTTGCTTTACACGGATCAGTCGTCCTGGTCCCTTTGCAGAAAAACAGCCCCAAAGCATGATGTTTCCACCCCCATTCTTCACAGTAGGTGTGGTTGGATGCAACTCAGCAATCTTTGTCCTCCAAACACAACGAGTTGAGTTTTTACCAAAAAGTTATATTTTGGTTTCATCTGACCATATAACATTCTCCCAATCTTCTTCTGGATCATCCAAATGCTCTCTAGCAAACTTCAGACGGGCCTGGACATGTACTGGCTTAAGCAGGGGGACACGTCTGGCACTGCAGGATTTGAGTCCTTGGCGGCGTAGTGTGTTACTGATGGTAGGCTTTGTTACTTTGATCCCAGCTCTCTGCAGGTCATTCACTAGGTCCCCCCGTGTGGTTCTGGGATTTTTGGTCACCGATCTTGTGATCATTTGGACCCCACAGGGTGAGATCTTGCGTGGAGCCCCAGATCGAGGGAGATTATCAGTGGTCTGTATGTCTTCCATTTCCTAAAAATTGCTCCCACAGTTGATTTCTTCAAACCAAGCTGCTTACTTATTGCAGATTCGGTCTTCCCAGCCTGGTGCAGGTCTGCAATTTTGTTTCTGGTGTCCTTTGACAGCTCTTTGGTCTTGGCCATAGTGGAGTTTAGAGTGTGACTGTTTGAGGTTGTGGACAGGTGTCTTTTATACTGATAACAAGTTCAAACAGGTGGGATTAATACAGGTAACGAGAGGAGGACAGAGGAGCCTCTTAAAGAAGAATTTACAGGTCTGTGAGAGCCAGAAATCTTGCTTGTTTGTAGGTGACCAAATACTTATTTTCCACCATAATTTGCAAATGAATTCATTAAAAATCCTACAATGTGATTTTCTGAATTCCTTCCCCTCATTTTGTCTGTCATAGTTGAAGTGTACCTAAGATGAAAATTACAGGCCTCTCATCTTTTTAAGTGGGAGAACTTGCACAATTGGTGGCTGACTAAATACTTTTTTGCCCCACTGTATGTGTATTCCATGTAGTGATTTAAAAAAAAAAATATTTTAACCATACTTACCAAGAGGATAAGCTAAGTTCCTCAAGTATTAGTATTAGATACAAATTGTCTGTTGTTCACAAATGTGCTTTACATACAGAAAAGGCACTGTTTAGAAACCCCCAACAAGAAGATAAACATGGCATAGACACAGCATTATATATATGTATATACAGTGCCTTGCGAAAGTATTCGGCCCCCTTGAACTTTGCGACCTTTTGCCACATTTCAGGCTTCAAACATAAAGATATAAAACTGTATTTTTTTGTGAAGAATCAACAACAAGTGGGACACAATCATGAAGTGGAACGACATTTATTGGATATTTCAAACTTTTTTAACAAATCAAAAACTGAAAAATTGGGCGTGCAAAATTATTCAGCCCCCTTAAGTTAATACTTTGTAGCGCCACCTTTTGCTGCGATTACAGCTGTAAGTCGCTTGGGGTATGTCTCTATCAGTTTTGCACATCGAGAGACTGACATTTTTTCCCATTCCTCCTTGCAAAACAGCTCGAGCTCAGTGAGGTTGGATGGAGAGCATTTGTGAACAGCAGTTTTCAGTTCTTTCCACAGATTCTCAATTGGATTCAGGTCTGGACTTTGACTTGGCCATTCTAACACCTGGATATGTTTATTTTTGAACCATTCCATTGTAGATTTTGCTTGATGTTTTGTTTCTGGCCTTTATCGAAAAAATACAGTTTTATATCTTTTTGTTTGAAGCCTGAAATGTGGCAAAAGGTCGCAAAGTTCAAGGGCGCCGAATACTTTCGCAAGGCACTGTATATCCTGATATATATATATATCTTAAGAATACAATTAATGAAGATGTCAGCTTAAGGACATTAACTTTGTATTCTGTGCTCCCTCCAGCTCAACCCATTGACAGTCTCCCTCAACATTGGGATGCTATGCCAGCAAACACGTCATGCCATTCCTGCCTCATTCAGCCAGGAAGCCCAGAGCACAATGAAGTCTTAAACTTGTTCCGAGCCACCTGTCCCAACATCGTTTTAAAGGTACCTGCTGTTCCTAAAGCTACATCCATTGTAGTTATTGTTATGTCTTGGGATATGCTGGGTGTTATTAGCATGGGTGAGGGATGATTTGTTCACTTTCACTCATCTGTTGGTCTCTTGAGATCACAGGATGTGCCATAGGGGTGTGACATTTAAACTCATTTGGGATTGTTAATGTTTAGAAAAAAATCCTAACCGAAAACTTTTAATTTCAATTTTTACAAAGTTAAAATCACAAAACTACCACTAACAGGTCCTGATCATCATCATAACGGCAAATAAAAATTAAACAAATAACTAATGCAACAATGTTGTAAGTAGGAGGAGATATGCATCTGTCAAATGATTTGCCACGGCTCTAATGCGCCCCGAACGTCATCGTTGATAACAGTTGGTGAAGACTGAAGCTGGGAAGTGACAGCAGCGAAATCTGTATGGCAATACTTTGAGAAGGGGATGAAATGCAAAATTTGCGAGGTGGAATTGAGCTACATTGGCTGTACAGGTGCAGTGCTGAAGGGGAGGCACCCTGAGACCCAACCCAGTGAAGTCTAATGTACTGACAACTGAGAACATGGAGGAGAGGCACACAAGAGACCCTAAAACGGCATTAATACCATTGTGGGTGAGGGACAGGAGTAAGGAGTACTGTCTGGTAGAGGCCAATACTGCGGTAGATTGAAGAGCATTACCCCCTAGTAGCGGTTATACACAGGACCATATCTGAATTGTTCATTCACGCCATTTTATGATTTAAAAAAACATTTAAATTAGAAAAAAATTGCAATTTTAAGAAATGTTTTAGATTTGTCACATCCTTAATCTGCCATATGAAATGGTTTGTTTATTATAGACTTTGATTGTTAGTATTTGGGTAGGCACTTGGAATAACAATAAAGCACCAAACAGTACTGCTAGTCTTCCTGGTAGCCAGCTATTAAAAAATATATATATATTTTAGCCCACAATGGCAAAGAATCATCTAAAAACTAAGGTTTATGGAATGTACGATGGTCACATTTTAGAGTCTATTAATGGCAGATTAATAATTATTCTTCCCTGATTTATTTCAGATTGAGAGGATCCAGAACCCAAGCCTGTGGAGGAACCTCCAGATCAAGAAGGATGAAATGGAGCTCCGGAACGGTCATAAGAACAACGAGAAGAGGCTCTTCCATGGAATGTGCCACACAACCATCAATCACATCAACCACCATGGCTTCAATCGGAGCTATGCTGGGAAAAATGGTAAGATACACATACTGGGCTTGTGCCGATCTGACCATACTCGTATTCGTATCTTTAAATTGACAGTAGATAGTAGGATGACACTCGTGGTTGAAAAAATTGAAGTGTTTTAAATTGCCTAAATAGTGTTTGGCAATATACCTTTTCATGTACCTGTGCTTTTATAGACCAGGAAAGCTGCAGATCAGAAGCAGCGGATATGTGTGTGTTCTTAACTTGCAGCAGGCATTCTGAGCGCACATCAGCAGTCTCTTTTTTTCCTACCCTCGCTCCACTCGTTACATATCATGCACAGTGATAGTTTGCTAGCAAACATCCTCTCCATTTGATTGACCATAGTAGCAGCAGGCAGTAGCAGTATAAATGGAGCAAAACATGCGAAAAGTGACTGTGGAAATTATTATATGAAGGGAGTAGACGGAATTACAGCTGCACTCTATCCAATTGTGTCACTAGGATCAACCTAAATGTCTTTACAGACAGCAGAACTAGTGGGTTGAGTTATTTAGTACTTCTCACTTGGTTGAGTGACATGAGAGTTGCATGCTGGCAGTTGAAAATGAATTTTATTCTGATCATGGGATTACAAAAAATATATGGATCATAGGGCCTACCCAGTGGCGCAACGGTCTAAGGCATTTCATCGCAGGCGTCACTACAGACCTGGGTTCAATCCCAGGCTGTTTCACAAATGGCCATGATCGGGAGTCCTATAGGGCGGCGCACAATTGGCCCAGCGCCGTCTGGGTTAAGGGAGGGTTTTGTCCGCTCATCGTGATCTAGCCACTCCTTGTGGTGTAGGCTGACTTCAGTCATCAGTTGAACAGTGTTTCCTCCAACACATTGGTGTTTCCGGGATAAGAAGGCGGTTATTAAGGAGCGTGGTTTGGCGGGTCATGTTTCAGAGGATGCATGACTCGTCCTTCGCCTCTCCCGAGCCCATTGGGGAGTTGCAGCGATGAGACAAGATTGTGATTGAAATTGGGAGAGAAATAATTTTGAAGCATATCATAATTGTATCAGGAAAATTCCTCATATTTTACAATACTTGTTTCGTTTGAGTGCTCGGCACACCCCTAATACATACCCATGAACAAGTAGCCTGGTCGCAGATCTGTTTGTGATGTCTTGCCTACTCCTATGGTCATTGGTAAAAGCCCCATGTAAACATTGTCATTCTCATATACTCTGTCTTGTCTCTGCAATAGTCTAAAATCTAAACTATATATTTTTTCAGCTGCAATGTATGGAAATGGCACATATTTTGCAGTTTCTGCCAGATATTCTGCCAGTAACACATACTCAAGACCAGATCCACAAGGACAGAAGTATATTTTTCTCTGCCGAGTTCTGACTGGAGATTTCACAACAGGACGACAGGGGATGATAGTGCCTCCAGCTAAAAACACAACATCTGCTCAACTCTACGACAGCGTGACAGACAACCTATCAGGGCCATCCATGTTCGTTGTATTCAATGACATTCAGGCATATCCTGAGTACTTGATCACTTTCCGCTAGACCACAGAGATAAAAGCAATATAATGAACACTCGTTCTTTTTATCTGCTGTGTAAAGTTTTTATAAATTGCTTTATAAATTGTCATTTATAATGTTTCTTGAAAAACTGAAAATGATTGTTACTTTTGCATGAAAAAGTGTAACTATTACAGGTTGGTTGTATAAGTTTGCTAAAGGACAGTAAATTTTATAATCTACAATTGATATGTTCTTTTTTTTATAATCTCAATGGCCACTGTGCTTTGTACAGGTTGTACTTAGGGGTTGGGGGACTTCCGGTGAATTTACATCCTTGTTCACTGTCTGGTCGTATTATATTGTGTTTGTCTTCATTTATTTGGTCAGGCCAGCGTGTGGCATGGGTTTATTGTAGTGTGTTTTGTCTTGGGGTTTTGTTGGGTGTTGGTGACATGGGTTTATTGTGGTGTGTTTAGGCAGCCATATTTAGGCAGCCATATTCTTTGAGTATTTCGTGGGTGATTGATCCTGTCTCTGTGTTTGTTCCTGTCTCTGTGTTTGTTCCTGTCTCTGTGTTTGTTCCTGTCTCTGTGTTTGTTCCTGTCTCTGTGTTTGTTCCTGTCTCTGTGTTTGTTCCTGTCTCTGTGTTTGTTCCTGTCTCTGTGTTTGTTCCGGTCTCTGTGTTTGTTCCTGTCTCTGTGTTTTGTTCCTGTCTCTGTGTTTGTTGTCACCAGATAGGCTGTATAGGTTTTCACGTTCCGTTTGTTGTTTTTGTATTGTTCGTGTTTTTTCGTCGTCATTAAACATGTATCAAAAATACCACGCTTCTCCTTCGACAGACGAGAACCGTTACACTGTCTCATTGGAAGAACAACTGAAAAAAGACAAAGTACTATGCATGGCTTGTTTTGGATTGTAGTTCAGTGTTGCCAAGTTGATTGTAAACTATGGTCAATGTCTGATAAGCACATACATTTATATGACGTGAGTTAATGGATAGAGAATAAGGCTCTACGAAAGTCCCTGACGTGTGCTGAGAAATCATGTGACACCAAACGTGATAGCAAGTGGATGTGTGTGTTTATGAAATGGCCTTTCAATCAGTTTGCTTGTGCGGAGGAAAGTAAAAATAATGAAATATATTTTCCAGCTATCAGATTGACAAATGTGTGTGTATGTGTGTTTGTATGTATGTATGTATGTGTGTGTGTGTATATATATATATATATATATATATATATACACACTGCACAGAAATGTAAACGCTACACGTAAAGTGTTTCATGAGCTGAAATAAAACTAAATCTGACATTTCCCATATGCACAAGAAGCTTATTTCTTTCAAATGTTGTGCACAAATTTCTTTACATCCCCGTTAGTGAGCATTTCTCCTTTGCCAAGATACTTTTGTGTATATATAGTGTATGTGGACACCCCTTCAAATTAGTGGATTCCGCTATTTCAGCTTCACCCGTTGCTGACAGGTATATAAAATCGAGCACACAACTATGCAATCTCCAGAGAAACATTGGCAGTAGAATTGCCTTACTGAAGAGCTCAGTGACTTTCAACGTGGAACCGTCATAGGATGCCACCTTTCCAACAAGTCAGTGCTGTTATTGTGAAGTGGAAACATCTAGGAGTAACGGCTGTAATGCATAAAATTCACAGACTTGTTTCAAAACATCACCTGGCATGTCACTGATGCGTTGTGAAACAGTGTAGTTTGATGAAGGCATTGTCTGTATAGTTTTTTGGGCCTTTTCCCCCAACATTGTCCCAGCCATATCCGTGGCAGCAGGAAAAATTAAGTCCTCCACAATAGAATGGGGCTTGCCTGTCCTAGCCACTCGGTAGCTCACATTATACAGTGGGGCAAAAAAGTATTTAGTCAGCCACCAATTGTGCAAGTTCTCCCACTTAAAAAGATGAGAGAGGCCTGTAATTTTCATCATAGGTACACTTCAACTATGACAGAAAAAATGAGAGAAAAAAAATCCAGAAAATCACTGTAGGATTTTTAATGAATTTATTTGCAAATTATGGTGGAAAATAAGTATTTGGTCAATAACAAAAGTTTATCTCAATACTTTGTTATATACCCTTTGTTGGCAATGACAGAGGTCAAACGTTTTCTGTAAGTCTTCACAAGGTTTTCACACACTGTTGCTGGTATTTTGGCCCATTCCTCCATGCAGATCTCCTCTAGAGCAGTAATGTTTGTTTCTAAATGTCTGCGCAAGAGTGAAGGTTTCATCAAGTTCTGAGAGAGTACTTTTGCACATATAACACAATGTGGCTGAGGAAAGGCACTATAAGTGAACCCCAAATGAATGTAGTTATCATATTCGCGCCTCTTCGATGGTCCAACGTCCCTGTCTGTTGTTCGGTGCTTTCCCGGGTAAGGGGGCAGTAGCTCTTCGGCTGCATCAGATTCACAACTGTCAGTGTCCATGCTAGCTGGGCTAACAACAAATGTAGAATTACTGACGCTAGCATTGGATGTGCTCGTGAAAGCAGAACAGCTTGTGTTGTCGACAGGTGCAGTACTGCTGGTAGGAGCAATTGAATTTGTCGATGAATAGAATTACATGTAGAGCAAGTGGGAAAAAAATAATACTTGGCATCATGTTGTAGCTTTATCATGGTTAGAACACATAGATAATATTGTTATTAAGATTGGTAAGGGAATTGCTGCTAGAAGAAAATGTTCAGAGTATGTAACATCTAGCACTCTTAATCAGGTGATTTAATCCCTGGTCCTATCACACTTAGAGTACTGTCCGGTTATATGGTCATTTGCAGCAAAGAAAGATATTAAAAAACAAACTCAATGGCTCAAAACAGGGCTGCCAGATTATCTCTTCATTGCTCTAACCAAATTAATATTATTAAAATGCATCAGAATCTCTCACGTCTTCACGTTAAAAAACGAATTACTATCTACCGTAATTGCTGGACTATTAAGCGCACCTGAATATAAACCACACCCACTGTGTCACGCCCTGGTCTTAGTATTTTGTGTTTTCTTTATTATTTTGGTCAGGCCAGGGTGTGACATGGGTTTATTATGTGGTGTGTTTCGTCTTGTTTTTTTTGTAGGTATTGGGATTGTGGTATAGTGGGGTTTTCTAGAAAAGTCTATGGTTGCCTGAAGTGGTTCTCAATCAGAGAAGGGTGTTTATCGTTGTCTCTGATTGGGAACCATATTTAGGCAGCCATATTCTTTGAGTGTTTTGTGGGTGATTGTTCCTGTCTCTGTGTTAGTTTGCACCAGTATAGGCTGTTTCGGTTTTCGTGTTACGTTTCTTGTTTTGTATTGTTCGTGTTTCATCGTTATTAAATATGTATCAAAATTACCACGCTGCATTTTGGTCCGATCCTTGCTACACCTCTTCAGAGGAGGAGATAGAAGAAAACCGTAACACACTGAATTATTAAAAAACATGTATTTTGTACATAAATAAGCCGCACATGTCTATTAGCCGCAGGTGCCTACCGGTACATTGAAATAAATTCACTTTACACAGCCTTTAAACGAAACACGGGTTGTAACAAAAATAAATAGGCTTTAACGAAACGCGGCTTGTAACAAAAATAAATAGGCTTTAACGAAACACGGCTTGTAACAAAAATTAAACAGTAGCCTACCAAGAAAGTCATTGGTCACTACCAATCCATATTTCTCAGTCAAAAAGTAAATCAACCTTCAAGAAAAAAACATCTAATGTGATAGACTGTATGACTGGAGAGCAAATAGAAAGTAGAAAGTATCAACTGAATGTTAAGGGTTTCCTGTCAGGTATTCTAATTATCTGTATTGTCTACTTGTTGAATGTTTGAAGTCTTGATAGTGGTTGTTTGTATTTTCTTGTTAACTGGTGTTGGACCCCAGGAAGATTAGCTAGCGTTATGTCGTCAGCTAATTGGAATCCTAATAAAAATGACAAAACATTACTACCAGTAGAGCTAGTATGTGTCTTTAAAATCCATTTTCGAGGAAACAAAATGAGCAGTAGCTACGTTTGGCTACATAAGCACTGTTAGTGGAATTCCCGTGAGAGATTAACTATTAATGTGATTGGATGTTAATTATTTGACTAGTCTACCTGTATTTGACATTGTTGTTATTTTGTTGAACACTAGATGGTTTCATTTTATTTTTGGCAGTGAAAAAAGGCTGCTCAGGCGAAGGGGGAAAAACTCACCCAAATGTATTGCCCCGTTGTAAAAATATAAATGGACTGTTTGAAAATGTGAAGATTTATTTTTTTATTTTTGTAAATGTGAATCGCATTTTTATTTGGCGTACCCCTGAGGAACAACTTGCGTCGTCAACAGGTGCGTACCCCAATTTGGGAATTTGGGAATACCTGTTCGAGACAATATATAAAAAAGATCTCAAAAACCAAGAGAGGAATTACTAAAAACTAAACCAAAGAAGAAAATAACGCAACTGTCTTTGGCACTAAGTACACCAAGAGTTCGGAGAAAATGAAAGCGATCCTGAAAAAGCATTGGCATATTCTACAATCAGACAAAAAAAATTATAAAAATCGCACACCTCTTAAAGGAACCCCCACTGGTGGTCTATAAGAGTGGTCGCAATATTGGAGATAGCTTGGTGAAATCTGACATGCCCCCTGAGCCCACTCAGACACTATTGACACCTATCCCAAATGGGAACTACAAATGTGGCTCATGCGCACAGTGCAAAAGCACTATGAAAACAGCCTTCTTCAGACACCCACATACAGGTATAAAAATCCCTGTAAGGGAATACCCCCCCTGAAATGTACAAAAATGAATGGGAACATATTGGCACCTTACAAAACATACACGGTGTCGAATTACCACTCAATTCGGCGTTGTTTCATTCAAAGTTGATTTCAAATGCCATATGGCAAATGCCAAGTGTAACACTGCAAAAATCCAACAGATGGAGAGTGCACTCCACCGTAATTTTTCATATTGCAAATGTAACACAAGTCCAGACCCAAGAGTAAAATTTTGAGAAATTGAACATTTTTTCAGAAACTTATCACCCCCTTAAAAAAGTGCTTTCTGCATAAGTCATATGTTTTGTCCATTTGCAATATGATTTCATAGAAAGTCAAAAATAGCAAAAAAATTGAAAACTTATCACCCCCCTTTTTTTAAAACTTGTCCATAAGGCATATGTTTTGTCCATTTGCAAAATTATTTCATAGGAAGTCAAAAGTGGAAAATGTGAACATTTTTTCAAAAACGTATCAGCCCCTTAAAAAAGGGCTTTCTGGACCGTTTTACAAAATTCTTTCGATGTTTTGTCAATTACGCATGTATGAAGAACTGTATGAAGAACTGTATGAACATACTTTTGTCATATTTGATTATCATAATTATTATTTTATTTTTTACTTGTCCATAAGGCAAATGTGTTGTCCATTTGCAATATGATTTCATAGGAAGTCAAAGTCAAAAGTCACTTTAATTTGGCCAAATGCAATAAGAAATGTCCAAATGCAATATGAAAGATTTGAAAGTGCCAAATCAGGATGTTATGTCCATTTGCCATGTACGATCAATGGAAGGCGGTTTACAAACACAAAAGTCAGTGAACCATGTCCAAAAGGCATTTATACTGCCAAAATGATATATAGCACTATGTTAAGCCATGAATCAACCTAGATGGTCTATTTGTCATGTATGATGAGGGAGAAGTGGGACTGTTGTTTTTTAACAATGTTTTGAAAAATGTCCAAAATGACAAGGGGCGCCCGCTATTGGATGGCATGGGTGGGGGGTGCTCCCTACCCAACCGTGGACCCCTTGCTGCCCCGTAATGGCATTAAAATCCATTTTTAAAATGTGCTCCAGGTAACCTGTTCCAATCACCAGGTGCACGGCTGTGCATTTGCAATATGTTTCAATGTGCATTTACCATTAAGAATTTGACATGCTCAAAAATACTGCAGAAATGCAAAATTGACTGGCTTGATGAACTCGGGATGGCCGGGCAGTGATAGTGGTTCCTCTCCATCGCTCGTTGTGTTGATTTCATCATATCCATTTGGTGATGTTTTTTCACTGTTGAATCATATTGCATATTACAGTTCATGAGGGTTGCCTAATCGCATATGAAGTTTTGGAAAGATCTAACTTTTTTAACCCTTCGAAACAGCCCCTGTGACACCAATTATGGCACTTCCGGTTGGCACCCTTAAGGGTGGGTTATCTTTGGTCTCTTTGTTGCCTCTATGATTAATGCCCTCCTTGCCTGGTATATGAGTTTTCGTGGGCGGCCCTCTCTTGGCAGGTTTGTTGTGGTGCCATATTCTTTCCATTTTTGAATAATGGATTTAATGGTGCTCTGTGAGATGTTCAAAGTTTAGGATATTTTTTTTATAACCCAACCCTGATCTGTACTTCTCCACAACTTTGTCCCTGACCTGTTTGTAGAGCTCCTTGGTTTTCATGGTGCCGCTTGCTTGGAGGTGCCCCTTGCTTAGTGGTGTTGCAGACTCTGGGGCCTTTCAGAACAGGTGTGTATATATACTGAGATCATGTGACACTTAAATAAAGTCCAACTGCGTGCATTTCTAACTAATTATGTGACTTCTGAAGGTAATTGGTTGCACCAGATCTTATTTAGGGCCGTCATAGCATCACTTTTCCATTTTTTATTTATTTATTTTTTTTACATTTTTGCAACAAGTTATTTATGTCATTTCACGTCACCAATTTAAGCTATTTTGTGTACGTCCGTTCCATTAATTCCAAATAAAAATCCATTTAAATTACAGGTTGTAATGCAACAAAATAGGAAAACCGCCAAGGGGGATGAATACCCTTGCAAGGCACCGTATGTCCCTCTGTTGACAACTGTGTCTCATAATATGTAATCTGCTTCTCTCTCTGTTTGTATGTGTATTTACAGTACTATTTGTTTCTCAACCACGGTGTATTTGTACACTACTGTGTGTGTATCCCTTTTATCTGTGTCTCTGTACAGTCGTGGCCAAAAGTTTTGAGAATGACACAAATATGAATTTTCACAAATTTTGCCGTCTTTAGATATTTTTGTCAGATGTTACTATGGAATACTGAAGTATAGTTACAAGCATTTCATAAGTGTCAAAGGCTTTTATTGACAATTACATGAAGTTGATGTAAGGAGTCAATATTTGCAGTGTTGACCCTTCTTTTTCAAAACCTCTGCAATCTGCTCTGGCATGCTGTCAATTAACTTCTGGGCCACATCCTGACTGATGGCAGCCCATTCTTGCATAATCAATGCTTGGTATTTGTCAGAATTTGTGGATTTTTGTTTGTCATCCGCTTCTTGAGGATTGACCACAAGTTCTCAATGGGATTAAGATCTGGGGAGTTTCCTGGCCATGGACCCAAAATATCAATGTTTTGTTCCCCGATCCATTTAGTTATCACTTTTGCCTTATGGCAAGGTGCTCCATCATGCTGGAAAAGGCATTGTTCGTCACCAAACTGTTCCTGGATGGTTGGGAGAAATTGCTCTCTGAGAACGTTTTGGTACCATTCTTTATTCATGGCTGTGTTCTTAGGCAAAATTGTGAGTGAGCCCACTCCCATCAGAAAGGGGTTCTCCAGAAATGTTAATCATAGGTACTACAAGTCCTTACACCATGGCAACCCTGCCTCCCTACAAGCTATGGGTATTGATCATGTTCCGGCCTCTATTAGAAAAGGGGACCGTCTTAAGCAGTTAAACCAAAGGGAACGTTTTTGGATTTACAAACTACAGGCCACTAAATACCCTGGTTTAAATGAAGATATGACTTTCTCACCCTTCCTGTAGGGTTGTGATAGGTCCATTTGCTGTCATCTCGTGGACATTTTGCTCAATTGCCCTCAGCTATGTTTAGACTGTTGTTGTTCATGTTTTGCTGTGTTCTATTGTACTAGGGAATATATTGTGTGTGCGCAAATGGCGTGAGGATGTAAGGCAATAAATAGGCCATAGTAGCGAAGTAATTACAGTTCAGCAAATTAACACTGGAATGATAGATGAGCAGATGATGATGTGCAAGTAGAAATACTGGTGTGCAAAATAGCAGAAAATAAAATAAAACAATATGGGGATGAGGTAGGTAGAATGGGTGAGGTATTTACAGATGGGCTGTGTACAGCTGCAGCAATTTGTTAGCTGCTAAGATAGCTGATGCTTGAAGTTAGTGAGGGAAATATAAGTCCAGCTTCAGCAATGTTTGCAATTTGTTCCAGTCATTGGCAGCAGAGAACTGGAAGGAGAGTCGGCCAAAGGAGGTGTTGGCTTTTGGGGATGACCAGTGAGATACACCTGCTGGAGCGCGTGCTACGGGTGAGTATTGTTATCGTGACCAGTGAGCGGAGATAAGGCAGAGCAGTGATGGGTGGTATAAGGGGCTTTGGTTACAAAACGGATGGCACTGTGATAGACTGCATCCAGTTTGCAAGTAGAGCATTGGAAGCTATTTTGTAAATGACATCGTCAAAGTCGAGGATCGGTAGGATAGTCAGTTTTACGAGGGTATGTTTGGCGGCGTGAGTGAAGGAGGCTTTGTTTGCAAAATAGGAAGCCAATTCTAGATTTAATTTTGGATTGGAGATCTTTGTTTAATATGAGTCTGGAAGGAGAGTTTACAGTCTAGCTAGACACCTAGGTATTTGTAGTTGTCCACATATTCTAAGTCAGAACCGTCCAGAGTAGTGATGCTAGTGGGGCGAGCAGGTGCAGACAGCGAATGGTTGAAAAGTATGCATTTGGCTTTACTAGCGTTTAAGAGCAGTTGGAGGCCAATGAAGGAGTGTTGTATGGCATAGAAGCTCTAACCACTAGGCTACCTGCCGAAATAACTCAGTAAGAAGCAGGGTGCCGTTTTGTAAGTTTACTTGAATCACAGTATGAAACTGCAACAAACACAAAAGTACATGTTTTCAGTTACAGTAGTATAGAGCACAGAATGTATTTCACAATAACTGCGCTAAATGTACGGAATAAGAGTGCTCAATCTAGACTCCAATATAAAGTTACTAGGATGCAACTGAATGCTTTATTGTTCAGCTAAGTGTCCCTAGGGAGAAATAGCACTGAAGCTATTCTTCATCTTTCATAGATCATGTGATCAACATTTATCTTGTGTTTAGATACAAATGTACTTACAGACATTACTTCTTACAAAGCTTATAAAGAAGGATGTTGAAGGATTGTAACTACTCTGTCAAACTTGCACATCTAACACATTGCTTCCCTTCTGAAACTGCTTCCTGTCACATGACACAAACAGGTAAATTAAACACTGCTGCACTTAAACTGCCACTAGGGGGTGCTAAACAACTAACAGGTTCAGAACAAACACTGAAACATGCATGAGAGCACCAGGTTTTCCGGATGACTGTGTGATCCTGTTCTCAGCAGCCGATGTGAGTAAGACCTTTAAACAGCTCAACATTCACAACAACACAGGGCCAGACAGATTACCAGGACGTGTACTCCGAGCAAGCACTGACCAACTGGCAAGTGTCTTCTCTGACATTTTCAACCTCTCCCTGTCTCAGTCTGTAATACCAACATGTTTCAAGCAGACCACCATAGACCCTGTGCCCAAGAACATTAAGGTAACCTGCCTAAATGACTACCGACCCGTAGCACTCACTTCTGTAGCCATGAAGTGCTTTGAAAGGCTGGTCATGGCTCACATCAACACCATCATCCCAGAAACCATAGACCGACTCCAATTTGCATACCGCCCTAACAGCTCCACAGATGATGCAATCTCTATTGTACTCCACACTGCCCTTTCCCAGAGTTCCTCTGTCCAGTATCTGTGTTCTTTTGCCCATCTTAATCTCTTTACTTTTTACTGGCCAGTCTGAGATATGGCTTTTTCTTTGCAACTCTGTCTAGAAGGCCAGCATCCCGGAGTCGCCTCTTCACTGTTGACGTGGTGTTTTGCGAGTACTATTTAACAAAGCTGCCAGTTGAGGACTTGTGAGGCGTCTGTTTCTCAAACTAGACACTCTAATGTACTTGTGCTCTTGCTCAGTTGTGGCCCGAGGCCTCCCACTCCTCTTTTTATTCTGGTTAGAGACAGTTTGCTCTGTTCTGTGAAGGGAGTAGTACACAGCATTGTATGAGATCTTTAGTTTCTTGGCAATTTCTCGCATGGAATAGCCTTCATTTCTCAGGAAAATTCCGTGGATATATTGAAGCAAAATCTCAAGACATCAGTCAGGAAGTTAAAGCTTGGTCGGAAATGGGTCTTCCAAATGGACAAAGACCCCAAGCATACTTCCAAAGTTGTGTCAAAATGGCTTAAGGACAACAAAGTCAAGGTATTGGAGTGGCCATCACAAAGCCCTGACCTCAATCCTATAGAACAGGCAGAACTGTGGGCAGAACTGGAAAAGCATGTGCGAGCAAGGAGGCCTACAAACCTGACTCAGTTACACCAGCTCTGTCAGGAGGAATGGGCCAAAATTCACCCAACTTATTGTGGAAAGCTTGTGGAAGGCTACCCAAAATGTTTGACCCAAGTTAAACAATTTAAAAGCAATGCTACCAAATACTAATTGAGTCTATGTGAACTTCTGACCCACTGAGAATGTGATGAATGAAATAAAAGCTGAAATCAATAATTCTCTCTACTATTGTTCTTACATTTCACATTCTCAAAATAAAGTTGCGATCCTAACTGACCTAAAACAAAGAATTTTTACTAGGATTAAATGTCAGGGGTTGTGAAAAACTGAGTTTAAATGTATTTGGATAAGGTGTATGTAAACTTCAACTGTATGTCATTTGACTGCAGGAAAGGGCTACAGTTACCCTGTTAAGTAAACTGAACTCTCATTTTAATATGCTAAAACTATTCCTTTTTAAATCTTTTTTTCAAAAGAACCATAGAAAATAGTAAAAACATAGATTAAAAGCAGTTGAGCTGATTCTACTTTTGAGTAGTCCGAGCATAACATGTCAACCCTACTACCAATGGATAGACAGGCTGGAAATGTTTTAACAATTTCATTTTTTTTGTGAAGTTTGCATTGAATTGCCACTGTTACAAAGGAATTGATTGTTGATTTAAGAAGAAATTGTTAACCCTGTTACTTTATTTGTCATCTAATAGGCACTTTCTTCTCAAATGCACCGAGTTGGTGAAACAACCCATGTAATCCAGTAAAGACAACGTGTAGACTGCCAGTATGATGCAAAGAAAAATGTTGTTTATATATAGTTTATATAAGATGAACCACATGGACTTGGATGCAATACTGTACATGGCTGCATAGATGGCTTTAGCTGTAATGTTTGGTTACTAAAGAAAATTCTAAAGTATAGTTTCACTAGGTCATCTAACTCAGGCACTTCAACAGTGGCATACACATCAAAGGGGAGCCAGGGAGGCATGGAATTCGCCAAATCTCCTACTTTAATCTTGAAAAATAACACTTTATCTAAAAAAAAATATTAAAAAATGTTGACTTTGTTCTCCAAAATAAATGTCTAGTTTATTCTATTCTTAAAATGTTACTTTGTTCTCAAAAATAAATTTAAAGTCTATTATATTCAAACTTTTTTCTTGAAGCTTAATTTAGACTATTTAAAAAATAATGCTTCTTTATTCTGAAAATATTGGCACTTTATTCACTTCATTTTGACTTTATTCTTGAAAATTCCAATATTTATTTAACCTTTATTTATACAGGTTTATCTAATTGAAATCTGTTTTGCAAGAGATGTCCATTGTTCTAGATTGTTCTAGAACAAAAGCACATTTTTTGTTTTCTGTTGCAAAACGCAAAAAAATGGTTTTGGTGTGCTCACCCTAATTAAGATGACCGGAGCTGTAAGAGCTGTAAGCCCCCCCCCCCCCCCCCCCCATGGTGAGGGGCTATTAGAGAGGATGGAGCAGCAGGTTCACAAAGGGAGACCGACACACTGTTTTCTACCGTAGGGGTTGGGGACCATGTCCCATTGGGGTTTCCAATCCAGACAGGTAGTGAGACATGCTATGTTTTAATATCCACTCTAGAAAACATTCTGAATGGTGCAGATAGAGATAAAATGAATACAAAAATCATATCTGTTCAATCTACATAATAATATTTATATCTGAAGATGTTATATACTCCTGAACTGGCCATCGGGTGTGTATGTGTGTGACAGCCTGAGGCCCCTATTTCTAAGATGTGCGTGCGACAGCCCCCACTTGTGACCCCCACTTCTAAGTTGTGTGTGCGACAGCCCCCACTTGTGACCCCCACTTCTAAGTTGTGTGTGCGCCAGTACATAGCCCCTACTTCTAAAGTGTGTATATGCACGACTATCTCTGAGCTGCAGGTGTCTGCCTGTGCCTCGTCGATTTGATTAGACTGATGAATAATAATGTATGAATAATGCATGGTTCTGTGAGCCGAGAGGGAGCCTTTCATTATGCTAAACAGACACAACATCTATTCATTCCTAAAACAGAGATTCTGCTTCCCAAATGGCAGCCTATTCTCTATATAGTGCACTACTTCGGTCTCTGTGTGTGTGCATGCGACAGGCTGTGGCTCCCATATCTAAGGTGTGTGTCTGTTTGTCTGGTATGTGTTTATTTCAAGGTGTGTGTCAAAATTGGTGCACAATATAGGGAATAGAGTGCCATATGGGACGCACCCAGAGTGTTCAAGTGGATCCCCCTAAAATATCATCAAACAAAGTGAGATTGTCCAAACAGGACACAGATGTTCCAGGCTCTATGCTCCATGGCAGGGTGCTTGCGGATGGCTTTAGCCTGGGAGAGAGAGGCCTTGTTTGGGAAAACGTGCCAGATGTGGATAGGTTATGTCCATTAAATTTGAATTTGATATATTTGTAAGATGAAAAGATCATGGTTTTCTTTTTTTAAATGACATGAACCAGATTTCCATCCATCCTTTTTATACGAGTAAAGTACATGTAAAAAAATATATATACAAAATTCACCACAGGCCTGACGGAAAAAGCAAATTTGTCGGGAACCTTTCCAAATGCCGACAAAACAAAATACGCTAAAGGCAAGGTGTGATATTTTTCCCTTCATTCCATATTGAAGATACAGTGGGATATTGGTCATGTGGCACTTCCTAAGGCTTCCACTAGATGTCAACAGTCTTTAGAATGTTGTTTCAGGCTTCTACTGTGAAGGAAGGTGGAATGAGAGGGATTGAGCCAGGTGTCTGGCAGAGTGCCATGGACTCGTGACGCGCGTTCATGTGAAAGTTACCTCACGTTCCATTGCTTTTCTACAGACAAAGGAATTCTCTGGTTGGAACATTATTGAAGATTTATGATAAAAAAACATCCTAAAGATTGATTCTATACTTCATTTGACATGTTTCTACGGACTGTAACGGAACTTTTTGGACTTTTCGTCCGACCTTTCTGCTGGACTTGCACGCACGTCGTGAGATTGAATTTGTTTACCAAACTCGTTAACAGAAGGAGGTGTTTGGACATAAATGATGAACTTTATCGAACAAATCAAACATTTACTGTGGAACTGGGATTCCTGTGAGTGCATTCTGATGAAGATCATCAAAGATAAGTGAATATTTATTTCTGACTAATGTTGACTCCACAACATGGCGGCTATCTTGTTGGCTTGTTTGGGCTCTGAGCGCCGTACTCAGATTATTGCATGGTATGCTTTTTCCGTAAAGTAAAAAAAAAATCTGACACAGCGGTTGCATTAAGGAGAGGTTTATCTAAAGTTCCATGTATAATAGTTGTATCTCTTATCAATGTTTATTATGAGTATTTCTGTAAATTGATGTGGCTCTCTGCAAAATCACAGCATGTTTTGGAACTATTGAACATAACGTGCCAATGTAAAATGAGATTTTTGGATATAAATATGCACTTTATCGAACAAAACATGCATGTATTGTGTAACATGAAGTCCTATGAGTGTCATCAGATGAAGATCGTCAAAGGTTAGTGATTCATTTGATCTATATTTCTGCTTTTTGTGACTCCTCTCGTTTGCTGGAAAAATGGCTGTTGTGTTTTTCTGTGACTTGGTGGTGACCTAACATAAGGCAATAAATAGACCATAGTGGCGAAATAATTACAATTTAGCATTAACACTGAAGTGATAGATGTGCAGATGACAATGTGCAAGTAGAAATACTGGGGTGCAAAGAGCAAAAATACATAATAATAGAAATAGCAAGGGATAAGAACATTGCAAGCAAATATGGCAATGGAACATTTCGAACAAACAACTAGGTTGCGTGCATAGATACAGAACAAGACTGAATGACTGGGTCGCATCTCTAGCAACTAGCAAAGATTTGTGTCAGGACTATATCTGGTGGAAGGATGAAATAGTATGAATAAATTAATCCAAATAACGTTTTTAATGAACATATGTCAGTCATTATTTGAATTTGTTGGTAACCCGTTGTATAAAAGTCGTAATGCCCACGAAGCCGGTGTTTGGATGATATATTGGCATGGTTTTCCGGCCCTCGACTTCATCGTGGGCCTAACAACACCCGTGCCAGTATATCCTCCAAACACCGGCTTCGAGGCCATTATCACTTAAGTATGCCTCATTCCATGAGTAAATTAGTCAACTTATGTTGAGTTTGAGTAGTGGTTGATGTTGTTTATGTCGTTCGACAGACCCTTTAAACCCAATATTGTGATAAGATGGGTGTCAGGATTTGGCCAGGGTTGTTCCGGGTTTTGGTCACTAGATGCCCCCATTGTGCTTTTTGACCTTATGTTTTTTCCCTTGTTCCCCATTATTATTTGCACCTGTGCCTCGTTTCCCCTGATTGTATTTAAACCCTTAGTTTCCCTCAGTTCTGGGCTCTGTGTTTGTATGTTAGCACCCAGCCCTAGTGTTCTGTGTATTCTTGTCGATTCCGGTGGATGCTCTTGTGGAATTCTGTTTTTGTTTTTGAGTATCTCTTGAGGCTTTTTTGTGCTATTCCTACCACCTTTTGGATTTGCCATTTTTGTATTGAAGGACTTCTCCTTTTTACTTTATTAAATACACCGTCTTAAGTACTGCTGTGTCTGCCTCATCTTCTGGGTTCTGCTGACTATTCGTGGCTCAGTTGGTTAAGTGACTGTTTCTCACTCCGGAGACCCAGGTTCGTAACCGGGTCCTGACAGAAACACAGAGCCAAAAATGAACCCAGAGGCAGCCAGTTCCCAGGACCTTTTTGCCATGCTGTCCCACCACCAGGAGACTGTCCAATGCCACGAAGCCGCCCTGGTTCAGCAAGAGGCCCTAATGGCTAGACATTCTCATCTTCTGTCGGAGATGCTGACTTCCATTAAGCAAATATCTGATCGTCTTACCCCGGCAACAGTTCCCGTCCCAGTACCTCAGATTCACGTACCCATGGCAGTTAACCCCCTGGCTGAACCTCGTCTTCCACCTCCCCAACGGTTCTCAGGTGATCCAAGTGCTTGTAAAGGGTTTCTCACCCAATGTTCTCTCTCCTTTGAGCTACAACCCTCGTCGTTTCCCACCGACCGGTCTAAGATCGCTTATATCATCACCCTGCTGTCGGAAAAAGCCCTGGCCTGGGCTACTGCTGTGTGGGATGCCCATAGTTCCTGCTGTGCCAGCTACTCTGCCTTTGCTGAGGAATTCAAACGAGTGTTTCAAGGCCCAAGCAGTGGTTCTGACTCAGCCAAACAGCTCCTGACTCTCCACCAAGGTTGGCGCAGCGTGACGGACTATGCCATCCAGTTCCGCACAGTGGCAGCAGCAAGTGGCTGGCACAACGAGGCGCTCACGGTGTGCTTTCTGAAAGGCCTTTCCGACACTATCCAAGATGAACTGGCCACTCGGGAACCACCGGACAATCTCGAGTCCCTGATCAAGTTGGCCTCACGCATTGACCAGCGTCTGAGAGAGAGAGAACTCAACCGTAGACCTCTAGCCCCTATCAGTCCCAGCTCCGAGTCCCCACCTTTATCCTCGCTGGCTCCATCGGAACCCATGCAGATTGGACGCATCTCCCAGGCTGAGAGAGACCGCCGGATGAGGGAGCGACGCTGTCTATATTGCGGCAAACCGGACCATTTCCGTTCCACGTGTCCCGGGCTCCAGGGAAACGCTCTGTCCCGTACAGACCGGGGGAACTGTAACGGGAAACATAACCTCCTCCCATCCGTCCAACTCCCGTCTGCTCATTCCAGTCACCCTCTCCTGGGACAACCACAAGCTTCACCTTCAAGCCTTGGTAGACTCTGGAGCCGCAGGTAACTTCATGGATGGTGTCTGGGCGAAGGAGAATGGCGTTCCCTCTGAACCTCTAAGTGAAACCATGAGGGTCACTACATTGGATGGAAGCCCTTTGGGATCTGGACTTGTCACTCATGTCACTACCTCCTTGCGACTTTCAGTTTCACAACACCAGGAATTGATGAACTTTCATTTGATCTCCTGTTCCGAGTTCCCTCTCGTCCTTGGATACCCCTGGCTTCACAGCCATAACCCTCACATCGACTGGTCTGTGGGCACTATCAAGCAGTGGGGTCCTACGTGCCAAGCTACTTGTATTTTCCAGAATTCCCTGAGTTCTACTCCCGAGTCTTTAGAATCCATCGACCTGACCCGAGTTCCCGAGTGTTACCATGACCTCAAACTGGTGTTTAGCAAACAGAGGGCCACCATGCTACCACCCCATAGACCTTACGATTGCCCCATCGACCTGTTTCCGGGCACTTGCCCCCAGGGGTCGGATCTTTCCCTATCTCCACCCGAACGAGCTGCTATGGATACCTACATCAAGGACGCTCTGGAAGCAGGCCTCATGCGTCCATCCACCTCCCCGGCGGGAGCAGGGTTTTTCTTTGTGGCCAAGAAAGACGGTGGATTACGTCCTTGCATCGACTACCGGGGACTCAATGCCATAACCGTCCGTAACCGTTACCCGCTACCCCTTATGGCCACAGCCTTCGAGCTGCTCCAGGAAGCAGTTGTTTTCACTAAGCTTGACCTGCGGAACGCATACCATCTTGTGCGGATCAGACCTGGTGACGAGTGGAAGACCGCTTTCAACACGCCTACTGGTCACTATGAATACTTGGTGATGCCCTTCGGCCTGACCAACGCCCCAGCGGTGTTCCAAGCGCTCATAAACGATGTGCTTAGGGATATGCTTAACATATTTGTGTTTGTTTACTTGGATGACATCCTCATCTTTTCGAGCTCCCTTCAAGAACACACGAAGCATGTCAGACAAGTACTCAAACGCCTCCTGGACAGCCATCTGTACGTTAAGCCGGAAAAATGTGAATTCCATTCATCCCGAGTACAATTCCTGGGATTTGTAGTGGAACCCGGTCGAGTCCAAATGGACCCCAGGAAGGTAGGGATTGGCCCACCCCCAAATCCGTTAAGGAAGTTCAGCGTTTCCTGGGCTTCACAAACTTTTACCGCAAGTTCATCAAGAACTTCAGCTTGGTGGCAGCCCCTCTCTCAGCTTTAACCAAGGGTGGCAATGCAAGGTTTTTGTGGGGAAGAGAAGCTGAGACGGCCTTCCAAGGACTCAAGCAGCGCGTTCTCTCTGCTCCCATCCTGATACTACCGACTACGGATGAACCATTTGTGGTGGAGGTAGACACATCAGAGGTTGGTGTTGGAGCTGTCCTGTCTCAGAGGGGTGAAGACAAGAAGCTTCATCCGTGCGCTTTCTTCTCACACCGGCTTACCCCGACTGAGAGGAACTACGATGTGGGGATCGTGAACTCCTAGCGGTTAAGATGGCATTGAAGGAATGGAGACACTGGCTCGAGGGGGCTTCTCACCCGTTTCAAGTGCTTACGGACCACAAAAATCTGGAGTATATCCAGCAGGCGAAGCGGTTGAACTCTAGACAAGTTAGATGGTCTCTTTTCTTCAATCGATTCCAGTTTATCCTCACCTATCGGCCCGGGTCGAAGAATCTCAAACCGGATGCCCTGTCCCGAGTCTACGCTCCTGCCATTCGAGATGACACGGACATGCCTGTCCTTCCTGCTGCTAAGATTGTGGCTCCGATCTCGTGGCAAGTTGAGGATACCGTGAGACGTGCTCAAGCTAGCGAACCGGACCCGAAAGGAGGTCCTGCCAATCGGTTGTTTGTCCCCAAGGCAGTGAGGACTCAGGTCCTTCTGTGGGGGCACTCCTCTCGCCTCACCTGTCAACCGGGCGTAGGTAGCACCTTGGAGTTCATCCAGCGTAAGTTCTGGTGGCCTACCATAAGAGAAGACGTTGCCACTTTCGTCAATGCCTGTCCCGTGTGCTGCCAGGGCAAATCTTCTCACCTCCGCCCTCAAGGACTCCTTCACCCTTTACCTGTTCCCCACAGACCCTGGTCCCATATCTCATTGGACTTTATTACTGGACTTTCTCCATCCCATGGCAATACTACTATCCTAGTCATAATCGACAGGTTTTCAAAGGCGGCCAGGTTCGTCCCTCTGACTAAGTTACCTTCTGCCAAGGAAACGGCTGAGTTGGTAATTAATCATGTGTTCCGAGTCTTCGGCATTCCTCAAGATATGGTTTCTGACAGAGGTCCCCAGTTCGCCTCAAGGTTTTGGAAGGCCTTCTGCCAACTCATGGGGGCTTCTGCCAGTCTATCTTCAGGGTACCATCCGGAGTCCAACGGCCAAACAGAGAGGATGAATCAAGAGCTGGAAACCACCCTCCGATGTATGACTCGTGACAACCCGTCCACATGGTCATCCTTTATTGTTTGGGCCGAATACGCGCACAACACCTTGCGCTCCTCCTCCACTGGTATGTCCCCGCACGAGTGTCAGTTTGGCTATGCTCCTCCATTGTTCCCGGACCAGGAGGCAGAAGTCAGAGTGCCTTCAGCCTTGAAGTTCGTCAGACGCTGTCGGCTTATGTGGAGGAAGACCCGTCTTAATCTTATGCGTTCCTCACAGAGGTACCAACAACAAGCCAACAGACGTCGCCGTCCCGGGCCTACCCTGCGCCCCGGCCAGAGAGTCTGGCTCTCCACAAGAGACTTACCTCTACGGGTGGAGTCTCGCAAGCTGTCCCTAAAATACATCGGTCCCTTCAAGGTTGCCAGGAGAGTTAACCCAGTTTCTTATCGCCTACACTTACCCAGATCCCTTAAGATTAATCCCACATTTCACATTTCATTGTTAAAACCTGTTGTTTTTTCCCCTTGTCCCGGCAGACAGACCTCCCCTCCGCCTCGTGTCATTGGAGGCCAGCCGGCTTATACCGTCCATCGGATACTGGATTCCCGCCGGGTGCAGCGGTCCTGGCAGTATCTGGTGGACTGGGAAGGCTACGGTCCCGAGGAGCGCTCCTGGGTTCCTGCCAAAGACATCCTGGACCCTGACCTCATTCGTCAGTTCAGGGCCCTCCACCCTGAGAGAGCTGGTAGGAACGTCAGGAGCCGTTCCTAGGGGGGATTCTGTCAGGATTTGGCCAGGGTTGTTCCGGGTTTTGGTCACTAGATGCCCCCATTGTGCTTTTTGACCTTATGTTTTTTTCCCTTGTTCCCCATTATTATTTGCACCTGTGCCTCGTTTCCCCTGATTGTATTTAAACCCTTAGTTTCCCTCAGTTCTGGGCTCTGTGTTTGTATGTTAGCACCCAGCCCTAGTGTTCTGTGTATTCTTGTCGATTCCGGTGGATGCTCTTGTGGAATTCTGTTTTTGTTTTTGAGTATCTCTTGAGGCTTTTTTGTGCTATTCCTACCACCTTTTGGATTTGCCATTTTTGTATTGTAGGACTTCTCCTTTTTACTTTATTAAATACACCGTCTTAAGTACTGCTGTGTCTGCCTCATCTTCTGGGTTCTGCTGACTATTCGTGGCCCAGTTGGTTAAGTGACTGTTTCTCACTCCGGAGACCCAAGTTCGTAACCGGGTCCTGACAATGGGGTCATTTTTGTTTGTTTTTGCTTTTCTCCAAATTGCATTTGAGTTTTTCAATTCTGTAAAAATGCAGTAAATGAGCTTCAACTTCCAAAAGATTCCTTGGAACCACCCCCGCACAACCCACTTTGCCATACCCTAGGTTTAGCTGAACTGACATTACTGCTCTGCTGTCTAATAATAAAATAAAAAAAGTACATTCATAGTATAAAAACTACTATTCGGCCTTCAACTAATAAAAGCGACTATAAATGATTATGAAAGGGATAGGATTCCATTTGGGATACAGACCTAGCCTTCTCCATGTGGGGCAGTGAGATGTCTCTGTCTAGACTAGCTGGTCATATTAGAATGAGGACAGCTATTCATATGGTGACAGAGATTGTTCAGGAGATGTTGTCTGGAGAAGCCTGATGTTATTGGTGGAATAATTGTTTTCTTCCCCTTTCTTTGTCAGAGAGAAGCAGAGATATCCGAGACTAGTATGAGGGAGCTCACCTGTGTGTCTGTGTATGTGTGTGTGTGTGCCTCATTTCTCAGGTGTGTGCTTGTCTGTCTGGTATGTGTTCGATGTGAAAAGATGTGTGTGTGTGTGTAAAGGCTTGTGTGAAGATGTGTGTGTATGTATGTGTGTGCTTGTGTGTGTGTGGCCCGCAGGCCCCCGTCAGCACATCTGGTAATTGAATTGGCCTGTTGGTGTAATTGAATATTTCTGCCGGGCTGGAGGCAGAAAAGGCTTTCATTACTGTATGAGTGATGTGCTCTACTTGGGCTCCATAAGCAAATCAGCCCAAAGGAATACATGAATATAGATTAATGGATGACACAGACAAGGACAAGACAGGGTCAGCCTCCCTCAACAGTCTCGGTCACTCACCTACCTGCAGATAAAGTGCATTCAGAAAGTATTCAGACCCCTTGACTTTTTCCACATTTTGTTACGTTACAGCCTTAAATGTTTTTTTTTCTCTCATCAATCTACACACAATACCCCATAATGACAAAGCAAAAACAGGTGTTTATTTTTTGTGATTGATTGATTACAAATAAAAACGGAAATAAAAATGGAAATATCACATTTACATAAGTACTCAGACCTTTTACTCAGTACTTTTTTGAAGCACCTTTGGCAGCGATTACAGCCTCGAGTCTCCTTGGGTATGATGCTGCTTGGCACACCTGTATTTGAGGAGTTTCTTCCATTCTTCTCTGCAGATCCTCTCAAGTTCCCCCAGGTTGAATGGGGAGCTTTGCTGCACAACTATTTTCAGGTCTCTCCAGAGATGTTCGATTGGATTCAAGTCCGGGCTCTGGCTGGGCTACTCAAGGACATTCAGAGACTTGTTCCGAAGCCAATACTTCGTTGCCTTGGCTGTGTGCTAGTCGCTTGCGGTAGAGTGGCTTGTGAAAGTATTCACCCTCTTGGCATATTTCCTATTTTGTTGCCGAAAAAACCCGTAATTAAAATCCCATTTTTTGGGGGTTTATATAATTTGATTTACACAACATGCCTACCACTTTGAAGATGCAAAATATTTTTTCCTGACAAGACAACTTGAGCGTGCATAACTCCCTCATCCCCCCAAAGTCAATACTTTGTAGAGCCACCTTTTGCAGCATTTACAGCTGCAAGTCTCTTAGGGTATGTCTCTATAAGCTTGGCACATCTAGCCACTGGGATTTTTCCATTCTTCAGGCAAAACTGCTCCAGCTCCTTCAAGTTGGATGGGTTTCGCTGGTAAACATCAATCTTTAAGTCATACCCCAGATTCTCAATTGGATTGAGGTCTGAGCTTTGACTAGGCCATTCCAAGACATTTACATGTTTCCCCTTAAACCACTGGACCATGTTGCAATGTCTGGGTACAGCCATGGATCGCGTGTTGCAGACAATGGATCGTTGGGAGAGGGGAGGAGGTTTTCCAGCGCCTCCACCAGCCCCTGGAGTGGGCCAACGCCATATGGAGTGAGGGAGATGCAGCTTTGGACCATTACGTAGAGCTTTTGGGCAGTGTTCAACCGCCCGCCCGAGGGTCGAGCGGCGGGTGAACGTCTGTTCCACCTGAGGCAAGGGACGAGGAGCGTGCAGGATTTCGCCTTGGACTTCCGGACCCTGGCCGCCAGCACGGGATGGAACAACAGGGCCCTGATCGATCACTACAGGTGCAGTCTGTGTGAGGACATCCGTCGGGAGTTGGCCTGCTGAGACCCCACCCTCACATTGGACCAGCTGGTGGACATGTCCATCCGGCTGGAAAACCTGCTGACTGCCCGCGGACGTCCGGATCGGGACCTGTCAGTTTCATCCCCGAGCACCTCCACTCCGACACCCATGGAGCTGGGTTGTGCTGCACATAGGGCGACCGGAGGAGGGGCCATTCCCTGCACCATCTGTGGCCGCAGAGGGCACACTGCTGGTAGGTGCTGGGGGGGTTACTCAGGGAGTCGAGGCAGTAGGCAGGGCATTGTGTCACCCCAGGTGAGTCGGCACCAGGCTCAACCAGAGTTGTGTTTATTTCATTTCCTGAGTTTTCCCCGCATTCCCAGCATAAGGCGCTAGTAGATACAGGCGCAGCTGGGAATTTTGTTGACCGTTCATTTGCTCATAGTTTAGGGATTCCCCTTGTTCCTGTGGATATGCCCTTCCCTGTGCACGCCCTAGATAGTCAACCATTAGGGTCTGAACTGATTAGGGAGGCCACCGCTCCACTTGACATGGTTATGCAGGAGGGTCATAAGGAGAGAATCAGTCTCTTCCTTATTGATTCTCCTGCGTTTCCCGTGGTGCTGGGCTTACCCTGGTTGGCCTGTCATGACCCCACTATTTTGTGGCAACAGAGGGCTCTCAAGGGGTGGTCACGAGAGTGCTCAGGGAGATGTGTGGGGGTTTCCATCGGTGCGACTACGGTGGAAAGTCCAGACCAGGTCTCCACCGTGCGCATCACCTCAGAATATGCCAATTTGGCTCTCACCTTCTCTAAGAAGAGAGCGACTAAATGACCACCTCATCGACAGGAGGATTGTGTGATAAATCTCCTGGTAGACACAGCACTTCCCAGGAGTCACGTGTATCCTCTGTCACAGGAGGAGACGGTGGCTATGGAAACATATGTCTCCGAATCCCTGGGGCAGGGATACATTCGGCCCTCCACTTCACCTGCCTCCTCGAGTTTATTTTTTGTGAAGAAGAAGGATGGGGGTCTGTGCCAGTGTATTGACTATCGAGGGATCAATCAGATTACTGTGAGGTTTAGCTACCCGCTGCCTCTCATTGCCAGTGTGATCGAGTCAATGCACGGGGTGTGCTTCTTCACAAAATCTCAGGAGCGCTTACAACCTGGTGCGTATCCGGGAGGGGGACGAGTGGAAGAGAGCATTTAGAACCACCTCAGGGCACTATGAGTACCTCGTCATGCCGTACGGGTTGATGAATGCTCCATCAGTCTTCCAGGCCTTTGTTGACGAGATTTTCCGGGAGTGTAGTGTGCAGGGTGTAGTGGTGTATATCGACGACATTCTGATATACTCCGCTACACGCGCCGAGCATGTGTCCCTGGTGCGCATGGTGCTTGGTCGACTGTTGGAGCATGACCTGTACGTCAAGGCTGAGAAATGTCTGTTCTTCCAACAGTCCGTCTCCATCTTAGGGTACCGCTTTTCCACGTCAGGGGTGGAGATGGAGAGTGACCGCATTTCAGCCGTGCATAATTGGCCAACTCCCATCATGGTGAAGGAAGTGCAGCGGTTTCTGGGGTTTGCCAACTACTACCGGAGGTTTATCCGGGGTTTTGGTCAGGTAGCAGCTCCCATTACCTCATTGCTGAAGGGAGGACCGATGACGCTGCAGTAGTCGGCTGAGGCGGACAGGGCTTTTGGTCACCTGAAGGCTCTCTTTACCTTGGCTCCCATGTAGCTCATCTGGATCCCTCTTTGGCGTTCATCGTGGAGGTGGACGCGTCCGAGGCTGGGATAGGAGCCGTGTTCTCTCAGCGCTCGAGGCACGCCACCAAAGCTCCGCCCCTGTGCTTTCTTTTCGAAGAAGCTCAGCCCGGCGGAGCGAAACTATGATGTGGGGGACTGGGAGCTGTTGGCTGTTGTCAACGCTCTGAAGGCGTGGAGACATTGGGTTGAGGGGGCTAAACACCCTTTTCTCATCTGGACTGACCATCGCAATCTGGAGTACATCTGGGCGGCGAGGAGACTGAACCCTCGTCAGGCAAGGTGGGCATGCCAGGTTCCTACAGACCAGGTTCCCAGAACGCTAAGGCAGATGCATTGTCCCGGATGTATGACACAGAGGAGTGGTCCATGGATCACACTCCCATAATTCCGGCCTCTTTTCTGGTGGTGTGGGAGCTGGATGCGGACATCGAGCGGGCATTACGCACAGAGCCCACTCCCCCCCAGTGTCCAGCTGGGCGCCTGTACGTTCCGTCTGCTGTCCACGACCGTTTGATCAATTGGGCCCATACGTCACCCTCCTCTGGTCATCCTGGCATCGGTCGGACGGTGCGTTGCCTTAGTGGGAAATACTGGTGGCCCACCTTGGCCAAGGACGTGAAGGTTTATGTTTCCTCCTGCTCAGTGTGCGCCCAGTGCAAGGCTCCCAGGCACCTGCCCAGAGGGAAATTATAACCCCTACCCGTTCCACAATGGCAACGGCAGTGGTCGCACCTGTCAGAAGACTTCCTGATGGATCTTCCTCCCTCACAGGGCAACACCACGATCCTGGTCGTTGTGGTTCGGTTTCCTAAGTCCTGCCGTCCCCTCCCTTTGCCTGGTCTCCCTACGGCCCTACAGACTGCAGAGGCCCTGTTCACTCACGTCTACGGGGTACCTGAGGACAGAGTCTCTGATCGGGGTCCCCAGTTCACGTCCAGGGTCTGGAGAGCGTTTATTTTTTGAAACAGGTCATTTTTTACAATTCACTTCACCAATTTGGACTATTTTGTGTATGTCCATTACATGAAATCCATATTAAAACACATTTAAATGACAGGTTGCAATGTAACAAAATAGGAAAAATGCCAAGGGGGATGAATACTTTTGCAATGCACTGTAATAGTCACACGCACGCACGCACGCACGCACGCACGCACGCACGCACGCACACACACACACACACACACACACACACACACACACACACACACACACACACACACACACACACACACACACACACACACACACACACACACACACACACACACACACACAACAACCTAGTATAGTGCATTACTAATAGTAGTAATAATAGTAATGCACTAAATTGGGGATAGGGTGATGTTTGAGATGCACACAGTGTTCAAGTGGTTCTCTTTCGCTGTTTGTCATCAGGTTTGGTTGTTTTCCATTAGGCGTTATGTCACCTGTCGCCATGGGAACCCGGCACTGAGTGGAGTCTATCTGAATCTCTTGTTCTCCTCCCACTACCCTGTAGGAGTGTGTATGGTATCTGGGTTTTCATTATGGCGTGTGTGTGTGTGCAAGCAAGTGTGTGTGTGGGATGGCGTGTTTGTGTGTGTGGGAGAGATTGCATTCACTATCGTGAATTTTCTTCAGTAGCAAGTTGGACTCAAGCAATTACCACTGTGGTGTAGCTGATGGGCATATGAAAATCCTCGGTGTGTGTGTGTGTGTGTGTGTGTGTAAAAGAGAGAGAGAGAGAGAGAGGAAAGAGAGAGAGAGAGAAAGCACATGATGATATTAACACCATACAGTAAGCCAACCGTCTATCATCTCATTCCTGCAGATGCATACATTCACCCACAGCTAAGCTACTGTTACCTTCCTGCAACCTCGCAGAAATGTTTTTGGAGGTTAGCATGTCTACTTTTAGGAACCCAATTGAGTGGTTCAGTAATCACAGCCCTTACAGTGTGGTCAGAAGAGGGGGGACCGAGGGAGTGAGAGAAAGAAGAAGAAAAGGTGACTCTCCTCCACACCAAAGAGAGGTCACTTCTCCAAAGGGAATGAGAGAGGAAAGGGAAGGCTTTTAGCGTGGCGACATGCCCCTCCCCTCCATCCCTCCCTCGCCTTGTTCTTCTCTACTCCCATACTGAGCCGCAGGCAAGGAGAACCGGGACAGAACAGAAGTACAACAATTAAAGACGGAGTGTTATAACAAACAACCAACCCACTCTCTGTCTGTGTCCCAAATGGCACATTATTCTCGACATAGTGCGCTACTTTAGACTAGAACCCTATGGGCCCTAGCAAAAAGTAGTGCACTAAATAGGGAATAGTGTGCCATTTGGGATGTAACTTTTCTCTGCAGCAGGCAACGTTGACCTCCTCTGGTCCTTTGATCTCTGACCCCAAGGGAGGTAGGCGTCTGGGAGCCGAAAATATCCAACTGCCTTTACTCTCACCCTCTACGCCTTTTTTCTTTTTTTCAATCGATAAAAAATTACTGCTCAAAATTGATAAGAGACTGTGTCTGTTTGTCTCTCTCTGTGTGTGTGTCTGAGGCCTAGATTCAATCCGGACCACGAAAGATTCATGGTAAACACTGCATATTTCGGCTCAATCGGAAATGTAACATTTTTATCACGTTATAATGCAGATCTTCCACGGTCCGGATTGAATCTGGCCCTGAGCCAGTGTGTGTGTCTGTCTGCGCGTGTGTGTGTGTGTTTGCATTTGTGTGTGCACGTGCTTGCATCCATGTGTGTGTGTGTGTGTGTGTGTGTGTGTGTGTGTGTGTGTGTGTGTGCGTGTGTCAAGCCCTGTCTAAAAGACACGTTTTATTGCGGTAGGTAGTGATTGGATGACCAAGTGGATAGCCTCAGGTCTGATGTGGTGTTAGTGAACTCTTATTCACCCACCCAATAGCAGTGATGTGACCTTCCAATTCAGACAGCCTGCTCTGTAACACAGGTAAACCCACAGCTATACACACACACTCACACAGGCAGACACAGGCCCACACACACTTAGGCACACACTTATAGACACAGGCACATACAGTGCCTTGCGAAAGTATTCGGCCCCCTTGAACTTGGCGACCTTTTGCCACATATCAGGCTTCAAACATAAAGATATAAAACTGTATTTTTTTGTGAAGAATCAACAACAAGTGGGACACAATCATGAAGTGGATCGACATTTATTGGATATTTCAAACATTTTTAACAAATCAAAAACTGAAAAAATGGGCGTGCAAAATTATTCAGCCCCTTTACTTTCAGTGCAGCAAACTCTCTCCAGAAGTTCAGTGAGGATCTCTGAATGATCCAATGTTGACCTAAATGACTAATGATGATAAATACAATCCACCTGTGTGTAATCAAGTCTCCGTTTAAATGCACCTGCACTGTGATAGTCTCAGAGGTCCGTTAAAAGCGCAGAGAGCATCATGAAGAACAAGGAACACACCAGGCAGGTCCGAGATACTGTTGTGAATAAGTTTAAAGCCGGATTTGGATACAAAAAGATTTCCCAAGCTTTAAACATCCCAAGGAGCACTGTGCAAGTGATAATATTGAAATGGAAGGAGTATCAGACCACTGCAAATCTACCAAGACCTGGCCGTCCCTCTAAACTTTCAGCTCATACAAGGAGAAGACTGATCAGAGATGCAGCCAAGAGGCCCATGATCACTCTGGATGAACTGCAGAGATCTACAGCTGAGGTGGGAGACTCTGTCCATAGGACAACAATCAGTCGTACATTGCACAAATCTGGCCTTTATGGAAGAGTGGCAAGAAGAAAGCCATTTCTTAAAGATATCCATAAAAAGTGTCGTTTAAAGTTTGCCACAAGCCACCTGGGAGACACACCAAACATGTGGAAGAAGGTGCTCTGGTCAGATGAAACCAAAATTGAACTTTTTGGCAACAATGCAAAATGTTATGTTTGGTGTAAAAGCAACACAGCTCATCACCCTGACCACACCATCCCCACTGTCAAACATGGTGGTGGCAGCATCATGGTTTGGGCCTGCTTTTCTTCAGCAGGGACAGGGAAGATGGTTAAAATTGATGGGAAGATGGATGGAGCCAAATACAGGACCATCCTGGAAGAAAACCTGATGGAGTCTGCAAAAGATCTGAGACTGGGACGGAGATTTGTCTTCCAACAAGACAATGATCCAAAACATAAAGCAAAATCTACAATGGAATGGTTCAAAAATAAACATATCCAGGTGTTAGAATGGCCAAGTCAAAGTCCAGACCTGAATCCAATTGAGAATCTGTGGAAAGAACTGAAAACTGCTGTTCACAAATGCTCTCCATCCAACCTCACTGAGCTCGAGCTGTTTTGCAAGGAGGAATGGGAAAAAATTTCAGTCTCTCGATGTGCAAAACTGATAGAGACATACCCCAAGCGACTTACAGCTGTAATCGCAGCAAAAGGTGGCACTACAAAAGTATTAACATAAGGGGGCTGAATAATTTTGCACGCCCAATTTTTCAGTTTTTGATTTGTTAAAAAAGTTTGAAATATCCAATAAAAAGTTGTTCCACTTCATGATTGTGCCCCACTTGTTGTTGATTCTTCACAAAAAAATACAGTTTTATATCTTTATGTTTGAAGCCTGAAATGTGGCAAAAGGTCGCCAAGTTCAAGGGGGCCGAATACTTTCGCAAGGCACTGTAGAAACACACGCATAGACACAGGTCAAACAGACAAAAACAGACACTCACTCATAGACACAGGCACACACACATATACACTGGATGTTGTCACTTCGTAAGGTTATGTAAACACTGGAACACAAACATGTGGTTGAAAACACACCTCTGCACACATTCACACAATGCAATGTAATTATTCAGTTTTGTCTTTTTGATCTTGTACAAACTAAGAGAGTGAAAGCCTCTTAGTGAGTCTGAGAGCTGATTTCCCCTGGCAGTAAAATGCAGAGCAAACCACTTGTGTAGAGAGCTGTATTGTGTGTGTGTGTGTGTGTGTGTGTGTGTGTGTGTGTGTGTGTGTGTGTGTGTGTGTGTGTGTGTGTGTGTGTGTGTGTGTGTGTGTGTGTGTGTGTGTGTGTGTGTGTGGAGTGGTTTTTAGTCTGTGCATGTGATTGAGGGGAAGGTGACCCTGTCAGATCTGGATGAGAGATGAAAAGGCTCTCCCAAAGTGGGATACCAGGCACCTTCACTGAACCTCTTCAAAGTGTATGTGTGTGCGTGCATGCTTGTGTGTGCATGTACGTATGTCTGCATCTATGCCTCAGTATGTACGCTGAACAAAAATATAAACGCAACATGTAAAGTGTTGGTCCCATGTTTCATGAGCTGAAATAAAAGATCCTAGAAATGTTTCATATGCACAAAAAGCTTATTTCTCTCAAATGTTATGCCCAAATCTGTGTTACATCCCTGCTTGTGAGAATTTCTCCTTTGTCAAGATAATCCATCCACCTAACAGGTGTGGCATATCAAGAAGCTGATTAAAAAGCATTATCATTACACAGGTGCACCTTGTGCTGGGGACAATAAAAGGCCACTCTAAAATGTGCAGTTTTGTTACACAACACAATGCCACAGATGTTTTGAGGGAGCATGCAATTGGCATGCTGACTGCAGGAATGTCCACCAGAGCTGTTGCCAGACAACTGGATGTTAATTTCTCTACCATAAGCTGCCTCCAACACCATTTATTTATCGATGGCAATTTGCATTTTGCCAATATGAATGACAGCGATACCATGATGGGATTTTGAGGCTCATTGTCGTTCCATTCATCCACCGCCATTACCTCATGTTTCAGCATGATAATGCATGGCCCCATGTCACAAGGATCTGTACACAATTCCTGGAAACTGAAAATGTCCCAGTTCTTCCATGGCCTGCACACTCACCAGACATGTCACCTATTGAGCATGTTTCGGATGCTCTGGATCAACATGTACGACTGCGTGTTCTAGTTTCCGCCAATATAAAGCAACTTCACACAGTCATCGAAGAGGAATGGGACAACATTCCACAGGCCACAATCAACAGCCTGATAAATTCTATGCGAAGGAGATATGTCGCGCTGCATGAGGCAAGTAGTGGTCACACCAGACACTAACTGATTTTCTGATCCATGCCCCCACCTTTTCTTTAAGGTATCTGTGACCAACAGATGCATATCTGTATTCCCAGTCATGTGAAATCCATAAATTTGTGCCTAATGACTTATTCCACATTTTCTTGTGTAACAGCCTGAATTCAAAATTGATTCAATAGATTTTTTTACCTCACCTATCTACACACAATAACCCATAAAGGCAAAGTGAAAACATGTTTTCGAAATGTTAGCAAGTTTATTGAAAATGAAATGCAGAAATATCTCATTTACATAAGTATTCATACCCCTTTGCTCCAAATTGAGCTCAGGTGCATTCAATTTCCTTTGATCATCGCTACAACTTGATTGGAGTCCACCTGTGACCAATTCAATTGTTTAGATATGATTAGAAAGAAACACACCTGTCTGTCTATTTAAGGTCCCACAGTTGACAGTGCATGTCAGAGCAAAAACTATACCATGAAGTCCAAGGAACTGTCTGTAGATCTCCTACAGTAGATGGAAATGTGATTAGGCATATACTGTTTCTGGGGAAGGGTATAAAACAATTTCTAGAGTGTTGAAAATTTCCAAGAGCACAGTGGTCTCATTTGGAAATAGAAAAAATATGGAACTACCAAGACTCTGCCTAGAGCTGGCCGTTCGACCAAACTGAGCAACCGGTCAAGAAGGACCTTGATCAGGGAGGTGACCAAGAACCCAATGACCACTCTGACGGAACTACTGAGTTCCTTGGCTGAAATGGGAGAACCTACCAGAAGAACAAAAGTCTCAACTGCACTTTACCAATCTGGGCTTTATGCGAGACTGGCCAGACAGAAGCCACTCTTGAGATAGCACGCTAAGGAGTTTGCCAAAAGGCATGTGAAAGACTCTGAGATCATAAGACAAAAGATTCTGTGGTCTGATGAGACAAAAATGGAACGCTTTGGCGTGCTATGTCTGGAGAAAACTAGGCCCAGCTCATCACCTGTCTAAACTTCATCCCTACCGTGAAGCACTGTAGTGACAGCATCATGTTATGGGGATGCTTTTTAGCAGCAGGGACTGGGAGACTGGTAGGGATAGAGGGAACAATAAAATGGAGCAAAATAAAGGCAAATCCTTGATGAGTAAAAAGGCCTCCCTAGCTGTCTAAGGCACTGCATCACAGTGCTAGAGGCGTCAACACAGGTACGGGTTCGATCCTGGATTGTGTCACAGCCGGCCATGACCGGGAGACCCATGAGGTGGCGCGCAATTGGCACAGCATACCCCGGGTTAGGGGAGGGTTTGGCCGGCCGTGATATCGTTGTCCCATCGCGGTCTAGTGACTCCTGTAGCTGGCCGGGCGCATGCACGCCACACGGTCGCCAGTTGGGTGGTGTTTCCTCAGACAGGTTGTTGTGGCTGGCTTCTGGGTTAAGCGAGCAGTGTGTCAAGAAGCAGTGTGGCTTGGCAGGGTCGTGTTTTGAAGGATGCATGGCTCTCGACCTTTGTCTCTCCCGAGTCCGTACGGGAGTTGCAGCGATGGAACAAGACTGTAACTACCATTTGGATATCACAGAATTAGGGAGAAAAAAGTACAAAGAATTTTTTTTATCCTTGATGTGTGCAAATTACCTTCGACTGGGGTAAAGATTTACGTTCCAACAGGACATTGAGCCCAAGCATACAGCCAAAGCAATGCTGGAATGGCTTCAGAACAAGAATGTGAAAGTCCCTGAGTGGCCCAGCCAAAGCCCAGACTTGAATCCCATTGGAAATCTGTGGAAAGACTTGAAGATTACTGTTCACCGCCGCATCCCATCTAATTTAACAGAGCTTGAGAAAATCTGCGAGGAAGAATGGGAGAGAATCCTCAAATCCGGATGTGCAAAGCTGATGCAGACATACCCAAGATGACCTGTAATCTCTGCCAAAGGTGCTTCTACAAATATTGACTCGGGTGTGAATACTTATGTAAATGAAATATTTCTGTATTACATTTTCAATACATTTGCAAACATTTCTGCCCAATAATGACAAAAAGTGAAAACATGTTTTTAGAAATTGTGTAAATGGGTAAAAAAAGTTTTTTTTAAATCCATTTTGAATTCAGGCTGTAACACATCAAATTGTTGAATAAGTCGAAGGGTATGAATAGTTTATGAAGGCCCTGTATATGGCACTACTTTTGCCTTGATCAAAAGTAGTGCACTATAAAGTGAATAGGGGGTCATTTGGGACACAGCCATGGTGTCTGTCCTTTACCCGGATTACACAGTGCTGCCTGGTGTGCGACTGACAAATTAACTCTTATGTAGAAGGCCTAGGTTGGAGGCCTGGGTTGACTCCCAAATTCCACCCTATGTCTTAAATAGTGCCTAGGCTCTTACGGGCCCTGTTCAAAAGTAGTCACTATAAAGGGAACAGGGTGCCATTTGGGAAGCAATGGCGTACGACCCTTTGACCTGTGATCTTATCAGGGATTAATCGGCAGGATGCACCAGCAGGTTCAGGCACCAGATTATGCTTCACGCTGACTCATGGCACTGCCACACTCTGGCTGTTATGGGAACTATGGAGGTGACATTACATCATCATCACTAATCTAATCTGATTGGTTTGAAGATGGGTTTTTTGAGAGAAGAATATTACCATTGATCCTTCTATACATGCTTGGATTTAACACACACATGTAACATGTTTACATACACGCACACACTCACACATAGACACAGGCCAGGATTCAATCCCATCGCAGATTATAGGAATTTCAGCTTTTAAAGGCAATGTTCCCGCTTTTGCGGAGATTGCAATTCCTATAACCGAGATCGGATTGAATCCTTGCCACACACACACAAATGGACCACATAGAGTACCAGTCAAAAGTTTGGACACACCTACTCAGGGTTTGTCTTTATTTTTTTAAAGTGATTTTCTACATTGTAGAATAATAGTGAAGACATCAAAACTATGAAATAGCTCATATGGAATCATGTGGTAACAAAAAAAGTGTTCAACAAATCAAAATATATTTTATATTTGAGATTCTTCAAAGTAGCCATCCTTTGCCTTGAAAACAGCTTTGCACACTCTTCGCATTCTCTCAACCAGCTTCATGAGGTAGTCACCTGGAATACATTTTGGAGGTAGTAGTGGAATACAGGTATACCTTGTTAAAAGTTCATTGTGGAATTTATTTCCTTCTTAATGCGTTTGAGCCAATCAGTTGTGTTGTGACAAGGTAGGGGTGGTATACAGAAGATAGCCCTGGTAAAAGACCTGCTCAAATAAGCAAAGAGAAACGACAGTCCATCATTACTTTAAGACAGTCAATCCGGAACATTTCAAAAACTTTTGACTGGTACTGTATTTCAATTGCTGTGTCTCTGAATACGCACGCACGCACACACACAGTCAAGGGTCAAGCCACAGTGCTTAATGGAGAGGTGGTTATACTGGCAGCTGGTAACTGCCCATTGGACATACACTGGTTGAATCAATGTGGAATAGATGTTGAATTGAGATCTGTGCCCAATGCCAATAAGGGTCTGTTCAAATGTATGTAGGGAGTAGGGTTCCATTTGGGATGTGACCGCTGTGTTATTTTGTTGTTGGCCCAGCTGTGGCATTTTTTTTACCCCATATTTTCAGGCGTCTACATAACCCTGATACATAGCCTTTTGAGAAATAAGAAATGTTTCATTTGTTGGATATATACACACAACATAACATGTTACACACATGCACGCACGCACGCACACACACTATTTATCCCATAGCAGATTACACTTTCCGTTTATTACTCAAAGTTGATTAGTCCTGTAGGATCAGGGACCTTATAAGGACTTACACATCAATCTATACTGTAACTGTGGATCCTCTCCACTTGAAAGTGTATGTGTTGTATGTGTGTGTGTGTGTGTGTGTGTGTGTGTGTGTGTGTAGGAGTCTCTGACACTGTACCCCAAATTGCCAATCATAAATCACACCTGTCTCTCTCTTTTCTCTCTCCCTCTTCATCCTTCTCTCTCACTCCTCTTCTCTTCCCTCTCTTCTCTCCGCTTAACTCCCACACTTCTTTCTCTTCAGTCACATCACAAATCATTATGTCAATGAGAAAAGAGACACCGTTAAAACGCAGTTACATTTTGTAATTATATATATATTTTTTTATGATTTATTAAAGTTTTCAGTTGTTAATTGAAATAAACCAAAAGGTAGGAGAAAAATATATCAACAACAACCCAGTCAGTGTAAATGAGCATCTCGGGCTCATTCAGACAGTGGAAGACGTCCGATAGAGGTCAAAGTTCAACCAGTCCATCCAGTCGAGTCAGTTACAGAATCCCTTCTCCTTTCTGAAGATAAATAGCAATTAGTTTTAATCAGAGACTTAGTGAGCAGCTCGGACATCTCGTATATCTCCACAACTCTCTGGTTGGTATCATCTGATGGCTTATGTTATTGGTATGTTAATTCTAGATTTAAGATTATAGATCAGTAGTTATGACGTGCTAAAAGCTCAGTTTGAATGCAGTTTCAGTTTGTATCTTCCCCGCAATTCCCTCTCCTCATCCCCAGGTTTTCAGTTTCAGTTTGTGCTCAAGTATCAAGCTAACTCAACCCCTTTCCTCATCCTCCAAGCATATTCAGAGATATTAAGAAAAAAAACAGCTCATCAAGATTGATATAAAAATAGAATAGTGTTGATTTATGAAAATAGTGAGCAAGTAAGTTTCCACTGCACATAGACAGACTGTCCTATCTACGGACCCATATGGGAGTATTATTAAGAGTCATGGACAACTAAGTCTAAGTCCCAAATGGCACCCTATTCCTTACATAGTGAAATACTTTTGACCAGGGCATAGTTAGTGCACTATATAGGGAATTTGGTGTCAAAAGTGTTAATTCGTTACATTAAACATCAATGGTCATCCACTACCCTATGATACTGTGGATAAAGCAGATGTTGATAATGGTTTTGCATCTCTATGATCGCCCATTGCCATCATTATTACAGAGACGACACCTTGTACAGTAGTAGCAGCACGTTTCCTTTCAAAGTGCACTACTTTTGACCAGGGCCCAAAGTTGTGCTTTATTAAAGAAATATTGTGCCATTTGGACGCAACCAATCTTCCTTGCCATGTGTTTCATTAACCTTCCCTGAAAGCAAAATAATGTGATGCTGTAGAATTACCAGCCAGTTCACCAGTGACACCAGTCAGTAGTCGACATATATCAATATCTGATATGACGTGAAAACTGGCCACTAGGTGCAACAGGGAGCGCTGTTACCTTCAAGGTAGGTTTTGGTTTTGCTTAGACATGGATGGTGGGTAGGCATAGGCATCTGTCTCTGCTGTCAAAGGTTGCATGTTCAAATTCAGTGAAAGAAAATTGTTTTTGAGATTTTAACTCCGCAAAATGTCTAAGTACACAATTTGACGTTTGGAAGAACTTAGAAATTGGACGTTTGAGAGACATGGATGAATGGTCTAATTCTGACGTGAGACTGTGGGAGCTAGTTTAGAAGACAAAGTATTGATACTGTTCTCTCCATTCCACATGAATTATTATGAACAAAACGATATAGCCGCACAATTTAACAGATCAGATAGTGTGTGAATTACACAAAGTTCTGAAACAAAACAAAAAAATCAACAATTACTTGAATATTTTGTCAAACCACTACTCCTCCAAGTTCATTAGCCATCTGACTGGCATCCATCCAACATTGCTTTTCAAAAAGGGATGGCCATTCTATACAATACATTTCTACGTCCCTAATGTCTAGTCTATGAAAGATTGCCACAAAAACTATTATAGGTCATATAGGGCTATATAGTGAGTTACTTTGTGCAGTAGGAGGGACAAGGAATTCTGGTACTCTACTGTTTTCTAGTATATTTTTGTAATCTGTTTGACCGGTCTGTGGACCCTCCATACAGTGTCCTGGGGCTCTGTTGGGTTTGTAGAGAGGACTGAGGGTGCACCCTTAATGGCACCTTATTCCCTATGTACTGTAGTACTCTATTTTACATTGCTCTACCAGAGCAAGAGCACTATAGTACACTATATAAGGAATAGAGTGCCATTTTGGATATCGCAACCTGACACATACAGTACATGGACGAGTGTTGCTCAAGCTCATGCACTAAAACCAGCTTTATCTGGCTCTGACTACACAGTCCAGTACACAACTTTGGTTTAGGTTTCATTTGGGAAGAAGAGTCCCGACGAGTAGTTAGGGCTTGAAGCCAAAGTTTTGTGTTGCTTGAAAGTGTTGAAAGAAAAGAAGCATCAGGAGGTCTATTCTGGGCCTGTCTTCTGTCTATCGCCAAGGGTTTGAGTAATAAGAGTCAGTTGATTGGATTGGATACAGCATGAGAGGTTCTGATACACGCCCATAAAAGCCAACAGCAAGCTTCACCTTGAGAATAATGCTTATCTGAATGGACCTTGATAGACAAGGCATATTCTGGATAGCAGGACTGTACAACCCAGTTTTAAAGTAACATAAACCACTGTAGTACTAGTCCCTACCACCGTACACTTCTTGATTCCCGTTCAAAACTGGAGTAGCATAAATTGGTGTAAGTTAAACAGTAGTAACCTAACCTAAGAGAGGGTCTGGTCTGCTACCATATTACTGACATATGTCCAAATATGTCAGGTGTACACTTACTGTTGTGTTGAACCTAAATTAATGACCTGCGTCTTTACTCTATAGTATTGTTTTCGTGTTGTTATTAGTTTTCACTCTTCTTTTCTCAAAACTGTATCTAAGGTGCATAGTTCAGATATGAAACACAGAAAGAGCTAGGGCTGCGTCACAAATGGCATCCTATTCCCTACACACCTATAGGGCTCTGGTCAAAAGTAGTGCACTATGTAGGGAATAAGTACTATGGGTCCTGGTCAAAAGTAGTGCACTATATAGGGAATAGGTACCATTTGGCACTATTTCCCACCCAGAGTTTTTCTAATTCGTGGTGACAAGTTTTGCAGGCAGTAATCTATTTCTACAACACATTTAATTTATTTAAATGATGTTACATATTCCCCGGTACTGTAATTAGACATGTTCATTTCTCCAAGTGCTGCCTGTCTGCAAAGAGCCCTTGTGGGAGAACAGGTCGCTAATGTAATCCTCTTTTGTCTCTCTCCATTATTCTATTTCTCACTATTTCCTCCTTTGGGTCTGTTTAGGGATGTCCAATGGTATCTCCTCTTTAAGCAACCTCATGGCCGTGTTCATTAGGGCACACAACGTTTAAAAACATATGCAATAGTAAACATTTTTGTTGTTGTTTACTATTGCATATGTTTGTATTCCCTTTTGGTACCTAATGAACATGACCAATGTCTTGATTTATGTCTCCTCAGCCAATGTGATGACTGGAAGGAGATGTAACAGTGCAAATTATATACCCATTTTTAGTACCGTACCAGACTTTGCCTACGTGATGATTGATTGACTTTACCTACCAACTTTAATCTCTCCTCTTCTTTCTTTGTCCCTCTTTTATTCCCACTTGTCACTTATTTCCTCTGTTTTAAGTTTTTTGGTAAGACTGTCAGTAGGTCAATTCTACAGTTCTATATTATCTGGTCTTTAACTTCAGTCACCCAGCCAACTCCCATTTTAGTATTATCAGCTGAAATGTAGCCTAATATACAGATAAGGCTACTGCTCTTTTGTTATCCAATCTTTTGCTTCTGTGCGGTGGCTAATGGGTTAATTTGTTTGATTTTCAAGTGCAGCCGAGTGTAGCCCCTTAATGCAGTGCTTTGTTCTATTTGTGCTAGATTTTGGTACGAGCCAACCTGTAACTGTGCTTTATCAATGTTGCTGCCTGGTCTGCCGTTCAGCTGTGTGCAATAACTGGAGCTGTCTCAATCAATCAGATTCCCTGTTCAAAACAAATAAAGTGGTGGGGTGCAATTGCTAGAGAGTGATTTAGACAGCAAAACATAGTGTTTTTTTCACTTGATAGTGAATTGTGCCCACTAATTGTTTTCTATACAGGTTCCCAGTAATATAACAAAAATCTAATTTCATGCTATCAATTGTTCACTTTCTAAGAGATTCAAATTGTATAGAAATGCAAAATACACAACACAAATTTATGCACTTATGCATTTTATCACTGTATTCTTCCAATTTTAAGTTAATATTTCATATTTATTTCAAATAGCTAATTAGCAGCAGGCAATATTTATGGAAAGCACCTTTAAAACTACAGGTGTGCATATAGAAAATGTTTAACTAAACAGCAGTAGGTATCCAGTGTTTCTATTTCCAGCACACTCTGTGTCTTTGACTCTGTAAACTACAATATAGGGCAGTTATAAGAATCCCTCAAAATACCCTCTTGATCTGTTGAAAATACTTCACACACTCAACTAAGAAATCAATATATATATTTTTTATAGCTAAGATATTATTTCCTAATAGACAATGAATATTGCATTATATAAAGCTCCTACCTCAAACCATCTCATGACCAAAAGGTTTAAAGTTTTCTTAAAGAGAGAGGGGTCTTTTGATGACTGTTCCTGTTATTCCATGCTATGAGCAAGCAGCACTGCTGTCTCCACTCATGGCTGTTTCTAGAGTGATTTCCTCCTTCCTCCTTCCTCATGGCTGTAGCATGATGCTACATGAGTCATGGGTTTCATATGGCACTTGCATTGCTCTGCATGTATTCACATGGAAAACAACCCGCTAGAACTGAGTTACAAGAAAACTATTATGAAATGTCAAAGGTCATATCTCCGATTCTCTACGATATGACCTCTGGTCTAGGCTGACGGTGGCCTGCAGTCTCTCCAGCTCTGGCACCCTGTCCCCATCCTCCTGCCCCTCCTCATCCTCTTCCTGGCTGATGAAAGCCAGCTCATTCTCATAGCAGAAAGAGTTGGCTGTGGGTGTAGGATCCTTGTCCTCGTCCTCCATCTCCGCCATGTCCTTGGCACTGCACTGGGGGGTGGACGGCACCTCAAAGGTTTTGTGAAAGTGAGCGTAATCCACTTTGTACTGGCTCTTCTCCTCGAAGACGACAGGCTCGAAGCGGTGACCCCACAGAATCTCAGAGGACAGGTAGGAGCTGCGAGCTTGCGCTGTCATGGCTGTGGCTTCCACCATCCCTTCAAGTATCACCACTATCTCAAAGTCGGACAACTCCAGGTCCAGCTTGCTGATGCCGAACAGGGGGCTCTCTTCATCAATCTCGTGCACAATGGTGAGCGGGGAGACCAGGAAGATGCGGTCGATGCCCGTGTCATACCCTACGTTGATGTCGATCTGGTCCAGGGGGATGTACTCACCCTCCTCTGTGATGCGGGGCTTGATGAGCTGGGCCCGGACATGGGCCTCCACCATGTGGCTCTTCCTCAGGTTGCCCACCCTCCACATAAGGCTCAGCTTCCCATCCCGCATGGCGATCACTGCATTGTTACTGAACAGCAGCGTCTCTGCACGCTTCTTAGGCCTCGCCATCTTGGCTAAGATGGCACCGATCATGAAGGAGTCGATGATGCAGCCGAAAATTGACTGGAAGACCACCATGAAGACGGCTGAGGGGCACTCCTCCGTCACGCAGCGGAAGCCATAACCAATGGTGGTCTGTGTCTCCACGGAGAACAGGAAGGCGGCCACGAAGCTGTTGACCTGCAGGACGCAGGGGGTGAAGTTATCGTCTCCACCACCCGGGTTGTCCATATCTCCATGAAGCAAAGCGATGACCCAGAAGGCCAGGCCGAATGCCAGCCAGGACACCACGAACACCAGTGTGAACATCAGGAACATCCAGCGCCAGCGGATGTCCACGCACGTGGTGAAGATGTCCGACATGTAGCGCTGCGACTTCTCGTCCATGTGCGAGAAGTGCACATTGCACTGGCCGTTCTTGTTCACGAAGCGGCTGCGGCACTTGCGGCGCGTTGTGTGGATCTTGCCGTTACCGAAGCCGTTGCCCATTGTGACGGAAGGCATGGCACCGAGACGCAGGCCTTCTTCCTCCGAGGACACAATGCTGTAGCGGTGCGCCCCGACCACACTCATGACCGAGCCAGGCTCAGCCAGTGGGGCACCAGAGAGTCGCTGCTCCAACTCAACAGTCAGAGTGGTAGGCAAGACACAGGAAACAGCACTGGGGATTACAGGAAATGGGCACAGGCGGTTCCCCCCTGATGCCAAAACAGATCTCTGTCCAAGTGGCCAAATGGGTCCTAGACACACCCTTCCTGACCTGAGGAGAGAAGAGAAGCCAGAGGTTAGTCTACTATACACAAAATCCTGATATTATCTACTGTTTTTATGATAAAACAATTAATAAATGAAATATCTAAAACACTGATGTGTATTATATGTGCAACACTTGAATAAAAACTAAGCTGTTACATGCAGGCCATGTTAAACAACACCCCTCCCATTCTGCCTCAAAGACTCATCTACTCAGTGGCTTTTTAACTTTATTTTCAGCAGTGTTTTATCACTACAAAGGTGTAGTGTGTAGTACTCTGTCACTTTGGGCTCAGTGCGCCTTAGCAGCAGCAGATGTTGCTAATTAAACCAAGTTCACACTCTTTCTTGTGAAAATTGTAAGCAGCCATTCAGCTGGGATCCTGGTCTTGAGGCTTATAATAGTAGTTTTAAACTCCTCAGTAGACTAGGTTTGTGTCCCAAATGACACCCTATTCCCTTTTATAGTGTACTACTTTTGACCAGGCACCATAGGGATGTAGTCAAAGGTAGTGCACTATATAATGAATAGGGTGCCATTTGGGAAGCATCCTAGATCTAAACAACAGATTCAGGGTTGGGGGTTCAATTCCATTTGAACTCAATCAATTCATCACCTATGTGTTCATTCAATTGGGAACTGGCAACAATTTTCACTATGTATGTTTTTATAGCCCTAAAATTGAATTGGAACTCATCTTCTGAATTGAACAATACAACCTTAGATTTGGGGTAATTATAGATAAAGTAAGACCCTTTGTACTGCAACTGTAGTAAGCTAATAAGGCATTTATAAGTGATATTCTTTAAGAATCTATTGGTATCTAATACCATTAATGGACCTGATTTAAGAGTAACCTCCCACAACCACCTGTCATCAGCACCCCCTGGTCTGGCTCTGGCTGTACTGTAGTCTAGTGGTTGAGCAGTGTGATTTGTCTCTCTAATAATAGCTGCCAGTCACGTTGAGTCCCCTTTTCCAGAGCTCAGGCTCTGAGAGCGCACTGTGGTCTGAGTGCGTTTCTTTTTAACACAAGTACTGTACAGACCATTTTATTTCAATGCATCTCCAGCACAGTTCATGTCAATGCAACTAAGAAGCTAATTCCAATGAAACAATGTTTTGACTCTTAGGTGTTCCTCAGGTGCTGAAGATGAAGACAGAATACCATATTGCAGTGAAATGTTTAGCGACACAAAAAGTAGGTTATGGCATATGGACCACATCGTTGTTGATTGACCTAACTAACAGGCACCTCTCTCATAGTCTCTCTCTCTCGCAAGTCTCTCTCTCTCTAATATTGCCACATGGTGTGTTTGGCTCAGCGTAGCGACCAACCAGTAAACAGGAGTTGCCGAAAGGGAACCTGATTTGCTGAGGTATTGTGGGATGGCTCAATGTAAGAGAGTGGTAAAAGCCATCACCATGGAAACAAGTCACCACGCTGAGACTGAGGTCTACTGAGATTGGGTGCGCGGCATACTGTAGCAATACCTACAGTAAGATGTGTTAACTTTGGAGGCTGGTTTGATCGCAGGTGTGAGATGGTTTGTAATTTCCTAATGTTGGTGGATTGTTGTTGTCTCAGTACACAGGTAACTTAAAATCATCCGGGGGCAGTCTTTCCTTCCTGCCCTCTTCACTATCTCCTCCTCTCCCGGAATATGGTTGTAAATCTTCATTTTTTTTCATAGGAATAACTGGCCTGGCCCGTCTTGGTTTCTTGCCACCCAAACTTAAGTATTTCTGGTTCCCTCCAGGTGGCAAAACAGTCAGAATGCCATTTGGAACTCAGCCCATGTACAGAGAAACCAGCCAACAGTGAGACAGATTGAGAAAGATTAGATGGAGAGGGCTAGTGATGGGAAGTACTGTAATGGAACACAGAGAAACCAGAGAGAGTGAAGAGGTGAGAAGAAAGGATTAAAAAAGGATAGAGGTCAGGGAAGACAGGGGAGGCACTGTGGAAGGACACAAGGAAGACGAAAGGGTAGAGAAGGAGGCAGAAAACAGGGGGGACCCTTAAGATTGTAGAAGGGAGGGAGAAATGGATACTGGTCTAAATATAGCTTGTCTGTCTGTTTAGTCAAATGTCTGCCAAGAAATGACTCCGCTATCTCTCCGATAACCAAAGAAAAACACTGATGCTGTCACTGTGGTTACTGCTCTCATCTTGTTTTGTACCTACCTGCTGATAGACATTTCAGTATAATTTTACTTCATTTTACTGCAGCTGGTGAAATCAGGGTCACATAGTGTTTCTTGGTAGTCTTAAACAAATCTACTTTTCAACAAAAGTGTACACCTCACACACATGGTTATGGGCATGTCAGATATAGAGTTGAAATATATTCAATTTTGAGTTTGCATCCTACAAACTGAACTTGTGTCTTTGGAGAAGTAATGTGCCTCTTGATAGAAACTGAAACAAATTCCATCCTATTTAGTAGGTAGATGCCGTCTTGTTTGTAGTTGCACTTTATATGCATCACAGAAGATTGAAATATAACAAAATTGTTTAACATAGAAACATAATTTTACTACAGGAAAGGGCTACAATACATTATGATGCCAGTATGCATGAATAGAATGGTGCCAGAAGAGGCTGCCGTCTTACGGGCTCCTAACCAATTATGCTAATTTGCCATTTTTTTGCGTTGTTTGCAACTTATTTTGTGCGTAATGTTTCTGCCGCCATCTCTTATGACCGAAAAGAGCTTCTGGATATCAGAAAAGTGATTACTCACCTCGAATTGTAGAAAGATTTTTTCTTTAACAGGTCGAACACAAAGGATTTACTTGAGATCACAGACCAGGCCCAAATCGCTGTCATTCGCATAAAGAGAAGACACCGATACAGGGGACGCAGGTCAGGGTGCCTTGGGAGCATTCATTGGCGAGTGGGTAACCCGCTTCTACCATCCGTCCTATTGGACAACGTGCAAAAATTGGAGAAGAAACTGGATGAGCTCCGGTGAAGACTATCCTACCAACTGGACTTTTAAAAACTGTAATATCTTGTGTTTCACCGAGTCATGGCTGAACGACAACATGGATAATATAACGTTGGCTGGTTTTTACATGCATTGGCAAGATAGAACAGCTGCCTCCGGTAATACAAGGGGTGGTGGTCTGTGTCTATTTGTTAATAACAGCTGGTGCTCGAAATCAATTATTGAGGAATTCTCTAGGTTTTGCTCACCTCATCTCATGATAAGCTGTAGACCATACTATTTACCAAGACTTTTCATCTATATTTTTCATAGCTGTCTATTTACCACCTGTAACGGCGTTCTTTTGTTGTTGAAGGAGAGTCGGACCAAAATGCAGCGTGTAAGTTACTCATGTTTATTAAGTGAAAGACAAAACGAACAAACTTGTCAGGATTTGGCCAGGGTTGTTCCGGGTTTTGGTCACTAGATGCCCCCATTGTGCTTTTTGACCTTATGTTTTTTCCCTTGTTCCCCATTATTATTTGCACCTGTGCCTCGTTTCCCCTGATTGTATTTAAACCCTTAGTTTCCCTCAGTTCTGTGCTCTGTGTTTGTATGTTAGCACCCAGCCCTAGTGTTCTGTGTATTCTTGTCGATTCCGGTGGATGCTCTTGTGGAATTCTGTTTTTGTTTTTGAGTATCTCTTAAGGCTTTTTTGTGCTATTCCTACCACCTTTTGGATTTACCATTTTTGTATTGAAGGACTTCTCCTTTTTACTTTATTAAATACACCATCTTAAGTACTGCTGTGTCTGCCTCATCTTCTGGGTTCTGCTGACTATTCGTGGCTCAGTTGGTTAAGTGACTGTTTCTCACTCCGGAGACCCAGGTTCGTAACCGGGTCCTGACAGAAACACAGAGCCATAAATGAACCCAGAGGCAGCCAGTTCCCAGGACCTTTTTGCCATGCTGTCCCACCACCAGGAGACTGTCCAACGCCACGAAGCCGCCCTGGTTCAGCAAGAGGCCTTAATGGCTAGACATTCTCATCTTCTGTCGGAGATGCTGACTTCCATTAAGCAAATATCTGATCGTCTTACCCCGGCAACAGTTCCCGTCCCAGTACCTCAGATTCACGTACCCATGGCAGTTAACCCCCTGGCTGAACCTCGTCTTCCACCTCCCCAACGGTTCTCAGGTGATCCAAGTGCTTGTAAAGGGTTTCTCACCCAATGTTCTCTCTCCTTTGAGCTACAACCCTCGTCGTTTCCCACCGACCGGTCTAAGATCGCTTATATCATCACCCTGCTGTCGGAAAAAGCCCTGGCCTGGGCTACTGCTGTGTGGGATGCCCATAGTTCCTGCTGTGCCAGCTACTCTGCCTTTGCTGAGGAATTCAAACGAGTGTTTCAAGGCCCAAGCAGTGATTCTGACTCAGCCAAACAGCTCCTGACTCTCCACCAAGGTTGGCGCAGCGTGACGGACTATGCCATCCAGTTCCGCACGGTGGCAGCAGCAAGTGGCTGGAACAACGAGGCGCTCACGGTGTGCTTTCTGAAAGGCCTTTCCGACACTATCCAAGATGAACTGGCCACTCGGGAACCACCGGACAATCTCGAGTCCCTGATCAAGTTGGCCTCACGCATTGACCAGCGTCTGAGAGAGAGAGAACTCAACCGTAGACCTCTAGCCCCTATCAGTCCCAGCTCCGAGTCCCCACCTTTATCCTCGCTGGCTCCATCGGAACCCATGCAGATTGGATGCATCTCCCAGGCTGAGAGAGACCGCCGGATGAGGGAGCGACGCTGTCTATATTGCGGCAAACCGGGCCATTTCCGTTCCACGTGTCCCGGGCTCCAGGGAAACGCTCTGTCCCGTACAGACCGGGGGAACTGTAACGGGAAACATAACCTCCTCCCATCCGTCCAACTCCCGTCTGCTCATTCCAGTCACCCTCTCCTGGGACAACCACAAGCTTCACCTTCAAGCCTTGGTAGACTCTGGAGCCGCAGGTAACTTCATGGATGGTGTCTGGGCGAAGGAGAATGGCGTTCCTCTGAACCTCTAAGTGAACCCATGAGGGTCACTACATTGGATGGAAGCCCTTTGGGATCTGGACTTGTCACTCATGTCACTACCTCCTTGCGACTTTCAGTTTCACAACACCAGGAATTGATGAACTTCCATTTGATCTCCTGTTCCGAGTTCCCTCTCGTCCTTGGATACCCCTGGCTTCACAGCCATAACCCTCACATCGACTGGTCTGTGGGCACTATCAAGCAGTGGGGTCCTACGTGCCAAGCTACTTGTATTTTCCAGAATTCCCTGAGTTCTACTCCCGAGTCTTTAGAATCCATCGACCTGACCCGAGTTCCCGAGTGTTACCATGACCTCAAACTGGTGTTTAGCAAACAGAGGGCCACCATGCTACCACCCCATAGACCTTACGATTGCCCCATCGACCTGTTTCCGGGCACTTGCCCCCCAGGGGTCGGATCTTTTCCCTATCTCCACCCGAACGAGCTGCTATGGATACCTACATCAAGGACGCTCTGGAAGCAGGCCTCATGCGTCCATCCACCTCCCGGCGGGAGCAGGGTTTTTCTTTGTGGCCAAGAAAGACGGTGGATTACGTCCTTGCATCGACTACCGGGGACTCAATGCCATAACCGTCCGTAACCGTTACCCGCTACCCCTTATGGCCACAGCCTTCGAGCTGCTCCAGGAAGCAGTTGTTTTCACTAAGCTTGACCTGCGGAACGCATACCATCTTGTGCGGATCAGACCTGGTGACGAGTGGAAGACCGCTTTCAACACGCCTACTGGTCACTATGAATACTTGGTGATGCCCTTCGGCCTGACCAACGCCCCAGCGGTGTTCCAAGCGCTCATAAACGATGTGCTTAGGGATATGCTTAACATATTTGTGTTCGTTTACTTGGATGACATCCTCATCTTTTCGAGCTCCCTTCAAGAACACACTAAGCATATCAGACAAGTACTCAAACGCCTCCTGGACAGCCATCTGTACGTTAAGCCGGAAAAATGTGAATTCCATTCATCCCGAGTACAATTCCTGGGATTTGTAGTGGAACCCGGTCGAGTCCAAATGGACCCCAGGAAGGTAGGGGCGGTAGCGGATTGGCCCACCCCCAAATCCGTTAAGGAAGTTCAGCGTTTCCTGGGCTTCACAAACTTTTACCGCAAGTTCATCAAGAACTTCAGCTTGGTGGCAGCCCCTCTCTCAGCTTTAACCAAGGGTGGCAATGCAAGGTTTTTTGGGGGAAGAGAAGCTGAGACGGCCTTCCAAGGACTCAAGCAGCGCGTTCTCTCTGCTCCCATCCTGATACTACCGACTACGGATGAACCATTTGTGGTGGAGGTAGACGCATCAGAGGTTGGTGTTGGAGCTGTCCTGTCTCAGAGGGGTGAAGACAAGAAGCTTCATCCATGCGCTTTCTTCTCACACCGGCTTACCCCGACTGAGAGGAACTACGATGTGGGGGATCGTGAACTCCTAGCGGTTAAGATGGCATTGAAGGAATGGAGACACTGGCTCGAGGGGGCTTCTCACCCGTTTCAAGTGCTTACGGACCACAAAAATCTGGAGTATATCCAGCAGGCGAAGTGGTTGAACTCTAGACAAGCTAGATGGTCTCTTTTCTTCAATCGATTCCAGTTTATCCTCACCTATCGGCCCGGGTCGAAGAATCTCAAACCGGATGCCCTGTCCCGAGTCTACGCTCCTGCCATTCGAGATGACACGGACATGCCTGTCCTTCCTGCTGCTAAGATTGTGGCTCCGATCTTGTGGCAAGTTGAGGATACCGTGAGACGTGCTCAAGCTAGCGAACCGGACCCGAAAGGAGGTCCTGCCAATCGGTTGTTTGTCCCCAAGGCAGTGAGGACTCAGGTCCTTCTGTGGGGGCACTCCTCTTGCCTCACCTGTCATCCGGGCGTAGGTCGCACCTTGGAGTTCATCCAGCGTAAGTTCTGGTGGCCTACCATAAGAGAAGACGTTGCCACTTTCGTCAATGCCTGTCCCGTGTGCTGCCAGGGCAAATCTTCTCACCTCCGCCCTCAAGGACTCCTTCACCCTTTACCTGTTCCCCACAGACCCTGGTCCCATATCTCATTGGACTTTATTACTGGACTTCCTCCATCCCATGGCAATACTACTATCCTAGTCATAATCGACAGGTTTTCAAAGGCGGCCAGGTTCGTCCCTCTGACTAAGTTACCTTCTGCCAAGGAAACGGCTGAGTTGGTAATTAATCATGTGTTCCGAGTCTTCGGCATTCCTCAAGATATGGTTTCTGACAGAGGTCCCCAGTTCGCCTCAAGGTTTTGGAAGGCCTTCTGCCAACTCATGGGGGCTTCTGCCAGTCTATCTTCAGGGTACCATCCGGAGTCCAACAGCCAAACAGAGAGGATGAATCAAGAGCTGGAAACCACCCTCCGATGTATGACTCGTGACAACCCGTCCACATGGTCATCCTTTATTGTTTGGGCCGAATACGCGCACAACACCTTGCGCTCCTCCTCCACTGGTATGTCCCCGCACGAGTGTCAGTTTGGCTATGCTCCTCCATTGTTCCCGGACCAGGAGGCAGAAGTCAGAGTGTCTTCAGCCTTGAAGTTCGTCAGACGCTGTCGGCTTATGTGGAGGAAGACCCGTCTCAATCTTATGCGTTCCTCACAGAGGTACCAACAACAAGCCAACAGACGTCGCCGTCCCGGGCCTACTCTGCGCCCCGGCCAGAGAGTCTGGCTCTCCACAAGAGACTTACCTCTACGGGTGGAGTCTCGCAAGCTGTCCCTAAAATACATCGGTCCCTTCAAGGTTGCCAGGAGAGTTAACCCAGTTTCTTATCGCCTACACTTACCCAGATCCCTTAAGATTAATCCCACATTTCACATTTCATTGTTAAAACCTGTTGTTTTTTCTCCCCTTGTCCCGGCAGACAGACCTCCCCCTCCGCCTCGTGTCATTGGAGGCCAGCCGGCTTATACCGTCCATCGGATACTGGATTCCCGCCGGGTGCAGCGGTCCTGGCAGTATCTGGTGGACTGGGAAGGCTACGGTCCCGAGGAGCGCTCCTGGGTTCCTGCCAAAGACATCCTGGACCCTGACCTCATTCGTCAGTTCAGGGCCCTCCACCCTGAGAGAGCTGGTAGGAACGTCAGGAGCCGTTCCTAGGGGGGATTCTGTCAGGATTTGGCCAGGGTTGTTCCGGGTTTTGGTCACTAGATGCCCCCATTGTGCTTTTTGACCTTATGTTTTTTCCCTTGTTCCCCATTATTATTTGCACCTGTGCCTCGTTTCCCCTGATTGTATTTAAACCCTTAGTTTCCCTCAGTTCTGTGCTCTGTGTTTGTATGTTAGCACCCAGCCCTAGTGTTCTGTGTATTCTTGTCGATTCCGGTGGATGCTCTTGTGGAATTCTGTTTTTGTTTTTGAGTATCTCTTAAGGCTTTTTTGTGCTATTCCTACCACCTTTTGGATTTACCATTTTTGTATTGAAGGACTTCTCCTTTTTACTTTATTAAATACACCGTCTTAAGTACTGCTGTGTCTGCCTCATCTTCTGGGTTCTGCTGACTATTCGTGGCTCAGTTGGTTAAGTGACTGTTTCTCACTCCGGAGACCCAGGTTCGTAACCGGGTCCTGACAGAACTAACACGAATAACTAATAAATACAAAAAAACAACAAACAGAACGAAACCTAATACAGCCTGACTGGTGAAACTAGCACAGAGACAGGAACAATCACCCACGAAATGCAAAGCGAAAAACAGGCTACCTAAATATGGTTCCCAATCAGCGACAACGAGAAGCACCTGACTCTGATTGAGAACCGCCTCAGGCAGCCAACCTAATTAACACCACACACACCCCTAATCAACTAGAATCCCAAACACTACAAACCCCAAAACGAAAATACAATACATAATAACCCCATGTCACACCCTGGTCTGACTAACTAATAAACTAAAACACACAATACCAAGACCAAGGCGCGACAGAACCCCCCTAAGGTGCGGACTCCCGAACGCACCTCAAAACCATAGGGAGGGTCCGGGTGGGCATCTGTCCATGGTGGCGGTTCCGGCTCCGGACGTGGACCCCACTTCAAAAATGTCAATGTTCCTCCCCTTCGCGTCCATAGATAATCCACCCTAACCGCCGACCATGGCCGAATAGTCCTCACCCAGAACCCTACATAATAGAAGAGCAGCTCGTGACTGAGGGGCAGCTCGGGACTGAGGCAGCTCGGGACAGAGGGGCAGCTCGGGACAGAGGGGCAGCTCGGGACAGAGGGGCAGCTCGGGACAGAGGGGCAGCTCAGGACTGAGAGGCAGCTCAGCACTGAGAGGCAGCCCAGCACTGAGAAAAAGCCCAGTACTGAGAAAAAGCCCAGCCAGGAAGTAGAATCCGGCGGATCCAGGCTGACTGGCGGATCCTGGCTGACTGGCGGATCCTGGCTGACTAGCAGATCTGGATGACTGGCAGATCTAGAAGAGTCTGTCTGACTGGAATGTCTGGCTGACTGGCAGATCTGGAAGAGTCTGGCTGACTGGCAGATCTGGCTGCTTCATGCTGACTGACGGCTCAGGCTGCTCCATGCAGATTGACACCTCTGGCGGCTTCCTGCAGATTGGCAGCTCCATGCAGACTGGCAACTCCATGCAGACTAACAGATCTGGAAGAGTCTGGTTGACTGGCAGATCTGGAAGAGTCTGGCTGACTGGCAGATCTGGAAGAGTCTGGCTGACTGGCAGATCTGGCTGCTTCATGCTGACTGACGGCTCAGGCTGCTCCATGCAGATTGACAGCTCTGGCGGCTTCTTGCAGATTGGCAGCTCCATGCAGACTGGCAACTCCATGCAGACTGGCAGCTCAGGCTGCTCTATGCAAACTGACAGCTCTGGCTGCTCAGTGTAGACTGACAGCTCAGGCTGCTCTGACAGCTCTGGTTGCTTAATGTAGACTGGCAGCTCAGGCTGCTCTATACAAACTGACAGCTCTGGCTGCTTAATGTAGACTGACAGCTCAGGCTGCTCTGACAGCTCTGGCTGCTTAATGTAGACTGGCAGCTCAGGCTGCTCTATACAAACTGACAGCTCTGGCTGCTTAATGTAGACTGGCAGCTCAGGCTGCTCTATACAAACAGGAGGCTCCGGCAGCGCTGTAGAGGAGGAAGGCTCTAGAACCGCTGAACAGATGGGAGACTCCGACAGCGCAGGAGAGGGAGAAAGCGCTGGCTGCGCTGAACAGGCGAGGCGCACTGTAGGCCTGATGCGTGGTGCTGGCACTGGTGGTATTTGGCCGAGGACACGCACAGGAAGCCTAGTGCGGGGAGCTGCTACTGGAGGGCTGGGGTGTGGAGGTGGTTCTGAATAGACCGGACCGTGCAGGCGCACTGGAGCTCTTGAGCACCGAGCCTGCCCAACCTTACCTGGTTGAATACTTTCGGTTGCCCTGCCAGTGCTGTGAGGAGAAATAGCCCGCACTGGGCTATGTAGGCGAACCGGAGAAACAGAGCGCAAGGCTGGTGCCATGAAAACCGGCCCAAGGAGACGCACTGGAGAACGGATGCGTAGAGCCGGCTTCATAGCATTTGGCTCGACGCTCAATCTAGCCCGGCCGATACGCGGAGCTGAAATATACCGCACCGGGCTATGCACCCGCACTGGGGACACCGTGCGCACCTCTGCATAACACGGTGCCTGTCCGGTCTCTCTAGCCCTCCGGTATGCACAGGGAGATTGCGCAGGTCTCCTACCTGACGCAGCCATACTCCCTGATAGCCCCCCCCAAAAAATATTTTGGGGCTGCTTTTCGGGCTTCCATCCAAGTCACCGTGCTGCCTCCTCATATTTGCGCCTCTCCGCTTTAGCCGCTTCTAATTCCTCCTTGGGGCGGCGATATTCACCTGGCTGAGCCCAGGGTCCTTCTCCGTCTAGTTCGTCTTCCCATGTCCATTCTCTGAATAATTCCTCCTCCCTTTGCTGCTCCAACTGTCGCTGCCTGTTAACACGCTGCTCCGGTTTACTCTTCGCCTGCTGCGCTTTAGGGCGGCTACACTCTTCTGGTTTAGCCCAGGGTCCTCTTCCGTCCAGGATTTCCTCCCATGTCCAAAAATCCTTAAAACGAGGCTCCTCTTTGCGCGGCTCCTCTTTGCGCTGTACCTGCCTGTTGACACGCTGCTCGGTCCGAGTTTTTTGGGTGATTCTGTAACGGCGTTCTTTTGTTGTTGAAGGAGAGTCGGACTGAAATGCAGCGTGTAAGTTACTCATGTTTATTAAGTGAAAGACAAAACGAACGAACTAACACGAATAACTAATAAATACAAAAAAACAACAAACAGAACGAAACCTAATACAGCCTGACTGGTGAAACTAGCACAGAGACAGGAACAATCACCCACGAAATGCAAAGCGAAAAACAGGCTACCTAAATACGGTTCCCAATCAGCGACAACGAGAAGCACCTGACTCTGATTGAGAACCGCCTCAGGCAGCCAACCTAATTAACACCACACACACCCCTAATCAACTAGAATCCCAAACACTACAAACACTACAAACCCCAAAACGAAAATACAATACATAATAACCCCATGTCACACCCTGGTCTGACTAACTAATAAACTAAAACACACAATACCAAGACCAAGGCGTGACACCACCACAAACCGATGCTGGCGCTAAGACCGCACTCAACGAGCTGTATAAAGCCATAAGCAAACAAGAAAATGCCCATCCAGAGGCGGCACTCCTATTGGCCGGGGACTTTAATGCAAGGAAACTGAAAATAATTTTACCAAATGTGCAACGAGGGGGAAAAAAAACTCTAGACCAGCTTAATACTCCACACACAGAGATGTGTACAAATCTCTCCCTTGCCCTCCATTTGGCAAATCTGACCATAATTCTATCCTCCTGAGTCTTGCTTACATGCAAAAACTAAAACAGGAAGTACCAGTGACTCGCTTAATACGGAAGTGGTTAGATGACTCAGATACTAAACTACAGGTGTCACGGCTGTTGAAGGAAGTGGACCAAGGTGCAGCGTGGTTCTTTTTATTTGGAAAATGACGCCGAACAAAACAATAAACACTACAAAAACCGTGAAGCTACAGGCTATGTGCCATAAACAAAAGTCAACTTACCACAAAGACAGGTGGAAAAAAGGGTTACATAAGTATGGTTCTCAATCAGAGACAACGATAGACAGCTGTCCCTGATTGAGAACCCTACCCGGCCAAAACATAGAAATACAAATAATAGAATATAGAATACCCACCCCAACTCACACCCTAACCAAACCAAAATAGAGACATAAACAGGATCTCTAAGGTCAGGGTGCGACAACAGGACTATTTTGCTAGCACAGACTGGGATATGTACCGGGACTAATCCGATGGCATTGAGGAGTATTCCACATCAGTCACCGGCCTCATCATAATTGCATCGATGACGTTGTCCCCACAGTGACCGTACGCACATACCCCAACCAGAAGCCATTGATTACAGGCAACATCCGCACTGAGCTAATGGGTAGAGCTGCCGATTTCAAGGAGCGGGACTCTAACCTGGACGCTTATAAGAAATCCCACTATGCCCTCAGACAAACCATCAAACAGGCAAAATGTAAATACAGGACTAAGATGGAATCCTACTAAAACGTCTCCAACGCTCATCGGATGTGGCAGGGCTTTGAAACTATTACAGATGACAAAGTGGCACAAGGCTACCAGAGAAGCTAAATGACTTCTATACGCGCTTCGAGGCAAGCAACACTGATGCATGCATGTGAGCACCAGCTGTTCCGGACGACTGTGTAATCACGTAGTCGATGTGAGCAAGACCTTTAAACAGGTGAACATTCACAAGGCCGCAGGGCCAGACGAATTGCCAGGACGTGTACTGCGAGCATGCGCTGACCAACTGACAAGTGTCATCAATGACATTTACAACCTGTCCCTGGCCGAGTCTGTAATACCTACATGTTTCAAGCAGACCACCAAAGTCCCTGTGCCCAAGACCACCAAGGTAACCTACCTCAATGACTACCGACCCGTAGCACTCATATCTGTAGCCATGAACTGCTTTGAAAGGCTGGTCATGGTTCACATCAACACCATCATCCCAGAAACCCTAAACCCACTCCAATTTGCATATCGCCCTAACAGATGCACAGATGACACAATCTCTATTGCATTCAACACTGACCTTTCCAACCTGGACAAAATGAACACCTACGTGAAAATGCTGTTCATTGACTACAGCTCAGCGTTCAACACCATAGTACCCTTAAAGCTCATCACTAAGCTAAGGACCCTGGGGGACTAAACACCTCCCTCTGCAATTGTATCCTGGATAGGCAACAACATATCTGCCACGCCGATCCTTAACACAGAGGCCCCTCAGAGTAGAGTGTGCTTAGTCCCCTCCTGTACTCCCTGTTCACCCATGACCAAGTGGCCAAGCACCACTCCAACACCATCATTAAGTTTGACTACGACACAACAGTAATAGGCCTGGTCATCAACAATGATGAGACAGCCTATATGGAGGTCAGAGACCTGGAAGTGTGGTGCCAGGACAACAACCGCTCCCTCAACATGATCAAGACAAAAGAGATGATCGTGGACTACAGGAAAAGGAGGGCCGATCACGGCCCCATTCTCATCGAAGGGGCTGTAGTGGAGCAGGTTGAGAGCTTAAAGTTCCTTGGTGTCCACAACACCTACAAACTAACATGGTCCAACCACACCAAGACAGTCGTGAAGAGGGCACGACAATGCTTATTCCCCCTCAGAAGACTGAAAAGATTTGGCATGGGTCCTCAGATATCAAAAAAAGTTCTACAGCTGCACCATCAAGAGCATACTGACTGGTTGCATCACCGCCTGGTATGGCAACTGCTTGGTCTTCGACCGCAATGGCGCTACAGAGGGTAATGCGTACGGCCTAGTACATCACTGTGGCCAAGCTTCCTGCCATCCAGGACCTCTATACCAGGTGGTGTCAAAGACTACAGTTGCTACCTCCAAGCCATAAGAATGCTGAAGAGCTAATGAAATGGCTACCTGGACTATATTGTATTGACCCCCCCCCCCCCTATTTTTTCCGCTGCTGCAACTCACTGTTTATTATCTATTATCAATGTATAGTCACTTTACCTCAATTATCTCGACTACCCTGTACCCCCGCACATTGACTCGGTACCAGTACCCCGGTATATAGGTCTTGTTATTGTTATTTTATTGTTGCTATTTCGTTTCTTACCTTAGTTTATTAAGCAGATATTTTCCTTAACTATTTTTTTTTAAACAGCATTGTTGGTTAAGGGCTTGTAAGTAAGCATTTCACGGGAAGGTCTACACCTGTTGTAATTCGGCGCATGTGACAAATACAATTTTATTTGATTTTGGATTTCCGTTATGATGTCTGTGTGACCCCTTGTAATGTCTTAGAGTCATAAGAAACAAATTACGTTTTAGTTGTCAAAGAAGACTTGGTAAACAAGTTATGTATTATAGCTTGAAAACATGCTTAAAAAGAATGTAATGTTGCTCTCTACAGATATAAAATATAACTCAGGCGCTATCTGCATGAGAAAATAAGTATTTGTCAGAGGCCCACCCTTAAATGTAATGCATTACGCACATCTTGCAGAGTGAGAATTTAAGTCCATTACAATGTCCCTGTGCAACACATAATGTTACCCAAAGTTGATTTGCCTCTTCTACGACAGTGAAACCATGAGATAATTGCCATATGAACCTGATCAGCCGTATGAGATGGAAGAGTCACACATGGCTATATGCAGAGGCTGCACTATTGCCAGATGACTCGCAGATCATATGAAAGTTTTAATGCCACGAATAGACACACGGCGGTGTTAGATGTTACACAGTAGAGGGGACAGGACAGGAGTTGGAACATCTTCAGAGGGGGAAAAACATATATTAGTCTATGGCTGGCCATTGGAATATACTGTATATTAGTCTATGGCTGGACATTGGAATATACTGTATATTAGTCTATGGCTGGCCATTGGAATATACTGTATATTAGTCTATGGCTGGACATTGGAATATACTGTATATTAGTCTATGGCTGGCCATTGGAATATACTGTATATTAGTCTATGGCTGGACATTGGAATATATATTAGTCTGTCTGGCCATTGAAACAAGGCTGGTTAGACTAGTTTAGATCAGGCCTTGTACTTAATGTCACTTTTCTCTTTAATGGTTTTCAGATGAAGTGGGGCTGAATATCGTCTATAATGTACACTGAACATGTATTAATTAAACACTTTAAATTTCATGTCATTATTGAAAGCCTGCTGGTTCCAATTGCAATGATATTATCACAGACTTAGTGGGAGAGGAATAAAATAAATGAGAGCTGAACAGAGGAACACACACAATCTTTCAGAGCGCCCTATGGGCCCTGCTCAAAATAAGTGCTATTTGGGACACAGGCTAAGTGAGTCAGAGAGCACTGTAGAGAGAGACATCTACTGTGAGATGATTCAGCACATAGCCAATTGTAATCCGACCTTTATAGCTGATCCCCCACCCTCGACTTATGCGACCCACTGCCTGACTGGCTAACAAACACACTCCGAACCCTCAAGTCCGAACCCTCAAAACAACACAAACGTTCAAACACAGAGACAAAGACAGACAGAGAGACCGAAATACAGACAGACTCAGAAATTAGTGTCCTTCCATGATTATCTCCTTGGTATTTATGACTATTATATTTCAAGAGGGTCTTAAAATCCAATGAATGAAGTCCATGCCACAACGATCTTGTTGCTGTAGTTTGGTTTGATTGACATGTAGTTACAGACATTTTGGCTACCTGCTGGTTTGGTTTATGTCATCTGCTTTCTGAATATTCACAGCAAAGGAATAGGGTCAAATGAATTTCATGATTTACAGAACTATTATTTTTACTGAGTTGAAATGAGAGGACCTCATAATTCCCAGCTTTGATCTATACTGAAATCAAACTCCCAGAGCTGTCAGCAAGCAGACGGGACACCACAGGTGTGTGAGTGTTTCACAATGTTCATAGTAGAGTATGTATGAATGCTCATCTGACATGGAACAGAATGCACAGACTACAGGATGGAATAACATGGCTATGTGAACCTTGTGTGGTTCTTTTTCATATTTGTCTCATACCACATTCATAGCCAATCCAAGTCATAACAGCTGACATAACTTGTCATAACCTGCTATAACTGTCATGACATGTACAGTGGGGCAAAAAAGTATTTAGTCAGCCGCCAATTGTGCAAGTTCTCCCACTTAACAAGATGAGGCCTGTAATTTTCATCATAGGTACACTTCAACTATGACAGACAAAATGAGAAGAAAACAATTCCAGAAAATCACATTGTAGGATTTTTAATGAATTTATTTGCAAATTATGGTGGAAAATAAGTATTTGGTCAATAACAAAAGTTTATCTCAATACTTTGTTATATACCCTTTGTTGGCAATGACAGAGGTCAAACGTTTTCTGTAAGTCTTCACAAGGTTTTCACACACTGTTGCTGGTATTTTGGCCCATTCCTCCATGCAGATCTCCTCTAGAGCAGTGATGTTTTGGGGCTGTTGCTGGGCAACACGGACTTTCAACTCCCTCCAAAGATTTTCTATGGGGTTGAGATCTGGAGACTGGCGAGGACACTCCAGGACCTTGAAATGCTTCTTACGAAGCCACTCCTTCGTTGCCCGGGCGGTGTGTTGGGGATCATTGTCATGCTGAAAGACCCAGCCACGTTTCATCTTCAATGCCCTTGCTGATGGTAGGCTTTGTTACTTTGGTCCCAGCTCTCTGCAGGTCATTCACTAGGTCCCCCGTGTGGTTCTGGAATCATTTTGACCCCACGGGCTGAGATCTTGCATGGAGCCCCAGATCGAGGGAGGTTATCAGTGGTCTTGAATGTCTTCCATTTCCTAATAATTGCTCCCACAGTTGATTTCTTCAAACCAAGCTGCTTACCTATTGCAGATTCAGTCTTCCCAGCCTGGTGCAGGTCTACAATTATGTTTCTGGTGTCCTTTGACAGCTCTTTGGTCTTGGCCATAGTGGAGTTAGGAGTGTGACTGTTTGAGGTTGTGGACAGGTGTCTTTTATACTGATAACAAGTTCAAACAGGTGCCATTAATACAGGTAACGAGTGGAGGACAGAGGAGCCTCTTAAAGAAGAAGTTACAAGTCTGTGAGAGCCAGAAATCTTGCTTGTTTGTAGGTGACCAAATACTTATTTTCCACCATAATTTGCAAATAAATTCATTAAAAATCCTACAATGAGATTTTTAAGTGGGAGAACTTGCACAATTGGTGGCTGACTAAATACATTTTTGCCCCACTGTATATTTAGACCTTGTTGTGACAAATATTGCGTTATTTTATGGCTGGTTATCACATCTACATAAAAGTGTCGAAACCTACCACAAAACATTGGGCAATAACACCATTCCATTACACCATAGTCTACCTGTCAAACATCTGTTAATGTTAAATAATATATTTTTTTTACCATGTTAAATTGTCATTGTAATTGCGCACACATTGATGTCAGACATGCACCTACATGCACCTAGGATGAATGCAGGAGCAGATTTCAAGAGCAGGTCAAGACACCCTCTTTTTGACTGATGTCTGATATAAGGGCATGTACATGATAGGACTATCTGGCTTATTTGATTATGATGGTCATAATGCTTCTTGACAGTCATAAAGTGTATTTTCTTAGTCCAGGATTTTTCTCTGTATATATCAATGATGTTGCTCTTGCTGCAGGCGATTCCCTGATCCACCTCTACGCAGACGACACCATTCTGTATACTTCCGGCCCGTCCTTGGACACTGTGCTATCTAACCTCCAAACAAACTTCAATGCCATACAGCACTCCTTCCGTGGCCTCCAACTGCTCTTAAACGCTAGTAAAACCAAATGCATGCTTTTCAACCGTTCGCTGCCTGCACCCGCACGCCCGAAAGGCATCACCACCCTGGATGGTTCCGACCTAGAATTTGTGGACATCTATAAGTACCTAGGTGTCTGGCTAGACTGTAAACTCTCCTTCCAGACTCATGTCAAACATCTCCAATCTAAAATCAAATCTAGAGTCGGCTTTCTATTCCTACCACCCACCACTGCGACCTGTATGCTCTAGTCGGCTGGCTCTCGCTACATATTCGTCGTCAGACCCACTGGCTCCAGGTCATCTACAAATCCATGCTAGGTAAAGCTCCGCCTTATCTCAGTTCACTGGTCACGATGGCAACACCCACCCGTAGCACGCGCTCCAGCAGGCGTATCTCACTGATCATCCCTAAAGCCAACACCTCATTTGGCCACCTTTCGTTCTAGTTCTCTGCTGCCTGTGACTGGAACGAATTGCAAAAGGTTGGAGACTTTTATCTCCCTCACCAACTTCAAACATCTGCTCTCTGAGCAGCTAACCGATCGCTGCAGCTGTACATAGTCTATCGGTAAAGAGCCCACCCAATTTTACCTACCTCATCCCCATACTGTTTATATTTATTTACCTTTCTGCTTTTTTGCACACCAATATCTCTACCTGTACATGACCATCCGATCATTTATCACTCGTGTTAATCTGCAAAATTGAAATTATTCGCCTACCTCCTCATGCCTTTTGCACACAATGTATGTAGACTCTTTTTTTTCTACTGTGTTATCGACCTGTTGTTTACTCCATGTGTAACTCTGTGTTGTCTGTTCACACTGCTATGCTTTATCTTGGCCAGGTCGCAGTTGCAAATGAGAACTTGTTCTCAACTAGCCTACCTGGTTAAATAAAGGTGAAAAAATAATAATAATAAAAAAATAATGATTCATGACAGCCATAAAGTGTATTTTCTTTTTTAAGTTACTTAAAATATGATGAAAAAAACACAACTTTAAAGATTTCATTGCAACAAAAACAAAATACATAAGAAACAAACTTTCAAATCAAAGGAAACTTCTTGGCAGGGAAAAACTAATTTGAATACATTTTTTGACACTTGTGTTGGTGTCATAACCAGCAATAAAATAACCCAATATATGTCACAACAGATGTAAGTATATGGCAGTGTTATGAGCATATTATAACAAGTTATGTTAGTTGTTATGACATTATGACATGGTTATAACCGTCTAATAATGTCTTATGACATTGGGTGTCAAGTAAAGTGTTACCAAGATTTCTAAAATATAGACTGATGTGAGTATAGTATTTGTTAAGCCATGTTATAAAAGTGGTTTATTTACTGTACACAAACAAACACATCCTCTCTCTCTCTCTCACACACACACACACACACACACACACACACACACACACACACACACACACACACACACACACACACACACACACACACACACACACACACACACACACACACACACCTGTGCAAGAGAAAGAACGGGGCGTACAAAGAGGTACAATTACAAAAACATTTTATAATAATAATAATTCAGTGCCTATTGAATGTCTACACCCCCCTTTGGATTTATTCATATTTTATTGTGTTACAAAGTGGAATCAAAATGAATTGAATTGACATTTTTTGTCAACAATCTACATTAAATAATTTCAAAGTGGGAAAAAAATTCAGAATTTGTTTTAAAATGAAAAATAAAACACTAATATACTTTGATTAGATAAGTGTTCACTCCCGAGTAAATACATGTTAGAAACACCTTTGGCAGCGATTAGAGCTGTGAGTCCTGGGTAAATCTCATAAGAGCTTGGCACACCTGTATTGTACAATATTTGCCGATTATTATTTAAAAAATTCTTCAAGCTCTGTCAAGGTGACAGATTTATCAAGCAGATTTAAGTCAAAACTGTAACGTGGCCACTCAGGAACATTCACTGACTTCTTGGTAAGCAACTCCATTATAGATGTGGCTTTGTGTTGTAGGTTATTGTCCTGCTGAAAGGTGAATTCCTCTCCTAGTGTCTGGTATAAAGCAGACTGAAGCATGTTTTCCTCTAGGTTGTTGCCGGTGCTTAGCTCCATTCCATTTTTTCATCCTGAAAAACTCCCCAGTCTTTGCTGATGTCAAGCATACCCATATAGCCACCACCATGCTTGAAAATAAGGAGGCAGTTACTCAGTGTTTTGTTGGATTTGCCCCAAACACAAGACTTTGCATTTAGGCCAAAAAGTGTATTCCTTTTCTGTGTGTTCTTGCAGTATTACTTTAGTGCCTTGTGGCATACTGTACATGCAAAAAACGGCTTCAGTCTGTATATTTGTATTCAGTTCAGAAGGACTACTGCATCTTTGTGTCTGGGTGATTTACTACATAATCCACAGCATAATTATTAACTTGACCATCCTTTCAGATATATTCAATGTCTGGTTTGTTATTGTTACCCATCTACCAATCACTGCCCTTCTTTCTGAGGCTTTCGAAAAGCTCCCTGGTCTTTGTAGTTGAATCTGTGCTTGAAATGCAATACTTGACCGAGGGACCTTACATATGTTGAACTTATTATGTGATTTGTTAAGCCACATTTTACTCCTGAACTATATTAGGCTTGCCTGTCCACAACCATTCTCTTGCCTACTCCATTCTCTTGCCTACTCCATTCTCCCGTGTCTGCATCTGAGTCTTGCCTTGTGCCCTTATACAGTCTCCGCTGTTCCATAAGGTGTATTTTTATCAGTTTTTTAAATCTGATTCTACTGCTTGCATCAGTTAACTGATGTGGAATAGAGTTCCATATAGCCATGGGTCTACGTAGTACTGCGCACCTCCCATAGTCTGTTCTTGGGGATTGTGAAGAGACCTCTGCTGGCGTGTCTTGTGGGTTCATGTCCGAGCTGTGTGCTAGTAGTTTAGACAGACACCTCAGTGCATTCAACATGTCAACACTTCTTACAAAAACAAATAGTGATGAAGTCAATCTCTCCTCTACATTCATGTTATTAATGTTAGCTCTCCATGTACAGTGGGGAGAACAAGTATTTGATACACTGCAGATTTTGCAGGTTTTCTTACTTACAAAGCATGTAGAGGTCTGTAGTTTTTATCATTTACATTTAGGTACACATGTACTGTGAGAGAAGGAATCTAAAACAAAAATCCAGAAAATCCCATTGTATGATTTTTAAGTAATTCATTTGCATTGTATTGCATGACATAAGAATTCTGGCTCTCACAGATCTGTTAGTTTTTCTTTAAGAAGCACTCCTGTTCTCCACAAATTACCTGTATTAGCTGTACCTGTTTGAACTCATTACCTGTATAAAAGACACCTGTCCACACACTCAATCAAACAGACTCCAACCTCTCCACAATGGCCAAGACCAGAGAGCTGTGTAAGGACATCGGGGATACAATTGTAGACCTGCACAAGGCTGGGATGGGCTACAGGACAATAGGCAAGCAGCTTGGTGAGAAGGCAACAACTGTTGGCGCAATTATTAGAAAATGGAAGAAGTTCAAGATGACGGTCAATCACCCTCGGTCTGGGGCTCCATGCAAGATCTCACCTCGTGGGGCATCAATGATCATGAGGAAGGTGAGGGATCAGCCCAGAACTACACGGCAGGACCTGGTCAATGACCTGAAGAGAGCTGGGACCACAGTCTCAAAGAAAACCATTGGTAACACACTACGCAGTCATGGATTAAAATCCTGCAGCGCAAGCAAGGCCCCCCTGCTCAAGCCAACGCATGTCCAGGCCCGTCTGAAGTTTGCCAATGACCATCTGGATGATCCAGAGGAGGAATGGGAGAAGGTCATGTGGTCTGACGAGACAAAAATATAGCTTTTTGGTCTAAACTCCACTCGCCGTATTTGGAGGACGAAGAAGGATGAGTACAACCCCAAGAACACGATCCCAACCGTGAAGCATGGAGGTGGAAACATCATTCTTTGGTGATGCTTTTCTGCAAAGGGGACATGACGACTGCACCATATTGAGGGAAGGATGGATGGGGCCATATATCACAAGATCTTGGCCAACAACCTCCTTCCCACAGTAAGAGCATTGAAGATGCGTCATGGCTGGGTCTTCCAGCATGACAACGACCCGAAACACACAGCCAGGGCAACTAAGGAGTGGCTCCGTGGGAAGCATCTCAAGGTCCTGGAGTGGCCTAGCCAGTCTCCAGACCTGAACTCAATAGAAAATCTTTGGAGGGAACTGAAAGTCCGTATTGCCCAGCGACAGCCCTGAAACCTGAAGGATCTGGAGAAGGTTTGTATGGAGGAGTGGGCCAAAATCCCTGCAGCAGTGTATGCAAACCTGGTCAAGAACTACAGTAAACATATGATCTCTGTAATTGCAAACAAATGTTTCTGTACCAAATATTAAGTTCTGCTTTTCTGATTATCAAATACTTATGTCATGCAATAAAATGCAAGTTAATTACTTAAAAATCATGAATTTTTGTTTTAGATTCCGTCTCTCACAGTTGAAGTGTACCTATGATAAGAATTACAGTGCTGCCCTGTTCCGAGCCAATTATCATTTTCTGAGGTCCCTCTTTGTTGCTCCTGACCACACCACTGAATAGGTGTGACAAAACTAGGGCCTGCCGGACCTGCCTTGTTGATAGTGTTGTTAAAAGGCAGAGCAGTGCTGTATTATGGACAGCCTTCTCCCCAGCTCAGCTACTGTTGCATCAACATGTTTTGACCATGACAGTTTACAATCCAGGGTTACTCCAAGCAGTTTAGTCACCTCAACTTGCTCAATTTCCTCATTATTTATAACAATATTTAGTTGACGTTTCTGGTTTAGTGAACGATTTGTCCCAAACACAATGCTTTTAGTTTTTGAAATATTGAACTTATTACTTGCCACCCATTCTGAAACTAACTGCAGCTCTTTGTTAAATTAAGTTTTGCAGTGATTTCACTTGCTGTAATAGCTGACGTGTATAGTGTTGAGTCATCCACATACATAGACACACTGGCTTTACTCAAAGACAGTGGCAATTCATTAGTAAAGATTGAAAAAAGTAATGGGCCTAGACAGCTGCCTTGGGGAATTCCTGGATTATGTTGGAGAGGCTTTCATTGAAGAACACCCTCTGTGTTCTGTTATACTCTTTATCCACAATGTAGCAGGGGGTGTAAAGCCATAACACATAAGCTTTTCCAGCAATATACTATGATCGATAATGTCAAAAGCTGCACTGAAGTCTAACAAAACAGCTCCCACAATTTTTTATGATAAAGTTCTCTCAGCCATTCATTTGTGTAAGTGCCGTTGAATGTCTTTCCCTATAAGCGTGCTGAAAGTCTGTTGTCAATTTGTTTACAATAAAATAACATTGTATCTGGTCAAACAATGTTTTCCAAAAGTTTGCTTAGGGTTGGTAACAGGCTGATTGGTCAGCTATTTAAGGCAGTAAAGGGGCTTTACTATCCTTGGGTAACATAAATACTTTTGCTTCCCTCCAGGCTGAGGGCACACTTTTTAGTAGGCTTAGATCGAAGATATGGCCAAAAGGAGTGGCAATATCGTCCCCTATTATCTTAACTAATTTTCCTTCCAAGTTGTCAGACCCAGGTGGCTTGTCATTATTGACATACAACAATAATTTCCCCCCTCTTCCACACTCACTTTACGGAATTTAAAATTATAATGCTTGGTTGGTCTTGTTTGCAGCGCTGAGCCCTGGTCAAAAATAATACATTATATAGGGTGCCATACACCTATGGGGACAAACACCTACAGTACTGAAAGTCCAGACAGTATGCTTCAGAGGCAATCTGTTCCATAACTCTGTGTGTAAATGAGGGTATTAGGGCTCCCTTATGCTTTTGGTGTGTGAGTCATGAGTCATAAGTATTCAAGTTATGCCTCTTAGTAATACTGAAATTGTAATTAGTAGCATTTAAATTGAGCTGATTCCTGGGTGTCCTATGAGTGTGAGAAATTGCTGTGTTTCAAATTGTCATGGTGGGTTTCCTTGGGGCTTAAAGATTTTCATGGTTGAATGATACCTTAGTGAAGCATTGGGTCAGTCAGGACAATGCGAATGAACCTGGTCCCAAGTGTTGAGAATGTGCTCATTCCGTGTCTGTTTAGTTGTGTGACGTCTTTTGGATACAGGAAGGACTGTGCAGTTGCGTCCCCTGGGACTTCTGTAGGAGACCCCTAGGGAACCTTGCTTGTCCCTTTCTCCTCTCCCCCTTCTTCTCACAGCACACACAGCCCATGGCCTAAATATCCACCTCTGCCTTCAAGCCTCACTTCCCTCTCTCCTCCCTGCACCATAGAATGCTCTGGATCTGGAATCCAGCTGCAGTGGAGGTGTTTTGACAATAGGGAGAAAGACAACACGGAGGGAATAGAAATATAATTACTAGAATGTTGTGCTGAGCGATTAACAGAAATGTTGGTTAGGCAGCACCTCTACAGAGATGAGATATTGACTTGGAATGAAATAATAGTCATAAAATAAAATAAATGTAATATACACAATAACTGAAATATTTTATTAAAGTAATGTGAATAAATTATGGTTAGTAAGCGTGAAGGAGTAATGGGCAGTCACTACCATCATGGGACTTTTATTAATTGTTTTATTCTGAGTTGTTACAGCATTCAACCCACATAATGCATGCTGCATTTAATGTTTAAAAAATTATCATCCAAACCAAATTATTTAAAAAATATTCTAACCAAAACTGAACCGACCTCATCGCTCAGCACTTTTAAATTGTTACCCGTTTAGACTTTAATGGGGATGTCTGTTCAAGTAATAGGAGCTATAGTTAGGTTTATAGGGTTAGGGGTAAGGTTATATTTTGGGTTTAGAGTTAGGGTATGGGTAAGGTAATGGTGAGGATTCAGCGTTAGGGAAAAAAGGATTTTGAATGGGACTGAATTGTGTGTCCCCACAAGGTTAGTTATATAAGACTGTGTGCGTGCGCATGTTTATTTGTGCACATGTGTACGTGTGTGTTTGAGCTGGGTGGATTGAGTCCGGATTAGGTTATTCCAGACTTCAGTGATGTACTCTAGATAATCATCTGACTAGAGGAGCTTTAGTGTGCTATTGTCATATTGCGGGGCTGTCTCTGGCTGGTCAGGACTTCACTCCTGTCTCAGTCCTTTGCGTCCTCTGCGCTTCCTGAATCAAACTACGAAGGTTGAATCTCAGTCTTTCCTCTGTCCTATCCTCAAATCCTCTCTTCCCTTCCTCTCTAGCCATTTAACTACTACTAGTTTCAACCATTATGTTAGTCAATCGAGATCTCCTCTTCCATCCACAATAACATCAACAGCAGGGATGTAGACGTCAAAAAGGTGGGTGAACTCGAGGCAGATAAAACCTTATGACACATTTATATATGCCTAGGGGAGAGACAGACAGGCTGCACAGACCAATGAGACAGAGATTAGATAAAGGCATGAGATCAAGGACAGACTTGATGTAATGTACTATTTCCATCTGTCCCTGTCCAGGTCTCCCTCATAACAGAATGTTAATAATAAACAAATAAATAAATAATTTACACGTCTCTCTGTCCCCCTTGGCATCCTTTCATCTCAGGTTTACCTGTGCCCAATCAGATGAGACAGCTGTCATCTTACTGTGCTCATATTCTGAAGCTACATCCCCCATGGAACCCTATTCCCTGTATAGTGCATTACTTTGCATTACTAGGGCCCATTGTGCACTTTAGGAAAAAGGGTACCATTTGGGATGCAACCTGAATGTAAAACTCCCGACATACAGCGCCGGAGGAGGATGACATCATGACACGTGCTGATCGGGGAAGGCATCCATATGCAAATATAATGCTGAAGCAGGTGCAGGTGGTACGATTAATAAAACAACAAACATGGAACGAGACAACATAGCAGTGGCGTCTTCACATAAACACATAAACAATACTGACTGATGAAAGAACCTAAGGGAGTGCCAGATATAACGGAGGTAATAAGTGAGGTAATGGAGGTCAGGTGTGCCTCATGATGAAGTGCAGGTGCGCGTAATGATAGATGCCAGGACCGTTGGTTAGTATACCGACCCAGCGGCGCTCTCAAATAATCACCACGGCAACAGGAGAACAGTCAGGGATGCTTGTTTGCTTGGCTGTTTGTCTGAACGGCAGAATGTTATACACAATATTACACTGCCAATTTAGGACTTTAGGATCTTTTATCTGCACTGCGAGATGGTCTGGAGAGAAATCTGGTCTAATATAATGCAGAGTTTTTTCACGTTTTATAAGACCGGGTGGAAACAGAGCGGAAAATAAATAAGGAGGAGACACAGTAGGAAGAGTGGACACAGGGATCTAATCCTGGTCTCTGTTAAGAGCCAAGTGTGTTGTTAACTACCACTATACCATATGCTTTGTACTATCTGCTGTATTCAGATGTGGAGTTAAGAAGAGCTGGCCTGGTATTGCTCAGTCTATCTGAGCTCTGTTCAGAGATTGGTCTAGCCAGCAGCAGAACAAGGTCAAAGTGTCCCACCTGGATGGAGACAGCAGAGATGGGGGAATGGATGGGATATAGGGGAGAAGGGGGAAAATGGGGAGGGGAGACAGAAAGGAGGAAGGGGAGACGGATGGACCGACGTGGACACAGAGGGAGGAGATACAAGGGGAGGAAGAGGAGATAGGAGGGGAGACAGTGGGGGGGGAGACAGTGGGGAGGGAGAACAGAGGGGGGGGGGGAGTAGCTGGGCACACAAGACCCATTTGTGCCCTTTCTGTGAGTCTGACAACTGAGGAAGAAATGTTCTGCCACACTTTACTAGAAGGGGTTATGTAGGATAGTGGCATCTCAACATCTCATAATGCCTTACATGAATGTTTCATTACACCTTTCCTTCAATTTATTTATTATAATATGCCTGGAGAGAAGAAAATAAAAGCACCCCTTTCGTTGCAGTAAAATAAAGATAGAATAAATGCATGTCCAAAAAGTACGGACACACTTATATTTTGACTAATGCTGCCAAGCTGTAATGTTAGAAATGACAATGATGTTGAATGAATGCGTGATCAACAAAGATGTGGCAACACTCACAGGTGCAATGAAAGGTGTTATCAATACCATCCTTTAAGTAAATAGTTTTAACTGAACATTACTCCTATGCATCCCTGCCTCCCATCCTACCCTAAGCCTTTGACAGAGTTCTGATTTATATATCTACAGAGCCAACACTCTTATAATAAAGGGTTCCAAAATGATTTATTCAGCTGTCCCTATAGTAGGTGTCCCTTTTTGGTTCCAGGTAGAACTATTTTGGGGTCAATGTAGAACCCTGTATGGGGTTCAAAGGGTTCTCCTATGGAGACAGCCGAAGAACCCATTTAGGTTCTAGATAGCACTTGTTTTTCTAAGAGTGTATACAAAGTCTACACCCCTTTGAACTTTTTTTTCACATTTTGTTGAGTTACAAAGTGTGATTGAAAAAGATTTTGTCATTTTTTGTCATTGATCTACACAAAATACTACATAATGTCAAAGTGAAAAGAACATTTTGCAAATGTTTACAAATGAAATGACAAAAATAGTTGTAGCATAAGTATTCACCTCATAAAGAAGGGCAGTTTTTGGTAAATTGGTAACTATAACAAATCAGACATTGCCTTCAGAAAGTATTCATGCCCCCACTTGATTTATTCCAAATTTTGTTACCACCTGAATTTCGAATGGATTAAATAGATTGCTAGACAGACATAGATTTTTAAGCCGATTTAAGTCAAAACTGTCTTGGTAAGCAACTCCAGTTTATATTTGACCTTGGATTTAGGCTATTGTCCTATTGAGAGGTGAATTTGTCTCCCATTGTCTGTTATAAAGCAGACTGAGCCAGGTTTTCCTCTCGATTTTGCCTGTCCTTAGCTCTATTGCATTTATTTTTATCTTTGAAAACTCCCTAGTCCTTGCTTGGCACACCTATATTTGCGGAGTTTCTCCCATTCTTCGCTGCAGATCCTCTCAAGCTCTGTCAGGTTGGATGGGGAGAGTCGCTGCACAGGTATTTTCAGGTCTCTCCAGAGATGTTAGATTGGGTTCAAGTCCGGGCTCTGGCTGAGCCACTCAAGGACATTCAGAGACTTGTCCCGAAGCCACTCCTGTATTGTCTTGGCTGTGTGCTTAGGGTCATTGTCTTGTTGGAAGGTGAACCTTCGTCCCCCAGTGTGAGGTCCTGAGCGCTCTGGAGCAGGTTTTCATCAAGGATCTCTCTGTACTTCGCTCCGTTCATCTTTCCCTCGACCCTGACTAGTCTCCCAGTCTCTGCCGCTTAAAAACATCCCCACAGCATGATGCTGCCACCACCATGCTTCAACGTAGATACGGTGCCAGGTTTCCTCCAGATGTGATGCTTGGCATTCAGGCCAAAGAGTTCAGTCTTGGTTTTATCAGACTAGAGAACCTTGTTTCTCATGGTCTGAGAGTCCTTTAGGTGCTTTTTGGCAAACTCCAAGCGGGCTGTCATGTGCATTTTACTGAGGAGTGGCTTTCGTCTGGCTACTCTCACATAAAGGCCTGATTGATGGGGTGCTGCAGAGATGGTTGTCATGTGTCCTTAGGTGCCTTTTGGCAAACTCCAAGCGGACTGTCATGTGCCTTTCACTGAGGAGTGGCTTTTGTCTGGCCACTCTAACATAAAGGCCTGATTGGTTGAGTGATGCAGAGATGGTTGTCCTTCTGCAAGGTTCTCCCATCTCCAGAGAGGAACTCCAGAGAGGCCTTTCTCCCCCGATTGCTGAGTTTGGCCCGGTGGCCAGCTCTAGGCTGTATCACATCCGGCCGTGACTGGGGGTCCCATAGGGCGGCGCACAATTAGCCCAGCTTCGTCGGGTTTGGCCAAGGTAGGCTGTCATTGTAAATAAACAACTGTCTTGCCTAGTTAAAAATAGAAAGAGTCTTGGTGGTTCCAAACTTCATCCATTTCAGATTGATGGAGGCCACTTTGTTCTTGGGGACCTTCAATGCTGCAGAAATGTTTTGTTACCTTTCCCTAGATCTGTGTCTCGACACAATCCTGTCTCTGTGCTCTATGGACAATTCCTTTGACCTCATGGCTTGGTTTTTGCTCTTACATGCACTGTCAAATGTGGGACCTTATATAGACAGGTGTGTGCCCTTCCAAATCATGTCCAATCAATTGAATTTACAACAGGTGGACTCCAATGAAGTTGTAGAAGCATCTCAAGGATGATCAATGGAAACAGGATGCTCCTGAGCTAAATTTCGAGTCTCATAGCAAAGTGTCTGAATAATTAGGTAAATAAGGTATTTCTGTTTTTTTATTTTTTGTTTTATAGATTTGCAAAGAATTCAAAAAATTCTTTGTCATTATGGGTTATTGTATGTAGATTGATGAGGAAAAAACATACGCTACCGTTCAAAAGTTTGGGGTCACTTATAACTGTCCTTGTTTTTGAAAGAAAAGCACATTTTTGGTCCATTAAAATAACATCAAATTTATCAGAAATACAGTGTAGATATTGTTAATGTTGTAAATGACTATTGTAGCTAGAAACAGCAGATCTTTTTATAGAATATCGACATAGGCGTACAGAGGCCCATTATCAGCAACCATTACTCCTGTGTTCCAATGGCACATTGTGTTAGCTAATCCAAGTTTATAATTTTAAAAGGCTAATTGATCATTCGAAAACCATTTTGCAATTATTTTAGCACAGCTGAAAACTGTTGTACTGATTAAAGAAGCAATAAAACCAACCTTCTTTAGACTAGTTGAGTATCTGAAGCATCAGCATTTGTGGGTTCGATTACAGGCTCAAAACAGCCAGAAACAAAGACATTTCTTCTGAAACTTGTCAGTCTATTCTTGTTCTGAGAAAGGAAGGCTATTCCATGCGAGAAATTGCCAAGAAACTGAAGATCTCGTACAATGCTGTGTACTACTCCCTTCACAGAACAGCACAAACTGTCTCTAACCAGAATAGAAAGAGGAGTGGGAGGCAACGTTGCACAACTGAGCAAGAGGACAAGTACATTAAAGTATCTAGTTTGAGAAACAGACGCCTCACAAGCCCTCAACTGGCAGCTTCGTTAAATAGTACCCACAAAACACCAGTCTCAACATCAACAGTGAAGAGGCGACTCCGGGATGCTGGCCTTCTAGGCAGAGTTGCAAAGATAAAGCCATATATCAGACTGGCCAATAAAAAGAAAATATTAAGATGGGAAAAATAACACAGACGCTGGATAGAGATTTTACTTTTTCTTTGCAACTCTGCCTGAAAGTCCAGCATCCCGGAGTCGCCTCTTCCCTGTTGACGTTGATACTGGTGGTTTAAGTGTAATATTTAATGAAGCTGCCAGTCGAGGGCTTGGTTGGTGTCTTGACGGATTTGTCCAAAATTGTGTGACATAAAATATTAGTTTTCTTTCGCTGCATTTATTGAAGTGTAAGTTGTCATATCATATATTAAGCATTAATTAGTAAAATTAGACATGGAACTTGAACCCTGTAATAAATGTGACTGCAAAATTGAATGCTTCTAACCAAAAGAGTCACCTTACCTTGACACGTAAATTCTAAATTGATACCGTCATTACTGTGGTTCTTCAATAATTATGGATAATACTTGTTGGAGTGGCATTTTGTGTACAGCTGATTAGTTATGCCGTGATATTTTCACACATCATCATCTGATCCAGGAAGGAATTTTCAGAATGCCAGTCAAGTGATGAACAGCTGTTGTGATAGAGCAATGCAACAACATTCTAAGTGCTGGAAAAAAGGTGTTCATGAGGAATGTCCGGAACATTTTGGTGTCTCATTCCTTACACCTGTGAAGACAGCTGTTCCTGGATACACGTTGGATATAAAATATCCCTAGCGAATTGATGTTGATCGTCGATTGTTGTCTGCTTGATTTCGTTAGATTTGGTTGTCTCGTTAGATTTAACAGAGAAAGTATCAAGGTAATGCTTTTGTGCCTCGGATTGGACACCGAGTCTACAGTGCACAATTGTTTAGGATATACTATTGCGCAACACCCAACACTATTTCTATTCCTTATTCTGTAGATAATGACACAAAATTAGATGGACTAGTGGGTTTATTCACAATATGATCTGTTAATGAAATAACATGACACATACATTTTGTTTTGCATCTAGCTTGAATTTGGACCTCCAAATTCAAATACTGGAATAGGCCTACCTTGAAAATCAGACATTTTGTCAATTTAGTGCTTGAAATGTCCTTGTAATTATTGTAGCCAATTTATAAGTTATCCTGCTCCCTTATAATCATATGTAATTTCAGTTTTTGTGAGAGATGTGGTCACTTTCTTTTGTTTCCCACTGCTTCAGTTGAAGGGTTTTTGCGCTACTCTGTTGTGGTAAAACCACGTGCGGTTATTATGAGGAGAACAACATCTAATGTTGGCTTCAACTTGTTTCAGCTTGATAATGCCCCTGTGCACAAAGCGAAGTCCGTACAGAAATGGTTTGTCAAGATTGGTGTGGAAGAACTTGACTGGCCTGCACAAAGCCCTGACCTAAACCCCATTGAATACCATTGGGATGAATTTGAACGCCAACTGCGAGCCAGGCCTAATCGCCCAACATCAGCACCTGACCTCACTGAAGCTCTTGTAGCTGAATGGAAGCAAGAATTTGTGTTTGTATTTATTAGGGATCCCCATTAGTTGCTGCCAAGGCAGCTACTCTTCCTAGGGTCCAAACATATGTAAGCACTTATATTACATATAAAACAAAAGATAAAACAGTACATCATATACCATTATTACACCACTACATATCTACAATACAAAATGTTTAATCCCACCATACAATAATATCACAATGTATGTGTATGCATGTGTCTGTCTCTTCACAGTCCCTGTTGTTCCATAAGGTGTATTTTTACCAGTTTTTAAAATCTCATTCTACTGCTTGCATCAGTTACCTGATGTCGAATAGAGTCCCATGTAATCATGGCTCTATGTAGTTCTGGACTTGGGGACTGTGAAGAGACCTCTGGTGGCATGTCTTGTGGGGTATGCATGGGTTTACATTCAGCTTGTCAACACCTCTTACAAAAACAAGTAGTCATGAAGTCAGTCTCTCAAGTCCCTGCAGCAAAGTTTCAACATCTAGTGAAAAGCCTTCCCAGAAGAGTGGAGGCTGTTATAGCAGCAAAGGTGGGACCAACTCCATATTAATGCCCATGATTTTGGAATGAGATGTTCGATGAGCAGTTGTCCACATACTTTTGGTTACAGAAAAATCGGCATGCATGTATCCATCCAATCTATTTAGTCAGGGGGGTTCTATATTAGGCACTATATGTACAATCATATGATATATTCAATTGTATAACATTGAGGAACTTGAAAATTACAATTAAGTGCTTGAAAAAAGTCCCTGAAAGTCCTTGAATTTGACTTGCTGAAGTTATTTCCAAAAGTTTACTAAGGGTTGGTAAACTGACCAATTGCCTTTACATACAAATCCTTCCATTAAAAAAGGAACCTGTTTTTTGGTCACATTCTCATTGTAAAAACAGCGAAGGAGAGATTAATGATTGGTCGGCTGTTTGATCCAGGAATTGGTGCTTTGCTATTCTTGGGTACTGGAATGTCTTGCTTCCCTTCAGGCCTGAAAGCACAACCTTTCCCGTAGGCTTAGATTGAAGAGATGGCAAATAGGAGTGGCAATATAGTCCGCAATCATCCTCAGTAATTTTCCTTTCATGTTGTCAGACCCAGGTGGCTGTCATTGTTGATAGACAACAATCATTTTTTCACACTGACTTTACAGAATTCAAAATTACAATGCTTGTCTTCCATAATTTGGTCAGTTATGAATGCATATGTAGATTCAGAGTTTGTTGTTGGAATGTTATGCCTAGATTTGCTAATCTTGCCAGTGAAAAATTCATTAAAGTAATTGGAAATATCAGTGGTTTTGTGATGAATAAACCATCTGATTCAATGAAGGATGGTGTCAGACATATGTGTATAGGTGGCAGGGAAGTCAGGCGCAGGACAGTCAAACGGAGTGTAAAATGGAGTCTTTTAATAATGTCCAAGTAACATGCTCCATAACACTAAATAGAAAAAGGAATATAAAAAAAATATGGGTACGAAGCCCCGTCGCGCACCTATACAAAAAACACTACACTGACGATAAACAATCTCTGACAAAGACATGAGGGGAAACAGAGAGTTAAATACACACAACAGGTAATGAATGGGATTGAAAACAGGTGTGTGGGAAGACAAGACAAAACCAATGGAAAATGAAAAATGGATCAATGATGGCTAGAAGACCGGTGACGTTCGAACGCCGAGCACCGCCCGAACAAGGAGAGGGAACGACTTTGGCAGAAGTCATGACAGATGGAGCTGAATTCACGTTTTTGTCCACATTTTCATTTAAGCTTTTTACTATGATTCTTTATCTTTGTTTCATAGTACAGTTTGTTCTTAATTTTGTTTAGTTTAGTCACATGATTTCTCAATTGACAGTATGTTTTATGATGAGCTGTGCAGCCAGACTTATTTGCCATTATTTTTCCCTCATCCCACTCAACCATACCATTTTTCAATTCCTAATCTATCCACTGGGATTTAACCATTTTTACAGTCATTTTCTTAATGGGTGCATGCTTATTAGTAACTGGAATAACTAATTGAATAAATACATCAAGTGCAGTGTCTGGTTGCTTCTCATTACACACAACAGTCCAGCAAATATTCTTTACAGTTTCAACACAGGAATCACTACAAAACCACTTGTATGATCTCATTTGTCTTAGCAACTTCCCACAAGATTAGACTTTAGGTGAGGCAGGTGAACCTCTTCTCTAAGCCTTACATTTACATAATTTAGCAGACACTCTTATCCAGAGCGACTTGAGTGCATACATTTTCATACTGGTCCCCCATGGGTATTGAACCCACAACCCTGGCAAGTGCCATGCTCTACCAACTGAGCTACACGGGACCACTTTACAGGAATATCACAGGAATATAAACAGCAACACCACCCCCATTGGCATTCGTGTCTCTTCTGAATTCGTGTCTCTTCTCTTCTAATGATGTTGTAACCATGTATTGCTATCATCAAAGTATTATCTAATTGCATTTCAGAGATGTTCAGTATATGAATGTTATCTGTTACCAGCAAGTTATCAATTTCATGAACCTTTCATGAACCTAGTCAGGTCCATAAATGTTTGGACATTGACCAAGTTATTATTATTTTAGCTGTCTACCACAGCTTATTGGAGTTTAAATTAGGTGGTGTGTGTGTGTTATTACCTCATTAGTTAATTTACAAGTAAGCAGACAAAAGGGCTAGAGTTGATTTCTATTGTTGCATTTACATTTGGAGTCTGTTGCTGTTAACCCTCAATATGAAGTCCAAAGAGCTGTCACTGCCAGTGAAGCAAGGTTGGAAAATCTAAGCAAACCCATCAGCAAGATAGCAAAAACATAAGCTGTGGCCAAATCAACTATTTGGTACATTCTTAAAAAGAAAGAACACACTGGTGAGCTCAGGGACACCAAAAGGCCCAGAAGACCATGGAAAACAACGGTGGTGGATGACAGAATAATTATTTCCCTGGTGAAGAAAAACCACTTCACAGGTGGCCAGATCAAGAACACCCTCTAGGAGGTAGGCGTATCTGTGTCAAAGTCAACAATCAAGAAAAGATCAGAGTATATACAGAAGGTTTACCACAATATGTAAACCATTGGTAAGCCTAAAAAACAACCAGATTAGAGTTTTTGCCACTAAAACATCTAAAAAAGGATGTACAGTTTTGGAACAACATCCTATGGACAGATGAGACAAAGATCAACTTTAACCTTAATAATAGGAAGAGAAGAGTATGGAAAAGGGAAGGAACTGCTCATGATCCGAAGCATACCACCTCATCTGTGAATTATGGTGGTAGTTTTATGGCGTGGGCATGTATGGCTGCCAATGGAACTGGTTCCCTTGTATTTATTGTTGATGTGACTGCTGACAAAAGCAGCAGGGTGAATTATCAAGTGTTTAAAGCCATATTATCTGCTCAGATTCAGCCAAATGCTTCAAAACTCGTTGGACAGCACTTCACAGTGCAGATGAACAATGACCCGACGCATACTGTGAAAGCAACCCAATACTTTTTTAAGGAAAAGAAGTGGAAGATTCTGCAATGGCCAAGTCATTCCCCTGAGCTGAATCCAATTGAGCATGCATTTCACTTGCTGAAGATAAAACTGAAGCCAAAATGCTCCAAGACAGCTGCAGTAAAGGCCTGGCAGAACACCACCAGGGAACAAACCCAGCATCTGGTGATGTCTGGTGGTTCCAGGTTTCAGACAGTCATTGACAGCAAATGATTTCCTACCAAATATTAAAACTCACAATTTCATTTATGATTATGTTAGTTTGTCCAATTACTTTTGAGCCCCTAGAATTTAGGGTCTTTGTATAAAAATGGTTGTAATTCCTACACGGTTCATACAATAATTTTGACAAAACCCTTAAATTAAAGATATAAGTCTACATTTAAATCAGATCTTCATTGTTTCCTTTCAAATCCATTGTGGTGGCGTACAGAGCCAAAATGATGGAAATTCTGTCACTGTCCAAATACTTATGGACCTGACTGTATGTTGGGGCGGCAGGGTAGCCTAGTGGTTAGAACGTTGGACTAGTAACCGAAAGGTTGCAAGTTCAAATCCCCGAGCTGACAAAGTACAAATCTCTCATTCTGCCCCTGAACAGGCAGTTAACCCACTGTTCCTAGGCCGTCATTGAAAATAAGAATTTGTTCTTAACTGACTTGCCGAGTTAAATAAAGGTAAAATGTTAATGTGGGCACTTTTCTGGGATTCTCAATTGTATTTATTGCTTTACTATGAGGCTTAGTAGAGGTAGACATGACAGTAATATTTATGTTGGAGCTGATAGTGCAGGGTGAATTGCACACAATGGGCTTCCTACTAGGGCAAACCGCCTCATTGCTTACAGTATAACTCAGGTTCATAGGCACATGATTACTGCTGACAATAGCTGTTGCATTGACAGGCATTCTGGGGAGTTAGAGGATCATAAATTAGGTTACTTACATTATGACTTCACAACACCCCTGGGACAATGTACATTTGCAGCATACTACGACAACCCAGCGACACAATGGTAGGGATTAAGTGAGCAGGGCTTGAGTCACAGATAAATAATTGTCTCAACTCGGCCTTGAAATATGCAGACAAGGTCCAGGCACCAAGATGACTTGGATGGACTCTTTAAAAGTTATGCTAACAGAGCTACAGTAGTCTTTTAGCCAGATGTGTAATGCCAGTAGCCTCCTTAATCTTTCTCAGCCGCGGCCCAGCGATGGTACAGGGCCTGACATAATTGGCCTATTTTTGGAGTCTTTCAAAGCAAGAATCAGTTCTCTAAAATCCAGTTTCATTAGTTCCGAGCTAACATTCCTAATGTCATTTGACCCCACATGAACTATGACAGCATCAACCCCCGGCAGCTGTCGTAGAACAGTAAGAAGCAGCCTTGTAATGTAATCATCCTCCAGGAAAGCACAGGGTTTTGGCCTCGGGAACCAAAATATTTTTTCACCATAGAGCTGCCAATGATGACAGCTGGTGAAATGGCAGAGGAGTTCCCGACATTTAATCGCCTCGAATGGTTTAGGAGGCCCCTAAAGTAGCCAGTCGTAGAGTCCATCATGGCTGATAAAGGGGCCGAAGTTCAGACACCCTCACAGTCTGATAAGGGGGGGAGCTGGGAAGATTCCACCTCCCAAGGCCACAGGGATCCTTAATGTCTGGATTGGGCTTCACAAAGCCAAAGAAGCCCCGTTCACCATAGGCTTACAGCAACTGATATGTTTCCATTTGTTTACTTAACTAGGCAAGTCAGTTAAGAACAAATTCTTACTTACAATGACAGCCTAGGAACAGTGGGTTAACATCAAATTTTTCCTTGTCAGCTCAGGGATTCAATCTAGCAACTTTTCAGTTACTGGCCCAACACTCTAACCACTAGGCTACCTGCCGTCCCATTGCTGGAGAATGGGATTAGAGCCTGTGGCATCCGCTAGGTCCTCTAAAAGTGTCAGTCCTGTTCCATTGTCCACAGACAGGGGAGACTTCTCCTGTGAGAGGTCCCTGTGAAGGACTGACCAGTCAGTCAAAGAGTGGTAACAGGGCGGTGATACTCTCACCATATCGAAACGACATCCAGCCTGAGGTGTAGAGAAGGAGAAGGTAGTCGGCCATGGCTTTCTCTGCAAGTTGTGCAACGCCGAGATTTGTTTGCTTAGGGTAGACAGCTCGGTCCTACAGTCCTCCTTAGTTCTTGCATTAAATATCCGGTCGGTAATGGAGAGGCCTCCATGAGAAGAGGCAGTCCCAAATTGGGAAAATCAAAGCAGCTATCTTCGTTAGTTGATGGCTAGCAGCTTAGCTAGCAGCTAAGGTTAAGCAGGTTAACAGCTGTCAAGCAGGTTTCAAATTGTCTGTTAAGTGGGACTCTGGGACAAGAAATTTCAGTCTAAGAGCTTACCACGGAGGCGCAGATTTTACCTCACAATACTAACCTAAATGATAGAGTGAAAAGAAGGAAGCCTGTAAGGAATAAAAATATTCCAAAACATGCATCCTGTTTGCAATAAGGTACTAAATTAAATCCGTGAAAAATTGGCAAATAAATTAACTTTATGTCCTTGTCATGTTCTGACCTTTATTTATTTTGTTTTGTCTTTATTTAGTATGGTCAGGGCGTGAGTTGGGGTGGGCAGTCTATGTTTGTTTTTCTATGTTTGGTTTCTGTTTCGGCCTAGTATGGTTCTCAATCAGAGGCAGGTGTCGTTAGTTGTCTCTCATTGAGAATCATACTTAGGTAGCCTGGGTTTCACTGTTCGTTTGTGGGTGTTTGTTTCCGTGTGTGTGTTTGTCGCCACACGGTACTGTTTCGGTTTTTGTAGATTTCGTTTTATCGTTTATTGTTTTTGTTTGAGTGTTCATTTGTCTTTATTAAAAACATTATGGACACTTACCATGCTGCGCATTGGTCCTCCGATCCTTCTCGCTTCTCCTCCTCACAGGAGGAGGAGGAATGCCGTTACAGAAACACCCACCAACCAAGGACCAAGCAGCGTGGTAACAGGCAGCAGCAGTAGCAGCAGGAGAGTCAGCGATACCTGGAGAACTGGACTTGGGAGGAGATTCTGGATGGTAAAGGACCCTGGCAACAGCCAGGAGAATATCGCCGCCCCTAAGCAGAGCTGGCATTATGAGGAGATAGCACGGCAGAGCGTCTGGAAGCCCGAGAGGCAGCCCCAAAAATGTATTGGGGGGGGCTCACGGGGAGTGTGGCAAAGCTAGGTAGGAGACCTGCGCCAACTTCCCGTGCTTACCGGAGAGAGAGAGGGACCGGGCATGCACCGTGTTATGCGGTGGAGTGCACAATCTCCCCAGTGCATGTGCATAGCCCAGTGTGGTACATTCCAGCTCCTCGTATCGGCCGGGCTAGAGTGGGCATCGAGCCAGGTGCCATGAAGCCGACTTTACGCATCTGGTCTCCAGTGCGTCTCCTCGGGCCGGAGTACATGGCACCAGCCTTACGCATGGTGTCCCCGGTTCGCCAGAACAGCCCAGTGCGGGCTATTCCACCTCTCCGCACTGGCCTGGCTACCGAGAGCATTCAACCAGGTAAGGTTGGGCAGGCTCGGTGCTCAAAAGCTCCAGTGTGCCAGCACGGTCCGGTCTATCCAGTGCCACCTCCACGCACCAGCCCTCCGGTGGCAGCCTCCCGCACCAGGCTGCCTCTCCGTCTTCTGCCTACAGGTGTTCCCGCCTGTCCAGCGCTGCTAGAGCCTTCCTCCTCTCTAGCGCTGCCAGAGTCTCCCGTCTGTCCTGAGCCGCCAGAGTCTCCCGTCTGTCCTGAGCCGCCAGAGTCTCCTGTCTGTCCTGAGCCGCCAGAGTCTCCCATCTGTCCTGAGCCGCCAGAGTCTCCCGTCTGTCCTGAGCCGCCCGAGCTGTCAGTCTGTCCTGAGCCATCAGAGCCGCTAGTCTGTCCTGAGCCGCCAGAGCCGCCAGTCTGTCCTGAGCCGCCAGAGCTGCCAGTCTGTCCTGAGCCGCCAGAGCCGTCAGTCATCCACGAGCCGCCAGAGCCGCCAGGAGCCGCCAGAGCCGCCAGCAAGCTAGGAGTCTCCAGAGCCGCCAGCCAGCCAGGAGACGCCAGTCTATGTTTGGTCTCTGTTTTGGCCTAGTATGGTTCTCAATCAGAGGCAGGTGTCGTTAGTTGTCTCTGATTGAGAATCATACTTAGGTAGCCTGGGTTTAACTGTTCGTTTGTGGGTGTTCATTTCCGTGTGTGTGTTTGTCACCACATGGTACTGTTTCGGTTTTTGTAGATTTCGCGTTATCGTTTATTGTTTTTGTTTGAGTGTTCATTTGTCTTTATTAAAAACATTATGGACACGCTGCCTCTTGGTCCGATCCTTACTCCTCTCCAGCAGAAGAGGAGATCTGCCGTTACAGTCCTGAATACAAGGCATTATGTTTGGGGCAAATTCAACACAACACATCACTGACTATCACTTTTCATATTTTCAACCATGGTGGTGGCTGCATCATGTTCTGGGTAGGCTTGTCATCAGCAAGGTCGAGGGAGTTTTTAAGGATAAAAATAAATGGAATTGAGCTAAGCACAGGCAAAATCCTCAAGGAGAATCTGGTTCAGTCTGTTTTCTAATAGACACTGGGAGGCAAATTCACCTTTCAGCAGGACAATAACCCAAAACACAAGGCCAAATATACACTGGAGTTCTGTACCAAGACGACATTGAATGTTCCTGATTGGCTTACATACAGTATGTGGAATAAGTCAAGAGGTATGAATATTTTCTGAAGACACTGGAGTTGCACTGGAATTGCTTAACAATGAATGTTCCTAAGTGGTCTAGTTACAGTTTTGACTTAAATCGGCTTGAAAATCTATGGCAAAACTTGAGTCTGACAATGATCAACAACCAACTTGACAGAACTTGAAGAGTTTTTTAGAGAATAATGGGCCCCGCTTAAAATTACATGCAGCTTATAGAGGCTTCATAAAGACATCCTAAATGTGTTACAAATCATCTATAACTGTATGCCATGATTTTTATAAATGTTGCATAACTGTGAAACAACCACCAATGTCAAATGTGACATAACCCACTCTGACAAATATGGCATAAACTTGTGCAAAAGCACAACTTAATAAAGGGCCAATATAACATATTAAATTGAGGATTCGCAACCCTATCATGCATATTGGTAGAGCATTGCAATGGCAGGATATTGGGTTTGATTCATGGGACCACCCATATGTTAAAATGTATTTACGCATGACTGTAAGTAGCTTTGGATAAAAGTGTCTGCAAAACTGTATATTTTATATTTCACTAAAATATTCCTAGGATGGCCCAACCTCTTTCCCTCTTGGGTGCATAGACAATATTGGACCTGACCTCAACTTTCCCAAAATGCTGTGCTGCAGGATGACACACACTCTAAAGTGCAGTCATGCACAGCAAAATAAATGGTTGGTAGGGCCTTTTAAAATCTGCCTACTTCTTTTTTTTTCATATTCCGTTTTCTTGGTTTCGTTTTTCCAGGCTTCGGATTTCCCTCATGTTTTTCTGGTTTACCCCATATAGTCACACTCATTTAATAGAAAAACAACAACATTGCATTCATTTGTTCACAACAATGCTTAAACCACATCAGGGGATGACTTTTGAAGTCGAAAAAATGTAGATTTTTGAGTGTAGTTGCCCTTTAATTCAGTGAGCATGCCCAGCACTGTTGTTTGGCTAGCAGGTTTTCTGTAGTGCAGTAATCGCATATGTGATGTGATGCAGCCAGCAGTGGAATGGGTGGAGTAAAAGGTCAGCAACACTGTATTATTCAGAGTCCCATGAAATGACACCATGTATACAGTCTACAGACCCTACTGAGTATTCCCATACTTTTACTGCTGCACCCAGAATAGTTCCTGCTCTAAGCCAATATGCAGGGGCGCAACTTTGGTTTTAGAAGGGGGTGAGCATATTTGTATTTGTAACTGCGTTCTTCGTTTGTCGCAAGAAAGTCGGACCGAAATGCAGCGTGGTGGTTACTCATGTCTTTAATGAAATGAATCGCGGTACATGAAATAACTGAGACAAATACAAAACAACAAAACGGAACGTGAAACCTAATTACAGCCTATCTGGTGAAACTACACAGAGACAAGAACAATCACCCACGAAATACACAGTGAAACCCAGGCTACCTAAATACGGTTCCCCATCAGAGACAACAAGAATCACCTCTCTGATTGAGAACCGCCTCAGGCAGCCAAACCTAAACTAAACACACCCCTAATCAACCACAATCCCAATGCCTACAAAAAACCCAATACGACAACACAATAACATAAACCCAAGTCACACCCTGACCTGACGAACTAATTAACTAAAACACAAAATACTAAGACCAAGGCGTGACAGTATTTTTGTTTTAATTCTCCAGTAGGATAAACACTCCAAACAGCCTACCCGACCGCTTGGAGGCGTCTGCATGGTCCTAAAGCACACCCGTGAATCCTTTTGTATCCCACTCTAATGATAAAACATGAGGACAAGGGGATATATATATATATATATAGTATATATATATATAAGTTATATATATATATAAGTTCTCCCACATAAAAAGATGAGAGAGGTCTGTAATTTTCATCATAGGTACACTTCAGCTATGACAGACAAAATTAGATTTTTTTCCCCAGAAAATCACATTGTAGGATTTTTTTATGAATTTATTTGCAAATTATGGTGGAAAATAAGTATTTGGTCACCTACAAACAAGCAAGATTTCTGGCTCTCACAGACCTGTAACTTCTTCTTTAAGAGGCTCCTCTGTCCTCCACTTGTTACCTGTATTAATGGCACCTGTTTGAACTTGTTATCAGTATAAAAGACACATGTCCACAATCTCAAACAGTTACACTCCAAACTCCACTATGACCAAGACCAAAGAGCTGTCAAAGGACACCAGAAACAACATTGTAGACCTGCACCAGGCTGGGCAGACCGAATCTGCAATAGGTAAGCAGCTTGGTTTGAAGAAATCAACTGTGGGAGCAATTACTAGGAAATGGAAGACATACAAGACCACTGATAATCTCCCTTGATCTGGGGCTCCACGCAAGATCTCACCCCGTGGGGTCAAAATGATCACAAGAATGGTGAGCAAAAATCCCAAAACCACACGGGGGACCTAGTGAATGACCTGCAGAGAGCTGGGACCAAAGCAACAAAGCCTACCATCAGTAACACAATACGCCGCCAGGGACTTAAATCCTGCAGTGCCAGACGTGTCCCCCTGCTTAAGCCAGTACATGTCCAGGCCCGTCTGAAGTTTGCTAGAGAGCATTTGGATGATCCAGAAGAAGATTGGGAGAATGTCATGTGGTCAGATGAAACCAAAATATAACTTTTTGGTAAAAACTCAACTCGTCGTGTTTGGAGTCGCATACTGAGTTGCATCCAAAGAACATCATACCTACTGTGAAGCATGGGGCTGGAAACATCATGCTTTGGGGCTGTTTTTCTGCAAAGGGACCAGGACGACTGATCCGTGTAAAGGAAAGAATTAATGGGGCCATGTATTGTGAGATTTTGAGTAAAAACCTTCTTCCATCAGCAAGGGCATTGAAGATGAAACGTGGCTGGGTCTTTCAGCATGACAATGATCCCAAACACACCGCCCGGGCAACGAAGGAGTAGCTTCGTAAAAAGCATTTCAAGGTCCTGGAGTGGCCTAGCCAGTCTCCAGATCTCAACCCCATAGAAAATCTTTGGAGGAAGTTGAAAGTCCATGTTTCCCAGCAACAGCCCCAAAACATCCCTGCTCTAGAGGAGATCTGCATGGAGGAAAGGGCCAAAATACCAGCAACAGTGTGTGAAAGCCTTGTGAAGACTTACAGAAAACATTTGACCTCTGTCATTGCCAACAAAGGGTATATAACAAACTATTGAGATAAACATTTGTTATTGACCAAATACCTATTTTCCACCATAATTTGCAAATAAATTCATTAAAAATCCTAAAATGTGGTTTTCTGGATTTTTTTCTCATTCTGTCTGTGATAGTTGAAGTGTACCTATGATGAAAATTACAGGCCTCTCTCATCTTTTTATGTGGGAGAACTTGCACAATTGGTGGCTGACTAAATACTTTTTTGCCCCACTGTATATATATCCAGTGAGCGAAAAATTTTCTTGATCCCCTGCTGATTTTGTACATTTGCCCACTGACGAAGAAATAATCATAATTTTATGGTAGGTTTATTTGAACAGTGAGAGACAGAATAACAACAAAAGAATCCAGGAAAACGCAAAAATGTCATAAATTGATTTACATTTTAATAGGGAAATAATTATTTGACCCCTCTGCAAAACATGACTTGGTGGCAAAACCGGCAATCACAGAGGTCAGACGTTTCTTGTAGTTGGCCACCAGGTTTGCACACATCTCAGGAGGGATTTTGTCCCACTCCTCTTTGCAGATCTTCTCCAAGTAATTAAGTTTGAGGCTGACATTTAGCAACTCGAACCTTCATCTCCCTCCACAGATTGTCTATGGGATTAAGGTCTGGAGACTGGCTAGGCCACTCCAGGACCTTAATGTGCTTCTTCTTGAGCCACTCCTTTGTTGCCTTGGCCGTGTGTTTTGGGTCATTGTCATGCTGGAATACCCATCCACGACCCATTTTCAATGCCCTGGCTGAGGGTAGGAGGTTCTCACCCAAGATTTGATGGTACATGTCCCTTTGATGCGGTGAAGTTGTCCTGTCCCCTTAGCAGAAAAACAACCCCAAAGCATAATGTTTCCACCTCCATGTTTGACGGTGGCGATGGTATTCTTGGGGTCATAAGCAGCAATCCTCCTCCACCAAACACGGCGAGTTGAGTTGATGCCAAAGACCTCCATTTTGGTCTCATCTGACCACAACCCTTTCACCCAGTTGTTCTCTGAATCATTCAGATGTTCATTGGCAAACTTCAGACGGGCATGTGTATGTGCTTTCTTGAGCAGGAGGACCTTGCGGGCGCTGCAGGATTTCAGTCCTTCATGGCGTAGTGTGTTACCAATTGTTTTCTTGTTTCCCAGCCGCCTTGAGATCATTGACAAGATCCTTCCACGTAGTTCTGGGCTGATTACTCACCATTCTCATGATCATTGCAACTCCACGAGGTGAGATCTTGCATGGAGCCACAGGCAGAGGGAGATTGACAGTTCTTTTGTGTTTTGTCCATTTGCGAATAATCGCACCAACTGTATTCACCTTCTCACCAAGCTGCTTGGCGATGGTCTTGTACCCCATTCCAACATTGTGTAGGTCTATAATCTTGTCCCTGACATCCTTGGAGAGCTCTGTGGTCTTGGCCATGGTGGAGAGTTTGGAATCTGATTGATTGATTGCTTCTGTGGACAGGTGTCTTTTATACAGGTAACACGCTGAGATAAGCGGAGGTAACATGCTCCCTTTAAGAGTGTGCTCCTAATCTCAGCTCGTTACCTATATAAAAGACACCTGGGAGCCAGAAATCTTTCTGATTGAGAGGGGGTCAAATACTTATTTCCCTCATTAAAATGCAAATCAATTTATAAAATTTTTGACATGCGTTTTTCTGGATACTTTTGTTGTTATTCTATCTCTCAATGCTCAAATAAACCTACCATTAAAATTATAGACCGATCATTTCTTTGTCAGTGGGCAAACGTACAAAATCAGCAGGGGATCAAATACTTTTTTCCTCACTGTATATATATATATATATACAGTGTATTGGAACATATTTTGAAACCCACATTGTTATGCAAATGTCACTTATATATGAATAAAATATAAACAAATATAAATTACTCTTAATGCTTAGACAAGTTTTCATATATCATGAATGGTTATTGGCAATTTTCTAATATTACGTGAAGGCTTTCATTTTGAACATTTCCAAAATTCATTTACATTTACATTTAAGTCATTTAGCAGACGCTCTTATCCAGAGCGACTTACAAATTCATGACCAGGAAGTACTTTTTTAGTGTCGCTAACAAGAAGCTGGTAATGTGACGAGTTTGCAAATCAAATGCCCCGTATTGTGCTGCCACTGGACAGCGAAAAACAGGTAAGTTAACTTTTATTTATTGTAATATAAATGAGTTTGTAGTAGTTAAGTGTTGAGTTAGATTACTTACTGTAGCTACCTTAGTCGTTGTTTCAAATCATTTCAGTGACTTCACAGTATTCCTATCGAGCTCAGCAAAACACAAATCCCCCTAAATACAGCCATGTCTCAGAGTCACATCATGAGTAAATGCATCATGCTGTAAATGAAAGAGGAATATAATAATACTAATTGAATGGAGTTTCCCAGCTTCCCATGTACTGTAGAGTTTCTGGCGCAGCACAGAAATGCCCTTATCCAGATGATGTGACAAAGGCATTTCCTAACAGACCTGCTAACATTATTTATTGTTACTTTAAGGTTGGAACCAACATGCAATACCTCCAGCAGGAAGAGAGGCAAGAACCATTCATCCTCCAGCTCAGGGACAAGCTACATTATCCACAGTCCTGTGTAATGTTCCATGTACACTACATTACCAAAAGTATGAGTACACCTGCTCGTTGAACACCTCATTACAAAATCATTGGCATTAATATGGAGGTGGTCTCCCTTTATCTGCTATAACAGCCTTCACTCTTCTGGGAAGGCTTTCCATTAGATGTTAGAACATTGCTGCGGGGACTTGCTTCCATTCAGCCACAAGAGCATTAGTGAGGTCGGGCACTGATGTTGGACGGTTAGACCTGGCTCACAGTTCGCGTTCCAATTCATCCTAAAGTTGTTCAATGGGGTTGATGTCAGGGCTCTGTGCAGGCCAGTCAAGCTTTTCCACAACGATCTCGACAAACCATTTCTGGACGGACCTCGCTTTGTGCATGGGGGCATTGTCATGCTGAAACAGGAAAGAGCCTTCCCCAAACTGTTCCACAAAGTTGGAAGCATAGAATTGTCTAAAATGTAATTTAATTCTGTAGCATTACGATTTCCCTTCACTGGAACTAAGGGGCCTAGCCCCAACCATGAAAAACAGCCCCAGACAATTGTTCCCCCCCCAACCCTTACAGTTGGCGCAATACATTTTGGCAGGTAGCGCTCTCCTGGCATCCCCCAAACCTAGATTCGTCCGTCGGACTGCCAGATGGCGGAGAGTGATTCATCACTCCAGAGAACACGTTTCCACTGCACCAGAGTCCAATGGCTGTGAGCTTTACACCACCCCAGCCGATGCTTGGCATTGCGCATGGAGATCTTAGGCTTGTGTGCGGCTGCTCGGTCATGGGAACCCATTTCATGACGCTCCTGACACAGTTCTTGTGCTGAAGTTGGAACTCGGTAGTGCATGTTGCAACCGAGAACAGGCAATTTTTATGCTTTACACACTCCAGCACTCGGCGGTCCCGTTCTGTGAGCTTGTGTGGCCAAGCACTTCGAGGCTGAGATGTTGTTGCTCCTAGACATTTCCACTTCACAATAACAGAACTTACGGCTGACCGGCAGCTCTAGCTAGGCAGAAATGTTAAGAGCTGACTTGTTGGAAAGGTGGCATCCTATGACGGTGCCACGTTGAAAGTCACTGAGCTCTTCAGCAAGGTTATTCTACTTCCAATGTTTGTCTATGGAGATTGCATGGCTGTGTGCTCGATTTTATACACCTGTCAGCAACCTTGTGGCTGACATAGCCAAAACCACAAATTTTAAGGGAGTCCACATAATTGTGTATATATAGTGTAATTGCATTGCTGGACATTTTGAAACGTAATGTTTTTTTGTTTTTTTAAAAATGTTCAAATAAATGGAAATGTATTATTTGAACATGTCTTTAATGTTTATTTGTTTTAGTTGTTTAGCTGTTACATCATTAAGCCTTTATGTATGTGTTATGAATGACCAAAGGTGTCTGACATTATAGTAAGTGTAGTGTCATATGATACAAGGCATGTATGTACAGTTGAAGTTGGAAGTTTACATACACCTTAGCCAAATACATTTAAACTCATTTTTTCACAATTCCTGTCATTTAATCCTAGTAAACATTCCCTGTCTTAGGTCAGTTAGGATCACCACTTCATTTTAAGAATGTGAAATGTCAGAACAATAGCAGAGAGAATGATTTATTCAGCTTTTATTTCTTTCATCATATTCCCAGTGGGTCAGAACTTTACATACACTCAATTAGTATTTGGTAGCATTGCCTTTAAATTGTTTAACTTGGGTCAATTGTTTTGGGTAGCCTACCACATGCTTCCCACAATAAGTTGAGTGAATCTTGGCCTATTCCTCCAGACAGAGCTGGTGTAACTGAGTCAGGTTTGTAGGCCTCCTTGCTCACACTTTTTCAGTTCTGCCCACATATTTTCTATGGGATTGAGGTCAGGGCTTTGTGATGGCGACTCCAATACCTTTACCTTGTTGTCCTAAAGCCATTTTGCCACAACTTTAGAAGTATGCTTGGGGTCATTGTCCATTTGGAAGATCCATTTGCGACCAAGCATTAACTGCCTGACTGATGTCTTGAGATGTTGCTTCAATATATCCACATAATTTTCCTCCTCGTGATGCCATCTATTTTGTGAAGTGCACCAGTTCCTCCTGCAGCAAAGCACCCCCACAACATGATGCTGCCACCCCCGTGCTTCACAGTTGCGATGGTGTTCTTCTGTTTGCAAGCCTCCCCCTTTTTCCTCCAAACATTACGATGGTCATTATGACCAAACAGCTCTATTTTTGTCTCAACAGACCAGAGGACATTTCTCCAAAAAGTACAGTCTTTGTCCCCATGTGCAGTTGCTAACCGTAGTCTGGATTTTTTATGGCAGTTTTGGAGCAGTGGCTTCTTCCTTGCTGAGCAGCCTTTCAGGTTATGTCGCTATAGGACTTGTTTTACTGTGAATATAGATGCTTTTGTACCTGTTTCTTCCAACATCTTCAAAGGGTCCTTTGCTGTTGTTCTGGGATTGAAATGCACTTTGCGCACCAAAGTATGTTCATCTCTTGGAGACAGAATGCGTCTCCTTGCTGAGCGGTATGACGGCTGCGTGGCCCCACGGTGTTTATACTTGGGCACTATTGTTTGTACAGTTGAACGTGGTTCCTTCAGGCGTTTGTAAATTGCTCCCAAGGATGAAGTAGACTTGTGGAGGTCTACAACTCAGGCACTGAGTTTGAAGGTAGGCCTTAAATACATCTTCAGGGACACCTCCAATTGAATTAAATTAGTCAATTAGTCAATCAGAAGCTTCTAAAGCCATGACATAATTTTCTGGATTTTATATATACATAACGTTTTGCATTGTTGCCAAAAAGTTCAAATTTGGTTTCATCTGACCAGAGCACCTTCTTCCACATGTTTGGTGTGTCTCCCAGGTGGCTTGTGGCAAACTTTAAATGACACTTTTTATGGATATCTTTAAGAAATGGCTTTCTTCTTGCCACTCTTCCATAAAGGCCAGATTTGTGCAATATACGACTGATTGTTGTCCTATGGACAGAGTCTCCCAACTCAGCTGTAGATCTCTGCAGTTCATCCAGAGTGATCATGGGCGTCTTGGCTGCATCTCTGATCTGTCTTCTCCTTGTATGAGCTGAAAGTTTAGAGGGACGGCCAGGTCTTGGTAGATTTGCAGTGGTCTGATACTCCTTCCATTTCAATATTATCACTTGCACAGTGCTCCTTGGGATGTTTAAAGCTTGGGAAATCTTTTTATATCCAAATCCGGCTTTAAACATCTTCACAACAGTATCTCGGACCTGTCTGGTGTGTTCCTTGTTCTTCATGATGCTCTCTGCGCTTTTAACGGACCTCTGAGACTATCACAGTGCAGGTGCATTTATACGGAGACTTGATTACACACAGGTGGATTGTATTTATCATCATTAGTCATTTAGGTCAACATTGGATCATTCAGAGATCCTCACTGAACTTCTGGAGAGAGTTTGCTGCACTGAAAGTAAAGGGGCTGAATAATTTTGCACGCCCAATTTTTCAGTTTTCGATTTGTTAAAAATGTTTGAAATATCCAATAAATGTCATTCCACTTCATGATTGTGTCCCACTTGTTGTTGATTCTTCACAAAAAAATACAGTTTTATATCTTTATGTTTGAAGCCTGAAATGTGGCAAAAGGTCGCAAAGTTCAAGGGGGCCGAATACTTTCGCAAGGCACTGTACATCACTTTTATAAGCTAAACATAATTTAAAGCAGGACCGAATAGGTTCCCAATATTATGGAATCCAAGTGTGCAATACTCTTAGACTTACACAGAAAGACTCACAGCTGTAATCACTGCCAAACATCTATTGACTCAGGGTGTTGAATACTTATCAAATTAAGATATATTACGGTTTTAATTTTCTTAATTGTTTTACAAATGTTAAAATTGTTCTTCTACTTGGACATTATTTTGTGTAGGTCGCTAACAAAAAATGACTTTTTATTAATTTTAATCAGTTTTATCCCACTTTGTAACACAACAAAATGTGAAAAAATGTAAAGGGGCGTCAATACTTTCTGAAGGTACTATCTGTTCCAAAGTAAGATGGATAAGTGATGAGACACTCGTTATGCTTTGTCAACACAAATGGCACCCTATTCCCTATTTAGTGCACTACTTTAGGAAATAGGGTGCTATTTGTCATCACACCCCACCACTAGCCAGATGCTCTTTACGCGTAGTTCATAGCTTGGAAGCATCATCGTCTACATAATTGGGTTTCCCACCGCCGTGCACCGAAACCTGATTGATTCGTTAGGAAGGCGCTTGTGACTCCGATACAGCCAGCTGGTGTTGGAAGCTGGCAGGTTTGGGGCAGAAACAAGCTGTGAAACGGGAGGGAGGGAGAGGTGGGAGGGTGGAAGGGGGTTTACATGTGTGTCCTGCTATTGCTGCAAACTAAGAGGGAAAGAGAGCACAGAGCTGGTCTTGGTATGGTGTCGGATGGTGGTGGTGATGACAGACAGCAAAAGAACACACACTAATTTAACTGTCCAAACAACTGTCCAAAAGTACACGTACTGTACACGTTCTATTTAACATGGTGAAATATGAAGTGGCACACTCATTAAATGTTAATTGTATGAAACAGACACAGACATTTTACAATGACTTTAAACTCTGTGAAGGTCTCAGAAATATTTGGAAGCTGTATGTAATGAATTCCACTTACATTTGTATCTGAAAAATCTGTCAAGTAAATACTTGTCTATTCGATCTAGAAATCATTATGTACAGTCATTTGTTATTGGTTGATATTGCAATTGCCACTGTAAATGAAAGACAATTAGAACAGCTCATGGGGTAAGTTTTGGCTTGAATCAGATAGACTCCAAATAAACCACCTTGTTGATCTCAAGCTATACAGTGATTCAGTAATCACACATATTTTTTTACCAGATGATCAACTAAAACTACAAAGTAAAATAAATGACTAAATGTAAGCATGGCTGTTTCTGTTGATCCATTGATTTTAACTGAATCCCCATTCAGACCAGCTGACACCTAGGAATAGAGAAAGGTTTATATATTTTTTATTTAACCTTTATTTAACTAGGTCAGTTAAGAATAAATTCGTATTTACAAGGATGGCCTACCCCAGCCAAACCCTTAACCGGACAACAGTGGGCCAATCACAGTCGGTTGTGATACAGCCTGGAACAGCCTCGAACCAGAGTTTGTGGTGACACCTCTAGCAGTGAGATGCAGCACTTTAGTCCTCTGCACCACTCGGGAGCCACAATATGATTGGACCTGAACACGTGTGTATTACAGGACACTTAGTGCTGGTACATGGCATTTTCAGGTACTTATTTCAACTTCTGATGTAACTAACAACCATTTGCTTATTTCAGTGATCAAACAAAATAGTTGTGAGTGAGTAATTCAATCAATCCCTATACCAGTCTGCTGTTCCCACATGCTTCAAGAGGGCCACCATTGTTCCTGTTCCCAAGAAAGCTAAGGTAACTGAGCTAAACGACTACCGCCCCGTAGCACTCACTTCCGTCATCATGAAGTGCTTTGAGAGACTAGTCAAGGACCATATCACCTCCACCCAACCTGACACCCTAGACCCACTCCAATTTGCTTAAGGCCCAAATAGGTCCACAGACGATGCAATCTCAACCACACTGCACACTGCCCTAACCCATCTGGACAAGAGGAATACCTATGTGAGAATGCTGTTCATCAACTACAGCTCGGCATTCAACACCATAGTACCCTCCAAGCTCGTCATCAAGCTCGAGACCCTGGGTCTCGACCCCGCCCTGTGCAACTGGGGACTGGACTTCCTGACGGGCCGCCCCCAGGTGGTGAGGGTAGGTAACAACATCTCCTCCCCGCTGATCCTCAACACTGGGGCCCCACAAGGGCACAAGCGTTCTGAGCCCTCTCCTGTACTCCCTGTTCACCCACGACTGCGTGGCCATGCACCAACTCAATCATCAAGTTTGCGGACGACACAACAGTGGTAGGCTTGATTACCAACAACGACGAGACGGCCTACAGGGAGGAGGTGAGGGCCCTCGGAGTGTGGTGTCAGGAAAATAACCTCACACTCAACGTCAACAAAACTAAGGAGATGATTGTGGACTTCAGGAAACAGCAGAGGGAACACCCCCCTATCCACATCGATGGAACAGTAGTGGAGAGAGTAGCAAGTTTTAAGTTCCTCGGCATACACATCACAGACAAACTGAATTGGTCCACTCACACAGACAGCATCGTGAAGAAGGTGCAGCAGCGCCTCTTCAACCTCAGGAGGCTGAAGAAATTCATCTTGTCACCAAAAGCACTCACAAACTTCTACAGATGCACAATCGAGAGCATCCTGGCGGGCTGTATCACCGCCTGGTACGGCAACTGCTCCGCCCTCAACCGTAAGGCTCTCCAGAGGGTAGTGAGGTCTGCACAACGCATCACCGGGGGCAAACTACCTGCCCTCCAGGACACCTACACCACCCGATGTTACAGGAAGGCCAAAAAGATCATCAAGGGCATCAACCACCCGAGCCACTGCCTGTTCACCCCGCTATCATCCAGAAGGCGAGGTCAGTACAGGTGCATCAAAGCTGGGACCGAGAGACTGAAAAACAGCTTCTATCTCAAGGCCATCAGACTGTTAAACAGCCACCACTAACATTGAGTGGCTGCTGCCAACACACTGACACTGACTCAACTCCAGCCACTTTAATAATGGGAATTGATGGGAAATGATGTAAATATATCACTAGCCACTTTAAACAATGCTACCTTATATAATGTTACTTACCCTACATTATTCATCTCATATGCATACGTATATACTGTACTCTATATCATCGACTGCATCCGTATGTAATACATGTATCACTAGCCACTTTAACTATGCCACTTTGTTTACATACTCATCTCATATGTATATACTGTACTCGATACCATCTACTGTATCTTGCCTATGCTGCTCTGTACCATCACTCATTCATATATCCTTATGTACATATTTTTTATCCCCTTCCACTGTGTATAAGACAGTAGTTTAGGAATTGTTAGTTAGATTACTTGTTGGTTATTACTGCATTGTCGGAACTAGAAGCACAAGCATTTCGCTACACTCGCATTGACATCTGCTAACCATGTGTATGTGACAAATAAAATTTGATTTGATTTGATTTGATTTAATAAGAATATTTGGTAAAGAAACATTGTATATTGTAAAATATCCATAATACCAAGTGAGTAGGCTATCATTCTGCTTTTAATAGTGGGAAAAAAGGCATGATACAGCAACTTTATTTTGATTATTCATCTTTCAACGAGTGAAACAAAAAAAGTATGTATTGTTATTTACTCAAAACATTTGGATCTGCCATTTATATAGGATTGGTTAAAACATGCTAATAATGGTCCTCTGAGTATATCAAAAAAGTTTGGTGTACCTCCACTGGTATGCCATCCAGCCCTGGAGTTTTCCCAGACATAAAGGCTTTAATTGCATCAAGAAGTTCCTCCTCTGTAATTTGGCCTTCACATGAGTCTTTCTGTACAGATGTTAATTTTACATTATTAATATAAATAAAATCCATACAATTAGCTTCGGTTGGTGGAGATGGAGGAGACTGAAACGAAAAGTACTTTACTTTCTCTTTCAAAATATTGTTCAGTGAATCATGAGTGACTCCATCATTTGGAAGAAGTTTCAGTAAAAAACATTGGTGGCATTTCTATGTTGAAGATTGAAAAAGAATTTGGTGCATTTTCCCCCATATTCCATCCAGTTCGCTATAATTTTCATAATATATTACACTGTATCTTTGTTGAATAAGTTCCTCCATTTATTTCTGTTTTTCCTCTACTTACTCTGAGACTCTATGGTAGCCTCTGTCCTAGTTAACTGGTTTTATCATCCAGTAGGCTTTGATTCAATTTCCAATGTCCTCGCCGACGTGGAAATTCTGTAAGAGTAATATGTATGCCAATTATGTGATGGTCCGACCGCATTCTGTCTCCAATCAATACTTTTTAAAATTTTGGTGCCAGAAAGGAACGACATAAGAAAGTAATCAAGATGACTAGCTTGTTTAAGCCTCCTCCATGTATATCTCACTAGGTCAGGGTATTTAAGCCTCCATATATCCACTACTTCCAATATATCCATTCATGATTTTCTTAAATGCCTGAGGGTGATAGTTTGTAGTGTGATTTCCTTTACGGTCCATAAAGGTATTTAAAACCGTATTATAATCTCCCACCATAATAATGGAGCCTTGTGTTGCTTGTAGGGTTGATACATTTTCAAAGAAGCATGGATCATCATTATTTAGACCATATAGGTTAATAAGCCATCTGTTCATGGTCCAATAACATATTTAAAATCATCCATCTACCTTGAGGATCTGTTTGGACAATTTGCACATTTGGATCAAAATTACTGTTGATTAAGATCATCACCCCTTTTGAATTTCTTTACACCGGTCCTTTTTCCACAAAACTTAATCTAAAATTGTTGAGTGAGTTTCCTGTAAACAATAGATAATATATTCCTTCTCTTTTATCCAGGTAAATACTGATCTTCTTTTCTTATTATCTGCTAAGCCATTACAATTATAACTGGCTATACTTATTTCACCAATTACCATAATAAGACACAAGTTTCAATTAGATTTATCATAATATATGTTTGTAAAAGTACCATTAAAAAGTAACATGATGATTGAGTGTCTATATAGCTGTACCATGATATTTGTATTGCACCTAAATAAACTCTAATTGGTCCCCACTATTCCACCCGCTAAAACCCCTCCTCATCCCAAGTTGGGTTGTCATCACAATGACAGACAGACCACCCCCAACCACCCGGATCCCATGGCCCTGGAGAGACCGTTCGAAAGACCACACAGTGCCACCCACAGAACAGAAGCAGATCAACCGGCAAAAGCATTTCCATTGCCCTCACCTCGATTTGTATTACATATAGCTATTAAAAATAAATGTATTTATCTTAATTTCCATTAGCTATTCATATTTGTAGTAATCTAGGCAGTTTATGCAAAGGTTTGTTAACTCTTACCAGTATTACAAAAAATAAATTTAAAAAGCAATTATTATTTTTGCAAACAATTATTGTGATTCATCCTATATTGTCCCTAACATCTAACATACACACTGACACACCCACACAAACATTCATACACTCATATACACTCAACCCCTTTCCCTCACAAACAACCATACACTCAGATGCTCAGCAGTTGCACCATCACCGAGCCCATCTCAAGTGTATATAGGTTCAGAATTTTTGTGAAATAGCACAGCTACAAATATATGGAAAATAGAATTCAAAGTGGATGGACATCAGAAACAGAGGTAGGCCAGGACTAAAACAAACAAGATATATCTATTGTAAAATACATTGTGTCTGTAAAATGTGTATAGTATGTATAAGCTGGCTTGTGGCAAACTTTAAATGACACTTTTTATGGATATCTTTAAGAAATGGCTTTCTTCTTGCCACTCTTCCATAAAGGCCAGATTTGTGCAACATACGACTGATTGTTGTCCTATGGACAGAGTCTCCCAACTCAGCTGTAGATCTCTGCAGTTCATCCAGAGTGATCATGGGCCTCTTGGCTGCATCTCTGATCAGTCTTCTCCTTGTATGAGCTGAAAGTTTAGAGGGACGGCCAGGTCTTGGTAGATTTGCAGTGGTCTGATACTCCTTCCATTTCAATATTATCACTTGCACAGTGCTCCTTGGGATGTTTAAAGCTTGGGAAATCTTTTTATATCCAAATCCGGCTTTAAACATCTTCACAACAGTATCTCGGACCTGTCTGGTGTGTTCCTTGTTCTTCATGATGCTCTCTGCGCTTTTAACGGACCTCTGAGACTATCACAGTGCAGGTGCATTTATACGGAGACTTGATTACACACAGGTGGATTGTATTTATCATCATTAGTCATTTAGGTCAACATTGGATCATTCAGAGATCCTCACTGAACTTCTGGAGAGAGTTTGCTGCACTGAAAGTAAAGGGGCTGAATAATTTTGCACGCCCAATTTTTCAGTTTTCGATTTGTTAAAAATGTTTGAAATATCCAATAAATGTCGTTCCACTTCATGATTGTGTCCCACTTGTTGTTGATTCTTCACAAAAAAATACAGTTTTATATCTTTATGTTCCTCTGTCCAGAGTCTGTGTTATTTTGCCCATCTGAATCTTTTCTTCTTATTGGCCAGTTTGACATATGGCTTTTTCTTTGCAACTTTGCCTAGAAGCCACCGCCCTGGAGTCGCCGCTTCACTGTTGACGTTGAGACTAGTGTTTTGCGCATACTATTTAATTAATTTGTTATGTCCTTTCCTCTTTCATTTCACCACAATACTGACCTGTTTCAATAGGCAGAGGTAATATCCCTGAACTCACCTGTTTTAATACGCAGACAGACAACATCCCTGATCTTACATGTGCACATAGCGATCTCTTGCTAGGTAGGTTATATATAATATATCTCTCACACACAAATTCACCCTTAATCACACAAAAGGCTTTCAATTTGGGTTTATAATTGATCACCTCCCCCCTTTTTATTTCATATTGAATCAACAGTTGTTTTGTAATCACATCTATGTCTCCCTTAATTCGGTTTTCATACAGATATTCACAGTCAGACTGCTGAAAAAGGTCAGACATTTCAGTTGCCCAGGCTCCCACTATGGGTAGATCCCATTGAAGAACTTTACTAGCTATTCTGGCAGTTGGCATTCCAAAGTCCATTCATGCACACCTTCCATCTCACCTATATGTATGTGGGTATGTGTATGTACACTATGTATGTATGTATGTATGTATGTATGTATGTATGTATGTATGTATGTATGTATGTATGTATATATATGTATATATGTATATATGTATATATATATATATACTGTATATATACTGTATATATATGTAGGGGCCTCCCGGGTGGCGCAGTAGTCTAAGGTATATGTATATATGTGTATATATACTGTATATATATGTAGGGGCCTCCCGGGTGGCGCAGTAGTCTAAGGTACTGCATCACAGTGCTAGCTGTGCCACCAGAGACTCTGGGTTTGAGCCCATGCTCTGTCACAGCCAGATGTGACTGGGAGGTCCATGGGGCGACGCAAAATTGGCCTAGCGTCGTCCGGGTTAGGGAGGGTTTGGCATGTAGGGATATCCTTGTCTCATCGTGCACTAGCGACTCCTGTGGCGGGCCGGGCGCAATGCACGCTGACCAGGTCGTTAGGTGCATGGTGTTTCCTCCGACACATTGGTGCGGCTGGCTTCCGGGTTGGATGCGCGCTGTGTTAAGAAGCAGTGCAGCTTGGTTGGGTTATGTTTCGGAGGACGCATAGCTCTCGACCTTTGTCTCTCCGGAGCCCGTACGGGAGTTGTAGCGATGAGATACAATTGGATACTGTCAGGATTTGGCCAGGGTTGTTCCCATTGTGCTTTTTGACCTTATGTTTTTTCCCTTGTTCCCCATTATTATTTGCACCTGTGCCTCGTTTCCCCTGATTGTATTTAAACCCTTAGTTTCCCTCAGTTCTGTGCTCTGTGTTTGTATGTTAGCACCCAGCCCTAGTGTTCTGTGTTTTCTTGTCGATTCCGGTGGATCCTCTTGTGGAATTCTGTTTTTGTTTTTGAGTATCTCTTGAGGCTTTTTTGTGCTATTCCTACCACCTTTTGGATTTGCCATTTTGTATTGAAGGACTTCTCCTTTTTTACTTTATTAAATACACCGTCTTAAGTACTGCTGTGTCTGCCTCATCTTCTGGGTTCTGCTGACTATTCGTGGCTCAGTTGGTTAAGTGACTGTTTCTCACTCCAGAGACCCAGGTTCGTAACCGGGTCCTGACAGAAACACAGAGCCAAAAATGAACCCAGAGGCAGCCAGTTCCCAGGACCTTTTTGCCATGCTGTCCCACCACCAGGAGACTGTCCAACGCCACGAAGCCGCCCTGGTTCAGCAAGAGGCCTTAATGGCTAGACATTCTCATCTTCTGTCGGAGATGCTCACTTCCATTAAGCAAATATCTGATCGTCTTACCCCGGCAACAGTTCCCGTCCCAGTACCTCAGATTCACGTACCCATGGCAGTTAACCCCCTGGCTGAACCTCGTCTTCCACCTCCCCAACGTTTCTCAGGTGATCCAAGTGCTTGTAAAGGGTTTCTCACCCAATGTTCTCTCTCCTTTGAGCTACAACCCTCGTCGTTTCCCACCGACCGGTCTAAGATCGCTTATATCATCACCCTGCTGTCGGAGAAAGCCCTGGCCTGGGCTACTGCTGTGTGGGATGCCCATAGTTCCTGCTGTGCCAGCTACTCTGCCTTTGCTGAGGAATTCAAACGAGTGTTTCAAGGCCCAAGCAGTGGTTCTGACTCAGACAAACAGCTCCTGACTCTCCACCAAGGTTGGCGCAGCGTGACGGACTATGCCATCCAGTTCCGCACGGTGGCAGCAGCAAGTGGCTGGAAAAACGAGGCGCTCACGGTGTGCTTTCTGAAAGGCCTTTCCGACACTATCCAAGATGAACTGGCCACTCGGGAACCACCGGACAATCTCGAGTCCCTGATCAAGTTGGCCTCACGCATTGACCAGCGTCTGAGAGAGAGAGAACTCAACCGTAGACCTCTAGCCCCTATCAGTCCCAGCTCCGAGTCCCCACCTTTATCCTCGCTGGCTCCATCGGAACCCATGCAGATTGGACGCATCTCCCAGGCTGAGAGAGACCGCCGGATGAGGGAGCGACGCTGTCTATATTGCGGCAAACCGGGCCATTTCCATTCCACGTGTCCCGGGCTCCAGGGAAACGCTCTGTCCCGTACAGACCGGGGGAACTGTAACGGGAAACATAACCTCCTCCCATCCGTCCAACTCCCGTCTGCTCATTCCAGTCACCCTCTCCTGGGACAACCACAAGCTTCACCTTCAAGCCTTGGTAGACTCTGGAGCCGCAGGTAACTTCATGGATGGTGTCTGGGCGAAGGAGAATGGCGTTCCCTCTGAACCTCTAAGTGAACCCATGAGGGTCACTACATTGGATGGAAGCCCTTTGGGATCTGGACTTGTCACTCATGTCACTACCTCCTTGCGACTTTCAGTTTCACAACACCAGGAATTGATGAACTTTCATTTGATCTCCTGTTCCGAGTTCCCTCTCGTCCTTGGATACCCCTGGCTTCACAGCCATAACCCTCACATCGACTGGTCTATGGGCACTATCAAGCAGTGGGGTCCTACGTGCCAAGCTACTTGTATTTTCCAGAATTCCCCGAGTTCTACTCCCGAGTCTTTAGAATCCATCGACCTGACCCGAGTTCCCGAGTGTTACCATGACCTCAAACTGGTGTTTAGCAAACAGAGGGCCACCATGCTACCACCCCATAGACCTTACGATTGCCCCATCGACCTGTTTGCGGGCACTTGCCCCCCCAGGGGTCGGATCTTTTCCCTATCTCCACCCGAACGAGCTGCTATGGATACCTACATCAAGGACTCTCTGGAAGCAGGTCTCATGCGTCCATCCACCTCCCCGGCGGGAGCAGGGTTTTTCTTTGTGGCCAAGAAAGACGGTGGATTACGTCCTTGCATCGACTACCGGGGACTCAATGCCATAACCGTCCGTAACCGTTACCCGCTACCCCTTATGGCCACAGCCTTCGAGCTGCTCCAGGAAGCAGTTGTTTTCACTAAGCTGGACCTGCGGAACGCATACCATCTTGTGCGGATCAGACCTGGTGACGAGTGGAAGACCGCTTTCAACACGCCTACTGGTCACTATGAATACTTGGTGATGCCCTTCGGCCTGACCAACGCCCCAGCGGTGTTCCAAGCGCTCATAAACGATGTGCTTAGGGATATGCTTAACATATTTGTGTTCGTTTACTTGGATGACATCCTCATCTTTTCGAGCTCCCTTCAAGAACACACTAAGCATGTCAGACAAGTACTCAAACGCCTCCTAGACAGCCATCTGTACGTTAAGCCGGAAAAATGTGAATTCCATTCATCCCGAGTACAATTCCTGGGATTTGTAGTGGAACCCGGTCGAGTCCAAATGGACCCCAGGAAGGTAGGGGCGGTAGCGGATTGGCCCACCCCCAAATCCGTTAAGGAAGTTCAGCGTTTCCTGGGCTTCACAAACTTTTACTGCAAGTTCTTCAAGAACTTCAGCTTGGTGGCAGCCCCTCTCTCAGCTTTAACCAAGGGTGGCAATGCAAGGTTTTTGTGGGGAAGAGAAGCTGAGACGGCCTTCCAAGGACTCAAGCAGCGCGTTCTCTCTGCTCCCATCCTGATACTACCGACTACGGATGAACCATTTGTGGTGGAGGTAGACGCATCAGAGGTTGGTGTTGGAGCTGTCCTGTCTCAGAGGGGTGAAGACAAGAAGCTTCATCCGTGCGCTTTCTTCTCACACCGGCTTACCCCGACTGAGAGGAACTACGATGTGGGGGATCGTGAACTCCTAGCGGTTAAGATGGCATTGAAGGAATGGAGACACTGGCTCGAGGGGGCTTCTCACCCGTTTCAAGTGCTTACGGACCACAAAAATCTGGAGTATATCCAGCAGGCGAAGCGGTTGAACTCTAGACAAGCTAGATGGTCTCTTTTCTTCAATCGATTCCAGTTTATCCTCACCTATCGGCCCGGGTCGAAGAATCTCAAACCGGATGCCCTGTCCCGAGTCTACGCTCCTGCCATTCGAGATGACACGGACATGCCTGTCCTTCCTGCTGCTAAGATTGTGGCTCCGATCTCGTGGCAAGTTGAGGATACCGTGAGACGTGCTCAAGCTAGCGAACCGGACCCGAAAGGAGGTCCTGCCAATCGGTTGTTTGTTCCCAAGGCAGTGAGGACTCAGGTCCTTCTGTGGGGGCACTCCTCTCGCCTCACCTGTCATCCGGGCGTAGGTCGCACCTTGGAGTTCATCCAGCGTAAGTTCTGGTGGCCTACCATAAGAGAAGACGTTGCCACTTTCGTCAATGCCTGTCCCGTGTGCTGCCAGGGCAAATCTTCTCACCTCCGCCCTCAAGGACTCCTTCACCCTTTACCTGTTCCTCACAGACCCTGGTCCCATATCTCATTGGACTTTATTACTGGACTTCCTCCATCCCATGGCAATACTACTATCCTAGTCATAATCGACAGGTTTTCAAAGGCGGCCAGGTTCGTCCCTCTGACTAAGTTACCTTCTGCCAAGGAAACGGCTGAGTTGGTAATTAATCATGTGTTCCGAGTCTTCGGCATTCCTCAAGATATGGTTTCTGACAGAGGTCCCCAGTTCGCCTCAAGGTTTTGGAAGGCCTTCTGCCAACTCATGGGGGCTTCTGCCAGTCTATCTTCAGGGTACCATCCGGAGTCCAACGGCCAAACAGAGAGGATGAATCAAGAGCTGGAAACCACCCTCCGATGTATGACTCGTGACAACCCGTCCACATGGTCATCCTTTATTGTTTGGGGCGAATACGCGCACAACACCTTGCGCTCCTCCTCCACTGGTATGTCCCCGCACGAGTGTCAGTTTGGCTATGCTCCTCCATTGTTCCCGGACCAGGAGGCAGAAGTCAGAGTGCCTTCAGCCTTGAAGTTCGTCAGACGCTGTCGGTGTCAGGATTTGGCCAGGGTTGTTCCGGGTTTTGGTCAGTAGATGCCCCCATTGTGCTTTTTGTCCCTATGTTTTTCCCTTGATCCCCATTATTATTTGCACCTGTGTCTCGTTTCCCCTGATTGTATTTAAACCCTTTGTTTCCCTCAGTTCTGTGCTCTGTGTTTGTATGTTAGCACCCTGCCCTAGTGTTCTGTGTGCTCTTGTCGATTCCGGGTGACGTTCTTGTGGTATTCTGTTTTTTGTTTTTGTTTATTTTTGGTGAGTTTCTTTTGAGGTCTTTTTGTGTTTTTCCTACCACCTTTTGGATTTGCCATTTTTTGTATTTTAGGATTTTTTCTTTATTAAATACACCGTCTTAAGTACTGCTGTGTCTGCCTCATCTTCTGGGTTCTGCTGTCTATTCGTGGCTCAGTTGGTTAAGTGACTGTTTCTCACTCCGGCGACCCAGGTTCGAAACCGGGTCCTGACAGAAGTTCTGGGGAACAAGGGAAAAACATAGGGACAAAAAGCACAATGGGGGCATCTACTGACCAAAACCCGGAACAACCCTGGCCAAATCCTGACAGTCGGCTTATGTGGAGGAAGACCCGTCTTAATCTTATGCGTTCCTCACAGAGGTACCAACAACAAGCCAACAGACGTCGCCGTCCCGGGCCTACCCTGCGCCCCGGCCAGAGAGTCTGGCTCTCCACAAGAGACTTACCTCTACGGGTGGAGTCTCGCAAGCTGTCCCAAAAATACATCGGTCCCTTCAAGGTTGCCAGGAGAGTTAACCCAGTTTCTTATCGCCTACACTTACCCAGATCCCTTAAGATTAATCCCACATTTCACATTTCATTGTTTCTCCCCTTGTCCCGGCAGACAGACCTCCCCCTCCGCCTCGTGTCATTGGAGGCCAGCCGGCTTATACCGTCCATCCGATACTGGATTCCCGCCGGGTGCAGCGGTCCTGGCAGTATCTGGTGGACTGGGAAGGCTACGGTCCCGAGGAGCGCTCCTGGGTTCCTGCCAAAGACATCCTGGACCCTGACCTCATTCGTCAGTTCAGGGCCCTCCACCCTGATAGAGCTGGTAGGAACGTCAGGAGCCGTTCCTAGGGGGGGGATTCTGTCAGGATTTGGCCAGGGTTGTTCCGGGTTTTGGTCACTAGATGCCCCCATTGTGCTTTTTAACCTTGTGTTTTTTCCCTTGTTCCCCATTATTATTTGCACCTGTCCCCTGATTGTATTTAAACCCTTAGTTTCCCTCAGTTCTGTGCTCTGTGTTTGTATGTTAGCACCCAGCCCTAGTGTTCTGTGTTTTCTTGTCGATTCCGGTGGATGCTCTTGTGGAATTCTGTTTTTGTTTTTGAGTATCTCTTGAGGCTTTTTTGTGCTATTCCTACCACCTTTTGGATTTGCCATTTTGTATTGAAGGACTTCTCCTTTTTTTACTTTATTAAATACACCGTCTTAAGTACTGCTGTGTCTGCCTCATCTTCTGGGTTCTGCTGACTATTCGTGGCTCAGTTGGTTAAGTGACTGTTTCTCACTCCAGAGACCCAGGTTCGTAACCGGGTCCTGACAGATACCACGAAATTGGGGAGAAAAAGGGGGTAAAATTAAAAATATATATATATGTATAAAAAATGTAAAATATATAAATACAGATCCAAAACTGTGAGAAGTATTCAATAATGTTGTTCCTGGGAGAAATTATTGTTGGACTAGTAACCAAAAGGTTGCAAGATTGAATCCCTGAGCTGACAAGGTAAAAATATTCTCGTTCTGCCCCTGAACAAGGCAGTTAACCCACTGTTCCAAGGCCGTCATTGAAAATAAAAATTTGTTCTTAACTGACTTGCCTAGTTAAATAAAGGTAAAATATATATATTACTTAGCTAGATAATGATTGACTTTGAAACATTGATTCCTGGTGCAATTGTATGGACTGTTTAGTGAGAGGAAAATGACTCTCTTTACTAATAGCCTCGATAACGGTACCTATATTTGAGTATGAATTCAAGCTATCTACTCCTCAACGGTCTCATCAGTGTGTTCCCATTAGACCCATGCAGGTTCAGTTTTAGAACAGCTTAAGCATTAACATGTTGCCCCAGGTTCAATTCGTTATGTCCCAGATGTACAGCAGGTTGGGAGCAGGTAGAAAACGTAATCTGTGCCAGCTGGTGTGTTTCACACCGTAGCTGCTCAATACAGTTTCTAGGATGCCAGCGGCAAACCATACCAGAGATATTAATATCCATACCGTTCTCTTAGACTCCTCTCTGACCCTTTCCGGCCCTCAAAACAATATGTATGATTATAAATGTGTATTTCCGTACAACAACTGTTATTTTAACAGAGAATGTAGGCTACATCCAAAATGTCAGTTATCAGATTTTCAGGGTAAGGAATCTGCACTAGACAGCTGTTGAAGAAAGAGGTGGTGAATGAATTCCTTCAGGTGTCAATCAATGCCAGTCTGATAGTCCAGCTGCTTACCTTGTGATGTGATGATCCCTATTTGTTCAAGTTAAAGTTCCCTTTCTCCAACTGTTCTAGAACAGAGGTACAGAGATTTCCACAGAGGTTTTCCAGTTCCCCTTCTGCTCGCTAAGGTTATTTAGCCAAACTGTAGCATGTTCTCTGCTGGGTTCTGGCTAATTCTCTTCAGATCCTTTATGGGTAGAACCACTCCATCCGAGTGAGGCAGAACCGGAAAAACCCGCTGAGCTTCTTCATCTCGATTGGTCCTGGTCGTCAATAGTCTCTTTCTCCGTTCAGGAAAAGTGTCTGCACAACACAACGCAGTGACAGGACAGGGACCGTACCGCTGCAAAACACAACACCTGTTCCAGCAAGACACACTCGATAGGTGCTCTCGTTTTCAGAAATAGATAGATGGGAAAATTGGGAAGGAAAGTAGCCCTTCGCAAATGACCAGAACCCCCAAAGGTAACATTTCTAGGTAACAATTTTCTGGGAAAAGAAGCATGATATTCCGGTCTAAATGATCTTTGGGGATCTCTCTCTCTCCCTCTCTCTCTCTCTCTCTCTGGAGGGGTCCACTTGTTTAAATCAACGTTTCCCCCAACCTTGTCCAATCCACACAGTCACCCTCTCTTCTTTCTCTGTCTCTCGCTCTTTCTCTCTATCTCTGCTATCTGATCCAGGTCTGCTGCAGTTCTATCTCTTGCTCACTCACTGTTGATCACTGCCCCCTCTCTCTCTCTCTCTACCTCCCTCTTTCCGTCTGTGTCACTGTAGTTGGCATTTTTAGACTATGCGCTTGTCCGTTCCCGAAGAACTGCGTTGGCACTGAGATGCAGCCTGATGCTCAGTGTACACACAAACAACTGAACACACATTAAGTAACACACATTTTTCAACAACCTTGACACCATATATAAACATATTAATTATAATATTGCAGAGTCCAAAACATACACAAGTTTACACACATAAAATACACACATACACACACAATCCATTATCTGCACTACCTGTTGGTGTAGTCATGAATGTGTTGGTTGATTTCTTGTTGCCAGTTTAAACTTACATAGATTGCTGATGTTTGTTTGTGTGAGTGTGTGTGCAGGCGTATGTGTGCATGCCTGTGCGTGCGTATATGAGTTTGTGTTACACCGCCACCTTGAAAACTGTCTCGGGGTTAAGGTGGTGTAGTCTTGTCCTTTTAATACTTACAGTAATCAAACAAGAGGGGTTGCGCCATAATTCTCAGTGCTGCATGAGAGTAAGTAAGTGTCTGCAAGTGTGTGCGTGTGCATGGGTGTGTGCCAACCCCCCCCCCCCCCGTGTCCTCTGTCCGCCCCCACCGCCTTCCTCTTCACCCCCTGTCCGGGCAATCCCTGTGGTTGATCTGACCTTTCTGGCTCATTGGGGAGTGTTTGGGAGGTGAGGCTAGATCCCAAATAAAAATGTATCCACAATTGTTACACAACCCCCCTTACATAAGAGTGAGTTGAAATGCTGGAGAGCACAACACCAGCTAGAATACGGTAAGGTTTCACGTACAATATTGGACCTGAATAAGTGTGGCAGTAAACAGCATTGCAATTACAATTCTTGTGTCAGCTAACATTATGAGAGTCAAGTGAATTGTAATATTGAAATCACAAGAATTGGCAAGGCTATTACATTTATGAATTCACTTGCGAATGTAGAGCATTTATGAAATGCGCATCATGGATGATAAACCATCAAGCATGTTTTGAGATTTGATGGGGGGCAAGACATAGGTGTTTTCCGAAATTGGAAATACAGTTTTAGTGGGGGCACAGATTTGTCTTAGTCATTAACACACATACACAAACACACATGCACACACACAGAAAACCCACTTGTGCTCCCCCTCCCTTCACTGTGCAGGGTTAGACTAGTGAAGGTGATTTGGTGGGTACACTAAGAGAGCATATGCCACTCAGCAAGGCATGCTGGTCCTCAGAGCTCAATATATGGTCCTCATCACTCAGTGGTTCCTAGGTCATTCTCAGATTGTTGCTAGGATGGGGTACACCTACGCTGCTGGGAAAAGTAGGACACAGGATGCTTCCTAAATGGCACCCTATTTCATATGTAGTGCACTATTTTGACCAGGGCCCATAAGATCAAATGACATTTTATATGTCACATGCTTCGTAAACAACAGGTTTACTAAGAGTGAAATGCTTAGTTACTTCCTCTTCCCAACAATGCAGAGAGAAAAACAGAAAAACTATAGAAAGATAACAACAAAAATAATAAATACACAATTTCCTGATGCACCAGGAAATTCAAATGAGACTCACGAGTGGCTGAAAATTAGCTGTTCTATTTCTCTGCGAGACAGTCGATTCATTGGTATCAGGGTTTGCCATCAAAATTATGTTCTATCGCTCGCTCAAACACTCGGCCTAGATCCTATTATTGCAACATTAAAATGTACAAAAATCTATCTGAAATGAAGCCATACAAATCAAATTGTATTTGTCACGTGCCGAATACAACAGGTGGAGACCGTGAAATGCTTATTTACAAGTCCTTTCCCGACAATGAGGAGTACATTTTTTAAAAGGGAACTAGTACATTTCTCTACCATAAGCAGCCTCCAACGCCGTTTTAAAAGATTCCGTTGTACGCAATTGCATCTTATCGATGCTAGCGATATCATGATGAGATTATGAGGCCCGTTGTCGTGCCATTCATCTGCCGCCATCACGTCATGTTTCAGCATGATAACACACGGCCCCATGTCGCAAGGATCTGTACACAATTACTGCAAATTGAAAATGTCCCACTTCTTCAATGGCCTGCAAACTTACCAGACATGTCACCCATTGAGCATGTTTGGGATGCTCTGGATCGAAGTGTACGAGAGTTTGTTCCAGTTCCTTCCAATATCTAGCAACTTCACAAAGCCATTGAAGAGGAGTGGGACAACAATCCACAGGCCACAATCAACAGCCTGATCAACTCTATGTGAAGGAGATGTGTCGCTCTGCATGAGGAAAATGGTGGTCACACCAGATACTGACTGGTTTTCTGATTTTCTTTTATTTTTGTATCTGTGACCAACAGATGCATATCTGTATTCGTAGTCAAGTGAGATCCATAGATTAGAGCGTCATTTATTTATTTCAATTGACTGATTTCCTTATATGAATTGTAATTCAGTAAAATCTTAGAAATTGTTAAGTGTTGCATTTAAATTTGTGTTCAGCATGCATGTAGGTAGGGGTAAAAGTGACTAGGCAATCAAGATAGATAATAACAGAGTAACAGCAGTGCATGTGAAGAGTTTAAAAGTGTGCGTGTGGCCACAATATTCATGTGTGTGAGCGTGTGTGTGTGTAAGTGTGCGTGTGTGTGTGTGTATGTCAGTGTAGTATTTTTGAGTGTGTGGGTACAGTCCAGTGAGTGTTCATGGAGCCAGTGCAAGAGAATCAGTGCAACAAAAAAGTGTCAATGCAAATAGTCAGGGTAGCCATTTGATTAACTGTTTCTGCAGTCTTATGGCTTGAGGGTAGAAGAGGTTCAGGAGCCTTTTGGTCCCAGAATTGGCGCTCCAGTATCGTGTGGTAGCCTAGAGAACAGTCTATGACTTGGGTGGAGGGCCTTCGACTGACACTGTCTGATACAGAGGTCCTGGATGGCAGTGATGTACTACATCTGTTACGGCTTACAGTCGGATGCCAAGGTGATGCAACCAGTCAAGATGCTCTCAATTGTGCAGCTGTACAACTTTTGGAAGATCTAAGGGCACATGCCAAATATTTTCAGCCTCCTGAGGCGAAAGAGGAGTTGTTGCACCCTCTTCACAACTGTGTTGGTGTGTTTAGACCATGATAGGTCCTTAGCGATGTGGACACCAATTAACTTGAAGCTCTCGACCTGCTCCACTACAGCCCCACAATGTGAATAGGGGTGTGCTTGGCCCACCATTTCCTGTAGTCCTTGATCAGCTCCTTTGTCTTTCTGACGTTGAGGGAGTGGTTGTTGTCTCATCATCGTCGGTGATCAGGCTTACCACCGTTGTGTCTTTGGCAAACTTAATGATGGTGTTAGAGTCGTGCTTTGCCACACAGTTGTTGGTTAACAGGGAGTACAGGAGGTGACGAAGCATGCGCCCCTGAGGGGCCCTGTGTTGAGGATCAGTGTGGCAGATGTTTTGTTGCATACCCTCACCACTTGGGGGTGGCATGTCAGAAAATCCAGGATCCAGTTGCACTATGCTGTTGAACGATGAACTGAAGTCAATGAACAGCATTCTCACGTAGGTGTTTCTTTTGTCCAGGTGGGAAAGAGCAATGTGGAGTGCACAGATTGCATCGTCTGTGGATCTGTTGGGGCTGTATGCAAATTGGAGTGAGTCCAGGGTGTCTGGGATGATGGTGTTGATGTGAGCCATGACCAGCCTTTCAAAGCATTTCATGGCTACAGATGGGAGTGCTACGGGTCGGTGATATTCAGGTTACCATGTCGTTCTTGGGCACAGGGACTATGGTGGTCTGTAATACCTTGGTATTGGTATTACATACAGGGTCAGGGAGAGGTTGACAATGTCAGTGAAAACACTTGCCATCTGATCACTGCATGCTCTGAGTACGCATCCTGGTAATCCATCTGGCCCCGCGGCCTTGCAAATGTTAGCCTGTTTAAAGGTCTTACACCAGCTACGGAGAGTGAGATCACACAGATCACACAGAGTTGGTGCTCTCATGCCTCGAAGTGAGTATTTAAGGCACTTAGCTAGTCTGGTAGACTCTCACCACTGGGCAGTTCGCAACTGGGTTTCCCTTTGCAATCCCTAATAGTTTGCAAACCCTGCCACATCCAACGAGCATCAGTAGGACTCAATCTTAGTCTTTTATTGATGTTTTGCCGGTTTGATGGCTCGTAGGAGGTCGTAGCGAGATTTCTTATAAGTATCCGGATTAGTGTCCTGCTCCTTGAAAGTGGCAGCTCTAGCCTTTAGCTCAGTGCGGATGTTGCCTGTAATCCATGGTTTCTGGTTGTGCTATGTACGGTCACTGTGGGGATGATGTCATCAATGTGCATATTAATGAAGCCGTTGACTGATGTGGTGAACTCCTCATTGTTTTGAATGAATCCCGGAACATATTCTAGTCTGTGCTAGTGAAAGAGTCCTGTAGCATCCACTTCATCGGACCATTTCCATATTGAGCGCGTCACTGGTATGTCCTTTTTAAGTTTTTGCTTGTAAGCATGAAAAAGGAGGATATAGTTATGGTCAGATTTGCCAAAGGGAAGGCGAGGGAGAGCCTTGTATGCATTTCTGTGTGTGGAGTAAAGGGGATCAAGAGTTTTGTTGCCTTTTAGTTGCACAGGTGACATGCTCTTTAAAATTAGGTAAAAAATTATTTTTTCCCTGCACACAAGCAGCGACACCTCTGGATATGCATTTTTGTTTGCTTATGGTCTTATACAGCTCATTGAGTCTGGTCTTAGTGCCAGCATCAGTTTGTGGTGGTAAATAGACAAGCTATGAAAAATATAGATGAAAATTATCTTTGTAAATAGTTTGGTCAGTAGCTTATCATTAGTTATTCTAAATGAGGCGAGCAAAAACATGGAACTTACTTAACATTAGAGATCGCACACCAGCTGCTGTTAACAAAGAAACACACCCGAGGTTGCTGTTTGATCTAGACAATGCATGGAGAATCCCTTAAGATATTGTATATATTATCCCTGTTCTTGTTCAGTCAAGACTCAAGTCCAGTTGATAGAATTGTCTCAAGCAGAGTTCATCCAGTGTGTTCTCCAGTGACTGCACATTCGCCAACAGAACAGTGAGCAATGGTGGTCTATTTGTTCGCTAACGTAATCTCATTAGGAGGCCGCCTCACATGCCTCTTTTTTGCCATCGCTTCCTCTTTCGAGTCCCGGGAATTAGGGCCTGGCCTGAAGTAAGCCGAATGTTTAGAGCTTCCCACTCATTAGACCTCTTCATTCAAATCGAGGTTAGTGATCGCTGCTCTGATGTCTAGAAGCCATTTTCGGTCATAGGAAATGATGGCGGACACATTTTGTACCAAAAAAGTTAAGACCAGCATAAAAAAACACACAAAATAGCATAATTGGTCAGGAGCCTGTAAAACGGCAGCTATCGTCTGTAGTGCCATTCTTGACATCAGAGCCATAGGTTTCTGGTCAAGGCTCTGGTCCACAGTAGTCCACTATGTAAGAATATGCTACCTTTGGTTCCTCTGTCCTTGTTACCTCAATTCCTCTCAAAGCTCATAGGAGAAGAGGTCTTAGAGAGGGACCTTGAATCCTCACCTCTAATGTTCTTTGAGAAAACAAGGACAAAGGAGGCAATGATTTGACAGCTAGTAACGTCGCAGTGAGGAACATCTAGTGGCACCTGTGCTCACGTGATTCTCCCACTGGTTGTCTGATCTTCTGACTTCATCAATCATTGTTGTAAGTGAAACCACAGTGAAAGAGTGAAGACCCACCCTATAGCGGGATTGAAATTTAAAAGCAACGTTCCTGCGTTTGCAGAGACGTCATTCATGGTAAACACTGCATTTGTCATGTCTTGTTATGTCTGTTCCTGTCCTTTCTCTTCACTCTGTCTCTCTCTGCTGGTCTTTTTAGGTTACCTTCTCTGTCTCTCATTCTTCACCTGTTCTACATCTCCCCTAACTAGCTCATTCACTCTTTCCCCACCTGTTCTCTCTTCCCCCTCTGATTAGGTCTCTATTTCTCTCTCTGTTCCTGCTACTTTCAGTGTCTGATTCTTGTTTGTATTTTTGATGCCAGAAGCAAGCTGTCGTCTCGTTTGCTTCCACCTTGTCCTGTCCTGTCGGAGTCTGCCTGGCAGGTGCATCCTGCACTATACTAACGTTCTTTTTGTTCCGCTGACAACATTGGAAGAGGATTTATGCCATTCCTGTTTTTTCATTAAAGAACTCTGTTTTCTGTTAAAACCGCTTTTGGGTCTTCACTCAAGTTCATAACAGAAGAATCAGACCAAGAATGGACCCAGCGGCTCCGGACCCTTTTCACTCCGCCGTCGAGATCCAGGGAGCGATGCTAGGCAGACACGAGGAGGAATTGTCTGCTGCTCAACATGCCGTTGAGACCCTAGCCGTCCAAGTCTCCGACCTCACAAGACAGGTTCACCAACTCCACCTCGATCCACCGCCCACTTCCAGGGTTTCCGAGTCTCCGGAGCCCAGAATCAACAACCCGCCGTGTTACTCTGGGGAGCCCACTGAGTGCCGCTCATTCCTCACTCAGTGTGATGTGGTGTTCTCTCTCCAGCCCAACACTTACTCCAGGAGCGCAGCCCGCATCGCCTACGTCATTTCTCTCCTTACCGGACGGGCGCGTGAGTGGGGCACGGCAGTCTGGGAGGCGAGGGCTGAGTGTATTAACCAGTATCAGGACTTTAAGGAGGAGATGATACGGGTTTTTGACCGTTCTGTTTTTGGCGAGGAGGCTTCCAGGGCCCTGTCTTCCCTATGTCAGGGGAATCGATCCATAACGGATTATTCTATTGAGTTTCGCACTCTCGCTGCCTCTAGTGACTGGAACGAGCCGGCTTTGCTCGCTCGTTTTCTGGAGGGTCTCCTCGTCGAGGTTAAGGATGAGATCCTCTCCCGGGAGGTTCCTTCCAGTCTGGACTCCTTAATAGCTCTCGCTATTCGCATAGAGCGACGGTTTGATCTTCGTCGCCGAGCTCGTGGAAAGGAGCTCGCGTTCTCCGTTGCTCCCCTCTCCACATCACTGCCACCTGCCGCATCACTGCCACCCTCCTCCGCCGGCTCGGATGCTGAGCCTATGCAGCTGGGGGTATCCGCATCTCGGCCAAGGAGAGGGAACGGAGAATCACCAATCGCCTCTGTCTCTACTGCGGCTCCGCTGGTCATTTTGTCACCTCATGTCCAGTAAAAGCCAGAGCTCATCAGTAAGAGGAGGGCTACTGGTGAGCGCATCTACTCAGGCCTCTCCTTCTGGATCACGCACTACCTTTCCGGTCCATCTCCGCTGGCCCGGTTCATCTGCTTCCTGCAGTGCCTTGATAGACTCTGGGGCGGAGGGCTGTTTTATGGACGAGACCTGGGCTCGGGAACATGACATTCCTCTCAGACAGTTAGGGGAGCCCACGGCCTTGTTCGCTTTAGATGGTAGTTCTCTCCCCAAGATTCAGCGTGAGACGCTGCCTTTAACCCTCACTGTCTCTGGTAATCATAGCGAAACCATTTCTTTTTTAATTTTTCGTTCACCTTTTACACCTGTTGTTTTGGGTCATCCCTGGCTAGTGCGCCATAACCCTTCTATTAATTGGTCTAGTAATACTATCCTATCCTGGAATGTTTCTTGTCATGTAACCTGTTTAATGTCTGCTATCCCTCCTGTTTCCTCTGTCTCTTCTTCACAGGAGGAGCCTGGCGATTTGACAGGGGTGCCGGAGGAGTATCACGATCTGCGCACGGTGTTCAGTCGTTCCAAGGCCACTTCTCTCCCTCCACACCGGTCGTATGACTGTAGTATTGATCTCCTTCCGGGAACTACTCCCCCCGGGGTAGATTATACTCTCTGTCGGCTCCCGAACGTAAGGCTCTCGAGGATTATTTGTCGGTTTCGCTCGACGCCGGTACCATAGTCTCCTCCTCCTCTCCCGCCGGAGCGGGGTTTTTTTTTGTTCAGAAGAAGGACGGGTCCCTGCGCCCATGCGTGGATTATCGAGGGCTGAATGACATAACAGTTAAGAATCGTTATCCGCTTCCTCTTATGTCTTCAGCCTTCGAGATCCTGCAGGGAGCCAGGTTTTTCACCAAATTGGACCTTCGTAACGCCTACCATCTCGTGCGCATCAGGGAGGGGGACGAGTGGAAGACGGCGTTTAACACTCCGTTAGGGCACTTTGAATACCGGGTTCTTCCTTTCGGCCTCGTTAACGCTCCAGCTGTCTTTCAGGCACTAGTTAACGACGTCCTGAGAGACATGCTGAACATTTTTGTTTTCGTTTACATGGACGATATCCTGATTTTTTCACCGTCTCTCTCGATTCATGTTCAGCACGTGCGACGCGTCCTCCAGCGCCTTTTGGAGAACTGTCTTTATGTGAAGGCTGAGAAGTGCACTTTTCATGCCGCCTCTGTCCCTTTTCTCGGTTCCGTTATTTCCGCTGAGGGCATTAAGATGGATCCCGCTAAGGTCCAGGCTGTCATTGATTGGCCCGTTCCTAAGTCACGCGTCGAGCTGCAGCGCTTTCTGGGCTTCGCTAATTTCTATCGTCGTTTCATCCGTAATTTCGGTCAGGTGGCAGCTCCTCTCACAGCCCTTACTTCTGTTAAGACGTGCTTTAAGTGGTCCGTTTCCGCCCAGGGAGCTTTTGATCTTCTTAAGAATCGTTTTACATCCGCACCTATTCTTGTTACACCTGACATCTCTAGACAGTTTGTTGTTGAGGTTGACGCGTCAGAGGTGGGCGTGGGAGCCATTCTTTCTCAGCGCTCTCTCTCTGACGGCAAGGTCCATCCTTGCGCGTTTTTCTCTCATCGCTTATCGCCGTCAGAACGTAACTATGATGTTGGTAATCGCGAACTGCTCGCCATCCGCTTAGCCCTAGGCGAATGGCGACAGTGGTTGGAGGGGGCGACCGTTCCTTTTGTCGTTTGGACTGACCATAGGAACCTTGAGTACATCCGTTCAGCCAAACGACTTAATGCGCGTCAGGCTCGTTGGGCTCTGTTTTTCGCTCGTTTCGAGTTTGTTATTTCTTATCGTCCGGGCTCAAAAAACACCAAACCTGATGCTTTATCTCGTCTCTTCAGTTCTTCTGAGGTCTCCACCGACCCCGATGGGATTCTCCCTGAGGGGCGTGTTGTCGGGTTGACTGTCTGGGGAATTGAGAGGCAGGTAAAGCAAGCACTCGCTCACACTCCGTCGCCGCGAGCCTGTCCTAGGAACCTTCTGTTCGTTCCCGTTCCTTCTCGTCCGGCCGTTCTTCAGTGGGCCCACTCTGCCAAGTTAGCCGGCCACCCCGGCGTTCGGGGTACGCTCGCTTCCATTCGCCAGCGTTTCTGGTGGCCCACTCGGGAACGTGACGCGCGTCGATTTGTCGCCGCTTGTTCGGTCTGCGCGCAGACTAAATCTGGGAACTCTCCTCCTGCCGGCCGCCTCAGACCGCTTCCCATTCCCTCTCGACCGTCGTCTCACATCGCTTTAGATTTTATCACCGGACTGCCTTCATCAGCGGGGAAGACAGTTATTCTTACGGTTGTCGATAGATTCTCTAAGGCGGCTCATTTCATTCCTCTCGATAAGCTCCCTTCTGCTAAGGAGACGGCTCAGATCATTATCGAGAATGTTTTCCGAATTCATGGCCTTCCGTCTGACGTCGTTTCCGACAGAGGCCCGCAGTTCACGTCTCAATTTTGGAGGAGTTTTGCCGTTTGATTGGGGCTTCCGTCAGTCTCTCGTCCGGCTTTCATCCCCAGTCTAACGGTCCGCCGAACGGGCCAATCAGACTGTTGGTCGCATTTTACGCAGTCTTTCTTTTCGTAACCCTGCGTCTTTTTCAGAACAGCTCCCCTGGGCAGAGTACGCCCACAACTCGCTTCCCTCGTCTGCTACCGGTCTATCTCCTTTTCAGAGTAGCCTCGGGTACCAGCCTCCGCTGTTCTCATCTCAGCTCGCCGAGTCCTGCGTCCCCTCCGCTCAGGCTTTTGTCCAGCGTTGCGAGCGCACCTGGAAGGGGGTCAGGTCGGCACTTTGCCGTAATAGGGCGCAGACTGTGAGGGCCGCTAATAAGCGTAGGACCAAGAGTCCTAGATATTGTTGCGGTCAGAGAGTATGGCTCTCCACTCAGAACCTTCCCCTTAAGACAGCTTCTCGCAAGTTGGCTCCGCGGTTCATTGGTCCGTTCCGTATTTCTCAGGTCGTTAATCCTGTCGCAGTGCGACTTATTCTCCCGCGCTATCTTCGTCGCGTTCACCCGGTCTTCCATGTCTCCTGTGTTAAGCCCGTTCTTCGCGCCCCCGCTCGTCCCCCCCCCCATCCTTGTCGAGGGCGCACCCATCTACAGGGTTCGTAAGATTTTGGACATGCGCCCTCGGGGCCGTGGTCATCAGTACCTAGTGGATTGGGAGGGGTACGGTCCTGAGGAGAGGAGTTGGGTTCCCTCTCGGGACGTGCTGGACCGTTCGCTGATCGATGATTTCCTCCGTTGCCGCCAGGTTTCCTCCTCGAGTGCGCCAGGAGGCGCTCGGTGAGTGGGGGGGGGTACTGTCATGTCTTGTTATGTCTGTTCCTGTCCTTTCTCTTCACTCTGTCTCTCTCTGCTGGTCTTTTTAGGTTACCTTCTCTGTCTCTCATTCTTCACCTGTTCTACATCTCCCCTAACTAGCTCATTCACTCTTTCCCCACCTGTTCTCTCTTCCCCCTCTGATTAGGTCTCTATTTCTCTCTCTGTTCCTGCTACTTTCAGTGTCTGATTCTTGTTTGTATTTTTGATGCCAGAAGCAAGCTGTCGTCTCGTTTGCTTCCACCTTGTCCTGTCCTGTCGGAGTCTGCCTGGCAGGTGCATCCTGCACTATACTAACGTTCTTTTTGTTCCGCTGACAACATTGGAAGAGGATTTATGCCATTCCTGTTTTTTCATTAAAGAACTCTGTTTTCTGTTAAAACCGCTTTTGGGTCTTCACTCAAGTTCATAACAGCATTGGTTGGCTCAATCAGAAATTCCCTTAAAAGGTTTATCGCGATACAAACTTACGGATTGAATCTAGCCCTAAATCAGTTTGGATGCCAGACTACTTATCATCCTCACTATCAAGATAGTGCTGCCAGAGACATTAACAGTCAGTCCATACTTGTGTGGGACTTACATGCTTCATCACATCTCACATCTCTTCCACTCGTCAGATGTATTCTTATTCTCTCTGTTGGCCTCAGAGCCAACTCTGTGTGAGTAATATCTAAACAATGGATACCATGTGCTGTCAAGGAAATAGCTACCATCTCATCGAAGCTATCAGGAAATAGTACAGAGTACACAGTGCTTGGTCTCCCATGAGTTATCAAGTTACTGATGTTGAAACAGGGGCACAGGTGTGTAGAAAGGGTAACGTAGCCTTCTCCTTCCTTCCTGTTAGTCTGCTCTAATGTAACTTTAGAGAGAATTAAATCCTACACTGTACTTGCCACTGCCAGTATCACTTGTTAAGCTCACATATCAGTAACACAACCTTTGTCCTCTGACCATTTGTAATATTTGTTTAATTTTACCACCTTTTGTAGCCTAGACACCCACATCTATTGGGAGCTGCTTCCTGTCTGGTCTAACTAACAGCATGAAGCTGGAAATTGAAAGAACTCAAACGTCCGGTTGGTTGATCTGTAGAAGGATATTAGATACCCCCTCCCACCCCCCCACCCCCCCTCTAAGGCCCCAATTCAGAGGGGTAAAATGGGGCTATTATAGGGTTTGGAACCTGAGGTGTAGGGTTTGGAACATGGAGTAAGTGTGAGACACCCAATGAGACGGCCTCTCAGCGCGTCCGGAACGTCGAGATCCAAATTTGTGGTTCATTACTGCCATCTGCGTGGGAGGCCTTGATGTTACCTAATCACCTAATGGGCTGCTGAGGGACGGACGCTCACAAGTGTGTGTGTGTACGATGTTTGTGTGTACCGTGTGTGAGGGTGTGTGTGTGTGTTGGGTCATGAAATAAATGTTAGGGGAGATCAGACAAGACCTATTAAAAGATAATGGTAAGGTTTGCTATGTCATGACACATACAAGTAAATAGGCATAATGGCATGAAGAAAAAAATGCAATACTCTCCACAATAGCTTTAACGGTAAAATGACTGCTATGTGGGCCTGTGGTGAACTAACGTGTGATGAAACAGAAGAGTTGCTGTTAAGTAATAACTTAACAAGGTTTCCAAATGGACACCTGGTAGCCCAGTGCGGGCATATGCTCCCAAGCCAGAGGCAGCCTAACCATGGAATGGGCCCAACTAACCTACAGTTAGCCATGGGTGACCATGTTCCAGATAGGGGACCATTCAGCCAAGGGCCTGCAGTACCATCACACGCACTCTCTTTCTCGCTCTCTCCCTTTTCCATTCATCCTCTACTGCCACTATTCGATTCATTCTCTGGAGCCACTTTTCTATTATTTTTCAGTCACCACTCTTTCTTGGTCCCTCTACACTGCTATGCATCCTTGTCTCCTTCGCTCTCCTTCTCTCTCAGGTGCCAGTAGCAGTCAGTTATTCCTAATTTTGCCTCACACAAGGTAGAACCCAGGTAAAGTCAAAAATAGGGAGGGCTGGCAATACTAAGCATTAAGGTTATGGTGCATACTGTGATGTTGTCACAACATTGGTAGATTATACCAGGAAAATCGCATATACAGTGCCTTGCGACAGTATTCGGCCCCCTTGAACTTTGCGACCTTTTACCACATTTCAGGCTTCAAACATAAAGATATAAAACTGTATTTTTTTGTGAAGAATCAACAATAAGTGGGACACAATCATGAAGTGGAACGACATTTATTGGATATTTCAAACATTTTTAACTTATCAAAAACTGAAAAATTGGGTGTGCAAAATTATTCAGCCCCTTTACTTTCAGTGCAGCAAACTCTCTCCAGAAGTTCAGTGAGGATCTCTGAATGATCCAATGTTGACCTAAATGACTAATGATGATAAATACAATCCACCTGTGTGTAATCAAGTCTCCGTATAAATGCACCTGCACTGTGATAGTCTCAGAGGTCCGTTAAAAGTGCAGAGAGCATCATGAAGAACAAGGAACACACCAGGCAGGTCCGAGATACTGTGAAGAAGTTTAAAGCCGGATTTGGATACAAAAATATTTCCCAAGCTTTAAACACCCCAAGGAGCACTGTGCAAGCGATAATATTGAAATGGAAGGAGTATCAGACCACTGCAAATCTACCAAGACCTGGCCGTCCCTCTAAACTTTCAGCTCATACAAGGAGAAGACTGATCAGAGATGCAGCCAAGAGGCCCATGATCACTCTGGATGAACTGAAGAGATCTAGAGCTGAGGTGGGAGACTCTGTCCATAGGACAACAATCAGTCGTATATTGCACAAATCTGGCCTTTATGGAAGAGTGGCATGAAGAAAGCCATTTCTTAAAGATATCCATAAAAAGTGTTGTTTAAAGTTTGCCACAAGCCACCTGGGAGACACACCAAACATGTGGAAGAAGGTGCTCTGGTCAGATGAAACCAAAATTCAACTTTTTGGCAACAATGCAAAACGTTATGTCTGGCGTAAAAGCAACACAGCTCATCACCCTGAACACACCATACCCACCGTCAAACATGGTGGTGGCAACATCATGGTTTGGGCCTGCTTTTCTTAAGCAGGGACAGGGAAGATGGTTAAAATTGATGGGAAGATGGATGGAGCCAAATACAGGACCATTCTGGTAGAAAACCTGATGGAGTCTGCAAAAGACCTGAGACTGGGACGGAGATTTGTCTTCCAACAAGACAATGATCCAAAACATAAAGCAAAATCTACAATGGAATGGTTAAAAAATAAACATATCCAGGTGTTAGAATGGCCAAGTCAAAGTCCAGACCTGAATCCAATTGAGAATCTGTGGAAAGAACTGAAAACTGCTGTTCACAAATGCTCTCCATCCAACCTCACTGAGCTCGAGCTGTTTTGCAAGGAGGAATGGGAAAAAATTTCAGTCTCTCGATGTGCAAAACTGATAGAGACATACCCCAAGCGACTTATAGCTGTAATCGCAGCAAAAGGTGGCGCTGCAAAGTATTAACTTAAGGGGGCTGAATAATTTTGCACGCCCAATTTTTCAGTTTTTGATTTGTTAAAAAAGTTTGAAATATCCAATAAATGTCGTTCCACTTCATGATTGTGTCCCACCTGTTGTTGATTCGTCACAAAAAAATACAGTTTTATATCTTTATGTTTGAAGCCTGAAATGTGGCAAAAGGTCGCAAAGTTCAAGGGGGCCGAATACTTTCGCAAGGCACTGTATATGGCCCCATCTGTGTTGTGATACACAGTAGAAGTCCTACACAGTGTCTTCCATACATCTGGAGGTTCACACCCCACACAGTACACGCAACACACTACACGTCACACACGCTAAGGCCCTGGGAGAAACATCTGTCCCCAAAATCATCCATCGCAGTGGAGGAGGGGCTGCTTGTGTGTGTATGTGTGTGCAGGGACAGGGATTGCCACTTTGGCCTTTAACCTTGGCAGAAGCACGGAAGCACTACAGTGACCCAGAGTGACCCCAAACCATTTACTGCTTTCATTAACAAATGCTAGATTTGCTGTGTTTTGCACCACTAGGAACCATTTAGTAACAGGTATTTATGATTGTGTTTTATAACAGTAAACTAGCTGTAAACCCAATGCAGCGGTATAGAAATATAATTTAAGTCACAAATATCATGGAAACAATTATGAGTATTCACAATTGAATCAGCTGACATACAGACTCTAAGCAAAACAAAATACCCCCAAAATCAACTCAAATGTATAGGAATCAGCCTCTGAATCACAAATGAAAATGCTAAATCATGCTAAATGTCTTTGTCCTCCAATTAAAGTACATGTTTTATTCCAAAATCAAGAAATCCAAAATAATAAGCAAAAATCCAAATGATCCATCAGCAAGACAATTAATAAGGATAGATCTTAGCAGGGCACATGTCACGCCCTGGTTGAAATATATTATGTTTATCTTCATTTATTTGACCAGGCCAGGGTGTGACATGGGTTATTGTGGTGTGTTTTTGTCTTGGGGTTTTGTGGGGTGTCTAGCATAGTCTATGGCTGCCTGAGGCGGTTCTCAATCAGAGTCAGGTGATTATCGTTGTCTCTGATTGGGAACCATATTTAGGTAGCCATATTCTTTGAGTGTTTTGTGGGTGATTGTTCCTGTCTCTGTGTTTATGTTCACCAGATAGGCTGTATAGTTTTTCACGTTCCGTTTGTTGTTTTGTATTTTCTAGTTATTTCATGTCGAGTCGTTTTTCATTAAAGAACATGAGTAATCACCACGCTGCATTTTGGTCTGCTTCTCCTTCAACAGACGAACGCCGTTACAGAATCACCCACCACAACAGGACCAAGCGGCGTGGTAACGGGCAATAGCCGCAGCAAGAGCAGCAGAACAAGACTTTCTGGACTTGGGAGGAAATCCTCGACGGGAGAGGACCCTGGGCTAAACCAGGGGAGTGTAGCCGCACCAAGGTGCAGCAGGAGAAGGAATGGACATGGGAGGACGAATTGTTTGGAGAAGGACCCTGGGATCAGCCTGGAGAATATCGCCGCCCCAAAGAAGAACTGGAGGCGGTGAGAGATGAGAGGCGCTGGTATGAGGAAAAGCAACAGCAGCAGCAGGAGCAACAATATCGGGACTACACTACTTGGGAGGAAATAGACAGGTGGGTCGGTCAACCCAGGGAGAGTGCCGGAGCCAGCCTGGGATTCGTTGGAGCAGTGCGAAGAGGGTTATAGAATAATGGAGTTGGAGAAGCAAGCACGGCGGCGCGGAAGGAAGCCCGAGAGTCAGCCCCAAATATGTATTAGGAGGAGGCTCAAAGGCGCAAACTTCCTGTGCTTACCGGGGGGCTAAAGAGACCGGACAGGCACCGTGTTATGTTGTGGAGCGCACAGTGTCTCCAGTGCGGGTGCATAGCCCGGCGGGGTACATACCAGCTCCTCGTATTGGCCGGGCTAGAGTGGGCATCGAGCCAGGTAAGGTTGGGCAGGCTCGGTGCTCAAGAGCTCCAGTGCGCCTGCACGGTCCGGTCTATCCAGTGCCACCTCCACACACCAGTCCTCCGGTGGCAGCTCCCCGCACCAGGCTTCCTGTGCGTGTTCTCGGCCCAGTACCACCAGTGCCAGCACCACGCATCAGGCCTACATCGCGCCTCGCCTTTTTAGCGCAGCCAGAGCCTTCCTCCTCTCCTGCGCTGCCGGAGTCTCCCGCCTGTTCAGCGCTGCCGGAGCCTTTCTCCTCTCCTGCGCTGCCGGAGTCTCCCACCTGTTCAGCGCTGCCAGAGCCTTTCTCCTCTCCTGCGCTGCCGGAGTCTCCCGCCTGTTCAGCGCTGCCGGAGCCTTTCTCCTCTCCTGCGCTGCCAGAGTCTCCCGCCTGTTCAGCACTGCCAGAGCCTTCCTCCTCTACAGCGCTGCTGGAGTCTCCTGCCTGTTCAGCGCAGCCAGAGCTGCCAGCCTGCATGGAGCAGCCTGAGCTGCCAGGCTGCAAGGAGCTGCCAGTCTGCAAGAATCCGCCAGAGCTGTCAGTCTACATGGAGCAGCCAGATCCGTCAGTCAGCCAGACTCTTCCAGATCCGCCAGTCAGCCAGACTCTTCCAGATCCGCCAGTCAGCCAGACTCTTCCAGATCCGCCAGTCAGCCAGACTCTTCCAGATCCGCCAGACTCTTCCAGATCCGCCAGACTCTTCCAGATCCGCCAGACTCTTCCAGATCCGCCAGTCAGCCAGACTCTTCCAGATCCGCCAGTCAGCCAGACTCTTCCAGATCCGCCAGTCAGCCAGACTCTTCCAGATCCGCCAGTCAACCAGACTCTTCCAGATCCGCCAGTCAGTCAGGATCTGCCAGAACCGCCAGCCAGCCAGGATCTGCCGGATCCAACTACCTGCCTGAGCTTCCTCTCAGTGCCGGGCTTCCCCTCAGTGCCGGGCTTCCCCTCAGTGCCGGGCTTCCCCTCAGTGCCGAGCTGCCCCTCAGTGCCGAGCTGCCCCTCAGTTCCGAGCTGCCTCTCAGTCCAGTGGGGTTCTGGGTGAGGACTACTAGGCCATGGTCGGCGGCGAGGGTGGACTATCCTAGGAAGCGAGGAGGGGGGACTAAGACATTTATAGAGTGGGGTCCACATCCCGCGCCGGAGCCGTCACCATGGACAGACGCCCACCCGGACCCTCCCTATTGTTTTGATGTGCGTCGGGGTGTCCGCACCTTAGGGGGGGTTCTGTCACGCCCTGGTTGAAATATATTATGTTTATCTTCATTTATTTGGTCAGGCCAGGGTGTGACATGGGTTATTGTGGTGTGTTTTTGTCTTGGGGTTTTGTGGGGTGTCTCGCATAGTCTATGGCTGCCTGAGGCGGTTCTCAGAGTCAGGTGATTATCGTTGTCTCTGATTGGGAACCATATTTAGGCAGCCATATTCTTTGAGTGTTTTGTGGGTGATTGTTCCTGTCTCTGTGTTTATGTTCACCAGATAGGCTGTATAGTTTTTCACGTTCTGTTTGTTGTTTTGTATTTTCTAGTTATTTAATGTCGAGTCATTAAAGAACATGAGCAACCACCACGCTGCATTTTGGTCCGCTTCTCCTTCAACAGACGAACGCCGTTACAGCACGGTTTCCCAAAAGCATCTTAAGGCTAAGTTCATCATTAGAACCTTCGTAGGAGCATTGTTAAATCTGAGCTTTTTCCCAAAACCATTGTTACTGCACTTGAAAATGCTTGTTATTCATCAGAAAGGCTAAGTGCGTCATCAGATGCTTTTTTTGCCCTTCCTCGTCACTTTATACACAGAAGGTCTTTGCTAAATAGAATTAAGAAGTTTACTGCCTTCAGAAAACACACATGAGCATACCCATAACACGATGCAGCCACCACCATGCTTGAAAACATAAAGAGTGGCACACAGTGATGTGTTGTGTTGGATTTGCACGCTTTGTATTCAGGACATTTCTTTGCAGTTTACTTTAGTGCCTTATTGCAAGCAGAATGCATGTTTTTATTCTGTACATGCTCCTGTCTTTTTCACTCATTTGTGTTAGTATTGTTGTTTTCTCCCATCACATTCATTAAATGCTGTAACCATTTTAAAGTCACCATTGGCCTGGGTGAAATCCCTGAGCGGTTTCCATCCTCTCCTTTAGGAAGGACGCCTGTATCTTTGTAGTGACTTGGTGTATTGATACACTTTATCAACGTGTCCTTAATAACTTCACAATGCTCAGAGGGATATTCAATGTCGGCTTTTTTTTTACCCATCTACCAATTGGTACCCTTCTTTACGAAGCATTGGAAATCCTCCATGGTCTTCATAGTACAATCTGTGTTGGAAATTCCCTGCTCGATTGAGGGACCTTACAGATAATTGTATGCGTGGGTTCCAGAGATGAGGTAGTCATTCAAAAATGATGTTAAACACTTATTGCAACTTATGTGACTTAAGCAAATTGTTACTCCTGAACATTTCAGCATTTGTAAAAATGTATGAATACATAATTCCACTTTGACATTATGGGGTATTGTGTGTAGGCCAGTGGCACAAAATCTCAATTTAATCAATTTTAAATTCAGGCTGTAACACAACAAAAAAGTCAAGGAGTGTGCATATTTCCAAACGAAGTTGACTACAAATACAAAGTTGCCAGTGTTTTTGCAATTGTTACAAACAAGCAAAGGATGCTTCAAATAAAAAAACTGAGATGAATGCATTAAAATATAAATAGACTACAGTATAGGCTAATAAGGCCTATATATTTAAATCATGTTGAAATTAATTTCATGTTCAATCAATTGAGCTATATTTAGCTAATTGTAGCCAAATGTTTGCCTCAATATGTTACACAATGTGTAACATCAGCGCAATGATGCACCATACAGTATATGTTATTTAGTGCAGAAATATTGGGTAAGTAATTTGAATAGGCTAGGTTAAGCCACCTCAATATTTGCAGCCACAGGTTATATCTCTAGGAGCTGATCCGTTCTGATGTTAAGGTAAGATTTGAATGGAGAAAGCTGATCTGAGCACTGCCTTTTTTTCTATCCAATCAGTATCGACACATGCTTTGTGTTTTGGGAAATGCATGATACATCTGCGGTCTTTGGAGGAACGACGCATAGTTAAAACACTCATAAGCCTAAGTTCCATCGCTACCAGTTTACTTGTCAGTCTGTGTAACAATCAAAAAGGAAAATAGTCCACAGAAACACCCCCAAATATATAAGAAGTCCTTTGATTCTTGGAAGTCAACAGTCTGCAGAAAGGAAACGTCTCTTAATGATTAATACAATATCCCTTGAGGAAGTTCTCCCTTGTATGGATTGAAAAAAAGTAGGCTTTTAAATTATAAACAGTTTCTTTGTTTCCCCAAACATTTCTGACCACCATGTAAAGAAGGCTTCCTTTTACTGAAACACCCACTTCCCACTTTCTCAAAGCATACCTTGAAATATGTTTCAGAAAGTACCTTTTTTATCATTCTTTTCTACTAAATAATATGTCCTAAATACATTAGAAACAGCAAGCCCTGATAAAAATAGTTGGGTAGTGTGACTCTCTCTCTCTGTCTTCTGGGCTTGGTCCTGCCTGGCCCATTTTAGCCTGCATGTTGCATTGGGGAGGACGGAAGCCCTTTAAATATCTTCCTGGGATGTGTTGTCTTGTCCTAAATTGCACCCTACTCCCGATATAGTACACTACACCCATAGGGCTCTGGTCATAAGTACTGCACTATGTAGGGAATACGGTACCATTTGGAACGTAGGCTGTGTGTGCAGTACCAGACCTGCTCTCGGTTCGGCTCTGTTTGTCCTGATGGCACACTTTCTACCCCGGTCCACCCTGCCATTCCATAACCCACTTTACAGAGCTGACGTCTCATTGAGGTCAGATAACACACACACACACACACACACACACACACACACACACACACACACACACACACACACACACACACACACACACACACACACACACACACTACCAGTCAAAGGTTAGGACACACCTACTCATTAAAGGGTTTTTCTTTATTTTTACCCTTTACTAAATTGTATTTTGAAGCCATAGACCCAATGAAATAACACATATGAAATAATGAATTAACCAAAAAGTTTTAAACGAATCAAAATATTTTTTAGATTTGAGATTCCTCAAAGTAGCCACCCTTTGCCTTGATGACAGCTTTGCATACTCTTGTCATTCTCTCAACCAGCTTCATGAGGTAGTCACCTGGAATGCATTTCAATTAACAGGTGTGCCTTGTTAATTTGCGGAATTGATTTCCTTCTTAATGCATTTGAGCCAATCAGTTGTGTTGTGACAAGGTAGGGATAGTATACAGAAGATAGCCCTATTTGGTAAAAGACTAAGTTTATATTATGGCAAGAATAGCTCAAATAAGCAAAGAGAAATTACAGTCCATCATTACTTTAAGCCATGAAGGTCTTTCAATGCAGAACATTTCAAGAACTTTGAACGTTCTTTCGAGTGCAGTCGCAAAAACAATCAAGGGCTATGATGAAACTGGCTCTCATGAAGACCTCTAAAGGAAAGGAAGAGCCAGAGTTACCTCTGCTGCAGAGAAGAAATTCATTAGAATTACTAGTCTCAGAAATTGCATTCCAAATAAATGCTTTACAGAGTTCAAGTAACCGACACATCTCAACATCAACTGTTCAGAGGAGACTGCGTAAATCAGGCCTTTGTGGTTGAATTGCTGCAAAGAAAGGTCACTAACAAGAAGAGGGACTTGATTGGGCCAAGAAACACGAGCAATGGACATTAAACCGGTCCTTTGGTCTGATGAGTCGAAATTTGAGATATTTGGTTCCAACCACCGTGTCTTTATGAGACGCAGAGTAGGTTAACTGATGATCTCCGTATGTGTGGTTCCCAGCGTGAAGCATGGAGGAGGAGGTGTGATGGTATGGGGTTCTTTGCTGTTGACACTGTCAGTGGTTTATTTAGAATTCAAGGCACAGTTAACCAGCATGGCTACCACAACATTCTGCAGCGATACGCCAGCCCATCTGGTTTGAGCTTAGTGGGACTGTCATTTGTTTTTCAACAGGACAATGACCCAGAACACACCTCCAGGCTGTGTAAGTGCTATTTGACAAAGCAGGAGAGTGATGGTGTTGCATCAGATGACCTGGCCTCCACAATCATCCGACCTCAACCCAATTGAGATAGTTTGATATGAGTTGGACGGCAGAGTGAAGGAAAAGCAGCCAGCAAGTAATTAGTATATGTGGGAACTAATTCAAGACCGTTGGAAAAGTATTCCTCATGAAGCTGGTTGAGAGAATGCCAGGAGTGTGCAATGCGGTCATCAAGGCAAAGGGTGGCTACTCTCAAGAATCTCAAATATAGATTTTTTTGTTTGTTGTTGATTTGCATAACACTTTTTTGGTTACTACATGATTCCATATGTGTTATTTCATAGTTTTGATGTCTACACTATTATTCTACAATGTGGAAAATAGTAAAAATAAAGAAAAGCCCTTGAATGAGTAGGTGTGTCCAAACTTTTGACTGGTACTGTACATGTGCATGACCATTAATTCACTCTTATACGTGACATAAGAGCATCATATCACTCACTAACTCTCTCATTTACTCATTCACACACACGCAATTAATTCCCATTCAAAATCCTATTTTCCCTAACCCTAAACCTAACCCGAGCCCCAAACCTAACCTTAACCCCAAAACCTTACCTTAACCCTAACCATAAACCATTAATTCCTAATCCTAACCCTAATTCTGACCTTAACCCTAAACCCCCTAGAAATAGTCTTTTTCCTTGTGGGGACTAACAAAATGTCCCCAGTTGGTCAAGTTTTTGTTTGTTTACTATTCTTGTTACTGTTCACAAGTATAGTTAAACACGTCCACACACACAACTTACACTCACTGATGGTAAATGTAGTGTCAATATTTCTCTCCTCATCCGTGGGCCCCTACAGAGAGAATCTAAGGTGCTTTGAAGCCTCGGCAGCCTGGTTGTGTTTGAAGCAGCACTTCAGTCAGCACAGCCACACTTATTATGAGGACTGCATGTCTCTCTCTCTGAACCTCTTTCTCTCTCTCTCCCTATTAAATCAAACTGTATTTATATAGCACATTTCTTGCAACAAATGCATTTCAAGGTGCTTAACAAATAAAATAATAAAAGGTGACAAATATAAAAAACAAAACGTTCTACACAACAACAAAAAAACTCTCCCTCTATCTTTCTCCATCTCTCTCTCTTGCTGTGACTGGCCCTCAGAGGTTGCTCCCTCAGGATAAAGTCCTGTTACGTAACGTTCCGCTGGGCTGGCCTCCTCATGAGTTGGTAGCCCATGCATGTGCCTGATCTCTCTAACTAGGACCCAGGACTGTCGAGGACCCCAGCTGGCCCTGGGGTGTCCGCTCAGCCGTCCACCCACTGAAAAAGGACCCAGATTATGTACAAGTACAGAGAATCCCCCACAGGCTCCCGTTAGGGTGTGTGCTTGAGCGTGCACACCTGTGCTTTTATAAACATGATTATTAAATTATCTGTAAATAGCAGGTCCACTCCTGTCCTACAGTGCTGATTTTGTTAATGCAGAACTGCTGAACTCACCTCACTCTCCTAAAAACTATAATCCTGGCTATGCTGAAGAAGGAATTGAAAGACATTAAATCTACAGTGGGGAGAACAAGTATTTGATACACTGCCGATTTTGCACGTTTTCATACTTACAAAGCATGTAGAGGTCTGTAATTCTTATCATAGGTACACTTCAACTGTGAGAGACGGAATCTAAAACAAAAATTCATGATTTTTAAGTAATTAACTTGCATTTTATTGCATGACATAAGTATTTGATAATCAGAAAAGCAGAACTTAATATTTGGTACAGAAACATTTGTTTGCAATTACAGAGATCATATGTTTACTGTAGTTCTTGACCAGGTTTGCATACACTGCTGCAGGGATTTTGGCCCACTCCTCCATACAAACCTTCTCCAGATCCTTCAGGTTTCAGGGCTGTCGCTGGGCAATACGGACTTTCAGTTCCCTCCAAAGATTTTCTATTGAGTTCAGGTCTGGAGACTGGCTAGGCCACTCCAGGACCTTGAGATGCTTCCCACGGAGCCACTCCTTAGTTGCCCTGGCTGTGTGTTTCGGGTCGTTGTCATGCTGGAAGATCCAGCCATGACGCATCTTCAATGCTCTTACTGTGGGAAGGAGGTTATTGGCCAAGATCTCGCGATACATGGCCCCATCCATCCTCCCCTCAATACGGTGCAGTCGTCCTGTCCCCTTTGCAGAAAAGCATAACCAAGGAATGATGTTTCTACCTCCATGCTTCACGGTTGGGATGATGTTTTTGGGGTTGTACTCATCCTACTTCTTCCTCCAAACATGGCGAGTGGAGTTTTGACCAAAAAGCTCTCTTCAGGTCATTGACCAGGTCCTGCCATGTAGTTCTGGGCTGCTCCTTCACCTTCCTCATGATTATTGATGCTCCACGAGGTGAGATCTTGCATGGAGCCCCAGACCGAGAGTGATTGACCGTCATCTTGAACTTCTTCTATTTTCTAATAATTGCGCCAACAGTTGTTACCTTCTCACCAAGCTGCTTGCCTATTGTCCTGTAGCCCATCCCAGCCTTGTGCAAGTCTACAATTTTATCCCTGATATCCTTACACAGCTCTCCAGTCTTGGCCATTGTGGAGAGGTTCGAGTCTGTTTGATTGAGTGTGTGGACAGGTGTCTTTTATACAGGTAACGAGTTCAAACAGGTGCAGTTAATATATGTAATGAGTGGAGAACAGGAGGGCTTCTTAAAGAAAAACTAACAGGTCTGTGAGAGCCGGAATTCTTACTGGTTGGTAGGTGATCAAATACTTATGTCATGCAATAAAATGCAAATTAATTTCTTAAAAATCATACAATGTGATTTTCTGGATTTTTCTTTTATATTCCGTCTCTCACAGTTGAAGTGTACCTACAATAAAAATTACAGACCTCTACGTGCTTTGTAAGTAGGAAAACCTGCAAAATTGACAGTGTATCAAATACTTGTTCTCCCCACTGTACGTACATGTCACGAATATTACCGAAGGTGACTCCCCTTCTTGTTCGGGTGGCGCTCAGCGGTCGTCGTCGCCGGGCTACTAGCTATCACCGATCCGTTGTTCTGTGTTCCTTTGGTTTTGTCTGATTGGTATCACCTGTTTCTTGTTTGGTTGTTAGGGTAGGGTTATATATAGTTTGTTCAGCCCGCTTCTGTTTCGTGCGGGCTTGTTCGTCTGTTCTATGTTTGAGTGTATTTTGTTTGTATTTTGGGTTTCGCGCTGTCCGTTAATATTTCTGATCATTTGTTTTCCTACTTTTGTTCATGTTTTTTCCCACATCTTTTGCTCTCTGCGCCTGACTCCACACCTCCTCACTCATTATCTGTAACAGTACGTACATACATACATACATACATACATACATACATACATACATACATACATACATACATACATACATACGTACATACATACATACATACATTACATACATACATACATACATACATACGGTATGCTACAGTAGAAGCGACAGCACTATATACAGAAAATAAGGCACCCACTTTGATAGGAGCACACACATGTCCTAAGTTATTATTTGGAAGGAAAACACCGATGAAGGCAATGCGGGCACCAGCCAGAACATTTTCCAAGGAGGAAAAAGCTTTTGCAAGGCCTGTCTTGACTAGAGATTTTTCTATGTATTTTTTTAATTTAACCTTTATTTAACCAGGTAGGCTAGTTGAGAACAAGTTCTCATTTGCAACTGTGATCTGGAAAAGATAAAGCAAAGCAGTTCGACACATACAACAACACAGAGTTACACATGGAATAAACAAACATACAATCAATAATATACTAGAAAAGTCTATATACAGTATGTGCAAATGAGGTAGGATAAGAGATGTAAGGCAATAAATAGGCCATGGAGGCGAAGCAATTAAACACTGGAATGGTAGATGTGCAGTATATATACACTGCTCAAAAATAAAGGGAACACTAAAATAACACATCCTAGATCTGAATGAATGAAATATTCTTAAATTATTTTTTCTTTACATAGTTGAGTGTGCTGACAACAAAATCACACAAAAATTATCAATGGAAATCAAATTTATCAACCCTTGGAGGTCTGGATTTGGAGTCACACTCAAAATTAAAGTGGAAAACCACACTACAGGCTAATCCAACTTTGATGTAATGTCCTTAAAACAAGTCAAAATGAGGCTCAGTAGTGTGTGTGGCCTCCACGTGCCTGTATGACCTCCCTAGAACGCCTGGGCATGCTCCTGGTGAGGTGGCGGATGGTCTCCTGAGGGATCTCCTCCCAGACCTGGACTAAAGCATCCGCCAACTCCTGGACAGTCTGTGGTGCAACGTGGCGTTGGTGGATGGAGCGAGACATGATGTCCCAGATGTGCTCAATTGGATTCAGCTCTGGGGAACGGGCGGGCCAGTCCATAGCATCAATGCCTTCCTCTTGCAGGAACTGCTGAAACACTCCAGCCACATGAGGTCTAGCATTATCTTGCATTAGGAGGAACCCAGGGCCAACCGCACCAGCATATGGTCTCACAAGGGGTCTGAGGATCTCATCTTGGTACCTAATGGCAGTCAGGCTACCTCTGGCGAGCACATGGAGGGCTGTGCGGCCCCCCAAAGAAATGCCACCCCACACCATGACTGACCCACTGCCAAACCGGTCATGCTGGAGGATGTTGCCGGCAGCAGAACGTTCTCCACGGCGTCTCCAGACTCTGTCACGTCTGTCACATGTGCTCAGTGTGAACCTGCTTTCATCTGTGAAGAGCACAGGGCGCCAGTGGCGAATTTGCCAATCTTGGTGTTCTCTGGCAAATGCCAAACGTCCTGCACGGTGTTGGGCTGTAAGCACAACCCCTACCTGTGGATGTCGGGGCCTCATACCACCCTCATGGAGTCTGTTTCTGACCGTTTGAGCAGACACATGCAAATTTGTAGCATGCTGGAGGTCATTTTGCAGGACTCTGGCAGTACTCCTCCTGCTCCTCCTTGCACAAAGGCAGAGGTAGCGGTCCTGATGCTGGGTTGTTGCCCTCCTACGGCCTCCTCCACGTATCCTGATGTACTGGCCTGTCTCCTGGTAGCGCCTCCATGCTCTGGACACTACGCTGACAGACACAGCAAACCTTCTTGCCACAGCTCGCATTGATTTTCCATCCTGGATGAGCTGCACTACCTGAGCCACTTGTTTGGGTTGTAGACTCCGTCTCATGCTAGGAACTGAGAAGTTGTCTGTGGTCACCACCTGCAGAACCACTCCTTTATTGGGGATGTCTTGCTAATTGCCTATAATTTCCACCTGTTGTCTATTCCATTTGCACAACAGCATGTGCAATTTATTGTCAATCAGTGTTGCTTCCTAAGTGGACAGTTTAATTTCACAGAAGTGTGATTGACTTGGTGTTACATTGTGTTGTTTAAGTGTTCCCTTTATTTTTTTGAGCAGCGTATAGATGTGCAAGTTTAGATACTGGTGTGCAAAAGAGCAAAAAAAGTCAATAAAAACAATATTGGGATAAGGTAGTTGGATGGGCTATTTACAGATGGGTTGTGTACAGCTGCAGTGATTGGTAAGCTGCTCAGATAGCATCTTACCAATAAGCAGACAACTGGAAGGAAAGGCGGCCAAAGAAGATGTTGACTGGGGATGACCAGTGTGATATACCTGCTGGAGCGCATGCTACGGGTGGGTGTTGTTTTGGTGACCAGTGAGCTGAGATAAGGCGGAACATTACCTAGCAAAGACTTTTAGATGACCTGGAGCAAGTGGGTCTGGCGACGAATATGTAGCGAGGGCCAGCCGATGAGAGCATTCAGGTCGCAGTGGTGGGTGGTATATGGGGCTTTGTTGACGAAACGGATGGCACTGTGATAGACTGCATCCAGTTTGCTGAGTAGTGTGTTGGAGGCAATTTTGTAAATGACAGGATCAGGATCAGTAGGATAGTCAGTGTTACGAGGGCATGTTTGGCAGCGTGTGTGAAGGAGGCATTGTTTGCGAAATAGGAAGCCGATTCTAGATTTAATTTTCATATTGGAGATGCTTAATATGAGTCTGGAAGGAGAGTTTACAGTCTAGCCAGACACCTAGCTATGTGTAGTTGTCCACATATTCTAAGTCAGAACTGTCCATAGTGATGCTAGTCAGGCGAGCAGGTGCAGGCAGCGATCGGTTGAATAGCATGCATTTAGTTTTACTTGCATTTAAGAACAGTTGGGGGGCCACGGAAGGAGTGTTGTATGACAATGAAGCTCGTTTGGAGGTTTGATAACACAGTGTCCAAAGAAGGGCCAGATGTATACAGAATGGTGTCGTCTTTGTAGAGGTGGATCAAGGAATTGCCCGCTGCAAGAGCGACATCATTGATATATACAGAGAAAAGAGTCGGCCTGAGAATTGAAACCTGTGGTACCCCATAGAGACTGCCAGAGGTTTGGACAACAGGCCCTCCCATTTGACACACTGAACTCTATCTGAGAAGTAGTTAGTGAACCATGCGAGGCAGTCATTTGAAAAATCAAGTCTGTTAAGTCTGCTGATAAGAATATGGTGATTGACAGTGTCGATAGCCTTGGCCAGGTAGATGAAGATGGCTGCACAGTACAGTCTTTTATCAATGGTGGTTATGATATCGTTTAGTACCTTGAGCGTGGCTGAGGTACACCCGTGACCAGCTCGGAAACCAGATTGCACAGCGGAGAAATTTCGGTGGGATTCAAAATGGTCAGTGATCTGTTTACATTCTTTATTGTAACCACAATGTCACAAATAAATTGTATCTTCCTTTCCAATTACTTTTAGAGTTTGAGATTTACAAATGTGTGCTTTTCATGTCATTTTATGTTAAATCCAGTTCGGATTTCACCCCCCTTCCTCCTCCTCCCTTCCCCAGGGGCTTTGTTGGTCTTCTGTGCGCCCACCGCTATTTCAGTGGCTACAGCTGGAGACCTGCAAGACAATCCCATTGTGCGCCACTCGGAAGCCATGACCAATATGACCAATATAAATTGTCCTGCTAATAACAGGGTTAATAATATATCTGTGAGAGTATCCAAGGGGCTTTTATGTAATTCTAAATTAATAATAATAATAATAATAATCAAATCAAAATCACATTTATTTATATAGCCTTTGGTAGATCAGCTGATATCTCAAAGTGCTGTACAGAAACCCAGCCTAGAACCCCAAACAGCAAGCAATGCAGGTGTAATAATCACATTGTTTAAAAAAAATACTTTGGAGATTTCGTTTTCAAATAAGTAAAATGAGTGAGAAATAGGCCATTCTTGAACATGGGGTGAGACATTGTTACAAATTTGTAAATAAAGCTAGTTTATTATTTAGAATGATTTATTTCTGTTTTTAGAGGGTAAGAAATAAAAAACTTAGTCATCTCATGGATCTCCCAGTCGAGTCCGGCAAGGGAAACATCACTGGTGGGGAGTAGGCTACAGTACTACAGAGACACAGGAGCGCCTTGGGGCCCAAAAGCATAAAAAGTGCTCTAACTCCCCCTTGCGCTGGTCTGGAGCAATGAAGTAGTGATGCAGGGTACTGTACTAAACCACAAATGACCTCTAAATCTCTCAGCATAATCGCATAAACTTTTAGTGGAGCAACCACTGTATGCACCGCAGTGCTAACTAGCTGTAGCTTATGCTTCAGTACATTTTCTGATCCTTTGATTGGGTGGATAACATGTCAGTTCATGCTGCACGAGCTCTGATAGGTTGGAGGACATCCTCCGGAAGTTGTCATAATTACTCTAAGTTTATGGAAGCGGGTGAGAACCATGAGCCAGGTTTTGTGTTGGAAGTCAATGTAGCCGGGGCATGTAAACTAGCTGTCCACCGGCTACACCACGGTGCTACCCTACAGAGTGCTGTTAAGGCTACTGTAGACCTTCATTGCAAAACAGTGTGTTTTAATCAATTATTTGATGACATGTGGATATAATTAGTACAGTTGTATCTATAAGGATAACATTTTGAATGTTTCACTATTTACGTTTTTATTTAAATTTTATTTTTGTACATTTTTCTGAAGTTCACTGAGGACGATGGTCCTCTCCTTTCTTCTCTGAGGAGCCTCCACTGACACCAATGCATTGTATAGGCAACAACAGTACATCTCATTCTGTCACGCCCTGGTCGAAGTATTTTGTGTTTGTCTTCATTTATTTGGTCAGGCCAGGGTGTGGCATGGGTTTTTGTATGTGGTGTGTTTTGTATTGGGATTGTAGCTTAGTGGGGTGTTCTAGATAAGTCTATGGCTGTCTGAAGTCAAATCAAATCAAATTGTATTTGTCACATACACATGTTTAGCAGATGTTAATGCGAGTGTAGCAAAATGCTTGTGCTTCCAGTTCCGGCAATGCAGTAATAACCAACAAGTAATCTAACTAACAATTCCAAAACTAATATCTTATACACAGTGTAATGGGATAAAGAATATGTACATAAAGATATGAATGAGTGATGGTGCAGAGCAGCATAGGCAAGATACAGTAGATGGCATTGAGTAGAGTATATACATATGAGATGAGTATGTAAACAAAGTGACATAGTTAAAGTGGCTAGTGATACATGTATTACATAAGGATGCAGTAGATGATAGAGTACAGTATATACGTATACATGTGAGATGAATAATATAGGGTATGTAAACATCATATTAGGTAGCATTGTTTAAAGTGGCTAGTGATATATTTTACATCCTTTCCTATCAATTCCCATTATTGAAGTGGCTGGAGTTGAGTCAGTGTGTTGGCAGCAGCCACTCAATGTTAGTGGTTGCTGTTTAACAGTCTGATGGCCTTGAGATAGAAGCTGTTTTTCAGTCTCTCGGTCCCAGCTTTGATGCACCTGTACTGACCTCGCCTTCTGGATGATAGCGGGGTGAACAGGCAGTGGCTCGTGTGGGTGTTGTCCTTAATCATCTTTATGGCCTTCCTGTAACATCGGGTGGTGTAGGTGTCCTGGAGGGCAGGTAGTTTGCCCCCGGTGATACGTTGTGCAGACCTCACTACCCTCTGGAGAGCCTTACGGTTGTGGGCGGAGCAGTTGCCGTACCAGGCGGTGATACAGCCAGCCAGGATGCTCTCGATTGTGCATCTGTTGAAGTTTGTGAGTGTTTTTGGTGACAAGCCAAATTTCTTCAGCCTCCTGAGGTTGAAGAGGCGCTGCTGCACCTTCTTCACGATGCTGTCTGTGTGAGTGGACCAATTTAGTTTGTCTGTGATGTGTATGCCGTGGAACTTAAAACTTACTACCCTCTCCACTACTGTTCCATCGATGTGGATAGGGGGGTGTTCCCTCTGCTGTTTCCTGAAGTCCACAATAATCTCCTTAGTTTTGTTGACGTTGAGTGTGAGGTTATTGTCCTGACACCACACTCCGAGGGCCCTCACCTCCTCCCTGTAGGCCGTCTCGTCGTTGTTGGTAATCAAGCCTACCACTGTTGTGTCGTCCGCAAACTTGATGATTGAGTTGGAGGCGTGCGTTGCCGCGCAGTCGTGGGTGAACAGGGAGTACAGGAGAGGGCTCAGAACGCACCCTTGTGGGGCCCCAGTGTTGAGGATCAGCGGGGTGGAGATGTTGTTGCCTACCCTCACCACCTGGGGGCGGCCCGTCAGGAAGTCCAGTACCCAGTTGCACAGGGCGGGGTCGAGACCCAGGGTCTCGAGCTTGATGACGAGCTTGGAGGGTACTATCGTGTTAAATGCCGAGTTGTAGTCTATGAACAGCATTCTCACATAGGTATTCCTCTTCTCCAGATGGGTTAGGGCAGTGTGCAGTGTGGTTGAGATTGCATCGTCTGTGGACCTATTTGGGCGGTAAGCAAATTGGAGTGGGTCTAGGGTGTCAGGTAGGGTGGAGGTGATATGGTCCTTGACTAGTCTCTCAAAGCACTTCATGATGACGGAAGTGAGTGCTACGGGGCAGTAGTCGTTTAGCTCAGTTACCTTAGCTTTCTTGGGAACAGGAACAATGGTGGCCCTCTTGAAGCATGTGGAAACAGCAGACTGGTATAGGGATTGATTGAATATTTCCGTAAACACACCAGCCAGCTGGTCTGCGCATGCTCTGAGGGCGCGGCTGGGGATGCCGTCTGGGCCTGCAGCCTTGCGAGGGTTAACACGTTTAAATGTTTTACTCACCTCGGCTGCAGTGAAGGAGAGACCGCATGTTTCCGTTGCAGGCCGTGTCAGTGGCACTGTATTGTCCGGCACTGTATTGTCCTCAAAGCGGGCAAAAAAGTTATTTAGTCTGCCTGGGAGCAAGACATCCTGGTCCATGACTGGGCTGGATTTCTTCTTGTAGTCCGTGATTGACTGTAGACCCTGCCACATACCTCGTGTCTGAGCCGGTGAATTGAGATTCTACTTTGTCTCTATACCGAAGCTTAGCTTGTTTGATAGCCTTACGGAGGGAATAGCTGCACTGTTTGTATTCAGTCATGTTACCAGTCACCTTGCTCTGATTAAAAGCAGTGGTTCGCGCTTTCAGTTTCACGCGAATGCTGCCATCAATCCACGGTTTCTGGTTAGGGAATGTTTTAATCGTTGCTATGGGAACGACATCTTCAACGCACGTTCTAATGAACTCGCACACCGAATCAGCGTATTCGTCAATGTTGTTGCCTGACGCAATACGAAACATGTCCCAGTCCACGTGATGGAAGCAGTCTTGGAGTGTGGAATCAGCTTGGTCGGACCAGCGTTGGACAGACCTCAGCGTGGGAGCTTCTTGTTTTAGTTTTTGTCTGTAGGCAGGGATCAGCAAAATGGAGTCGTGGTCAGCTTTTCCGAAAGGGGGTGCGGAGCAGGGCCTTATATGCATCGCGGAAGTTAGAATAACAGTGATCCAAGGTTTTGCCAGCCCTGGTGGCGCAATCGATATGCTGATACATTTTAGGGAGTCTTGTTTTCAGATTAACCTTGTTAAAATCCCCAGCAACAATGAATGCAGCCTCAGGATGTGTGGATTCCAGTTTGCAAAGAGTCAAATAAAGTTCGTTCAGAGCCATCGATGTGTCTGCTTGGGGGGGGAATATATACGGCTGTGATTATAATCGAAGAGAATTCTCTTGGTAGATAATGTGGTCTACATTTGATTGTGAGGAATTCTAAATCAGGTGAACAGAAGGATTTGAGTTCCTGTATGTTTCTGTGATCACACCACGTCTCGTTAGCCATAAGGCATACGGCCCCACCACTCTTCTTACCAGAAAGGTGTTTGTTTCTGTCGGCGCGATGTGTGGAGAAACCCGCTGGCTGCACCGCATCCGAGAGCGTCTCTCCAGTGAGCCATGTTTCCGTGAAGCAAAGAACGTTACAGTCTCTGATGTCCCTCTGGAATGCTACCCTTGCTCGGATTTCAGTGGTTCTCAATCAGAGGCAGGTGTTTATCGTTGTCTCTGATTGGGAACCATATTTAGGCAGCCATATTCTTTGAGTGTTTCGTGGGTGATTGTCCTGATGTCCTTATGTCCCTGTTATGTGTTTATTTACACCAGTATAGGCTGTTTCGGTTTTCATTACATTCATTGTGTTTGTTGTTTTTGTATTGATTCGTGTTCACGTTTGTTTATTAAACATGGATCGTAATCTACACTCCGCATTTTGGTCCGACTTTCCTTCGCACATAGAAAGCCGTAACACATTCACTCTACTTATACAGTGCTAATTGTACAAGCGAAGAGGCCTGTGTATTAAAGGTAACAAAAACCCATGAACAGCTAGCAAAACAATAATATACGCTAAAAGTAATGAGCTATTAGGGTGAAATGTTAGGTTAGCTAGCACCTAGCACTGATCTAGCTAATATTATCGGCTAGCAAGATGTTATCAAGATGCCATCTTGTTCTCCATGAAGTTACATACAAAGTTAGCACGCTTAGTTTGGCTACACTCAAATGAATGTGAAAATGATTCTTATCTAAATGTCCAGAAAAATCACAGTTTAGAAAAAATGTTCTCTAGATTGACAACAAAACCATGCTTATAAATCTTACAAAAATGAAAACAGTAAAAATAAGGAGACATGGAGAGTTGGCTTCTTTTCACTAGGCTTCTCTTCCAACACATGAAGTAGAGAGGCATGCGCCTGCAGCCGTTGAGAGTTTATGTGAAGTGCAGTCCAGAAATTTCCAGAAACTTGTTAATGTATAGTTGTGAATTTACTATACAAGAAATTCCCATATCACGAAAGTATTTGTGAATGCACGCGAGTCCGATTTCACCTAGAAACTCAGCTTTTCATGAGGCGTTTACTTCAGGGCCATGTTCTTGACCAGGACAAGAAAGAGAGTGGAACTTGACACTGAGTGTGTCAGACAAGACAGAGCAAAACTACTGTCTGTTCAAAATATTGTTAAAATAATCAGCTTGACAAAAATGTGTGAGAGTGTGTGTATGTGTGTGCATATTTGCGAGTGTGAGTGAATTTGTGCTTGTTTCTTATACAAATCCACAATGGCTTTTGGCTGTTCTAATCTCCTTCTCTCAGCACCAGCCCATCAGACAGAGTGGTTGTGAGGAGTGTGTTGGAGAGGGCGGGATAGAGACTGTGTGTCAGCGCTCTGTGTAGCAGTGGGTGTGTGTGACCTGTGTGATGACACCCCAGACTGTGAGGAGTGGCGGACAGGGTCTCTCTCTAACACTCACTGAAGGGTAGCTCTCTGCTCCATGTCTTTGTTTTCCCTGCATGGGAGATCACCTCTGATTTAGATAGAGATAGACATCAAGATCCGTGTCATTCACAAATGGCCACAACTTCCAGCCAATTTATTTACTAAGGAGTTATTTTTGCTCTCTGTGGCCACGGAACGAAATGCAGACACAATCGAGTCTCAAACAAATACACATGTACACCCAAGTGAGATATGAATGCCAAGAGTATGGGGAGAGCACATTTATGTCTGCAAGGAAAAGCCGTACATCCCACCACCACTCCCAGCAATAAACCCACACCACCCACTTCTCCCCTCCCCTCTGGGTAAACACACCACCCACCTACAACCACAACAAAGTGCCATAGTAACCAGAAATCTGTTTTACCAAATTTCTATCAGCATGTTAAATGTGCAAACAGAGGGAAAAAACTCTGGACCACCTTTATCCACAAACAGAGACACATACAAAGCTCTCCCTCGCTCTCCATTTGGCAAATCTGACCATAATTCTATCCTCCTGATTCATGCTTACAAACAAAAAATAAAGCAGGAAGCACCAGTGAATAGATCAATAAAAACGTGGTCGTATGAAGCAGATGCTAAGCTACTGGACTGTTTTGCTAGCACAGACTGGAATATGTTCCGGGATTCCTCTGATGGCATTGAGGAGTACACCACATCAGCCCTAGGCTTCATCAATAAGTGCGTCGATGACGTTGTCCACCCAGTGACCGTACGTACATACCCCAACCAGAAGCCATGGATTACAGGCAACATCCGCACTGAGCTAAAGACTAGAGCTGTTGCTTTCAAGGAGCGGGACTCTAACCCGGAAGCTTATAAGAAATTCCGCTATACCCTCAGACGAACAATCAAACAGGCAAAGCGTCAATACAGGACTAAGATCAAATCGTACTACAGGGCCAGACGGATTACCAGGACGTGTACTGCGAGCGTGCACTGACCAACTGGCAAGTGTCTACATTGACATTTTCAATGTCTCCTTGTCCGAGTCTGTAATATCAACATGTTTTAAGCAGATCACCATAGTGCCTGTGCCCAAGAACACTAAGGTTACCTGCCTAAATGACTACTGACCCGTAGCACTCACGTCTGTAGCCATGAAGTGGTTTGAATGGATGGCCATGGCTCACATCAACAGCATTATCCCAGAAACCCTAGACCCACTCCAATTTGCATGCCACCCCAGTAGATTCACAGATGATGCAAACTCTATTGCACTCCACACTGCCCTTTCCCACTTGGACAAAAATAACACCTATGTGAGAATGCTATTAATTAACTACAGCTCAGCATTCAACACCATCGTGCCCTCAAAGCTCATCAATAAGCTAAGGACCCTGGGGATAAACACTTCCCTCTGCAACTGGGTCCTTGACTTCCTGGTGGGCCACCCCCAGGTGGTAAGGGTAGGTAACAACACATCCACCACACTGGTCCTCAACACAGGGGCCCCTCAGGGGTGCGTGCTCAGTCCCCTCCTGTACTCTCTGTTCACTGCATGGCCAGGCACAACTCCAACACCATCATTAAGTTTGCTGATGACAACAGTGGTAGGTCTGATCACCGAGAACGATGAGACAGCCTATAGGGAGGAGGTCAGAGACCTGGCCGTGTGGTGCCAGGACAACAACCTCTCCCTCAACATGATCAAGACAAAGGAGATGATTGTGGACTACAGGAAAAAGAGGACCGAGCACGCCCCCATTATCATTGACGGGGCTGTAGTGAGCAGGTTGAGAGCTTCATGTTCCACATTACCAACAAACAAACATGGTCCAAGCACGCCAAGACAGTCGTAAAGAGGGCACGACAAAACCTATTCCACCTCGGGAAACTGAAAAGATTTGGCATGGGTCCTCAGATCCTCAAAAGGTTCTACAGCTGCACAATCAAGAGCATCCTGACTGGTTGCATAACTGCCTGGTATGGCAACTGCTCTGCCTCTGACCGCAAGGCACTACAGAGTGTAGTGTGAATGGCCCAGTACATTATTGTGGCCAAGCTTTCTGCCATCCAGGACCTCTATACCAGGCGGTGTCAGAGGAAGGCTCTAAAATTGTGAAAGACTCCAGCCATCCAAGTCATAGATTGTTCTCTCTGCTGTCGCACGGCAAGAGGCATCGGAGCACCAAGTCTAGGTCCAAGAGTCTTCTAAACAGCTTCTACAGCTTCTAATCAAATGGCTACCCAGACTATTTGCATTGCCCCCCTCTCTCCCTCTCTTTTTCACTGCTGCTACTCTCTGTTGTTATTGTCTGTGTCAGTTTGTCTTGTATGTTTCCAAGTCAAGCAGGGTTTTTCCCGTTCTCCTGCTTTTTGCATTCTCCTTTTTCTAGTCCTCCCGGTTTTGACCCTTGCCTGTTTCTGGACTTTGTACCCGCCTGCCTGACCATTCTGCCTGCCTTGACCACGAGCCTGTCTGCCACTCTGTACCTCCTGGACTCTGATCTGGTTTGAACTTTTTGCCTGTCCACAACCATTCTCTTGCCTACCCCTTTGGATTAATAAACATTGAAAGACTCCAACCATCTGCCTCCTGTGTCTGCATTTGGGTCTCGCCTTGTGCCGTGATAGTTATCATCTATGTATAGTCACATTAAGAACTCTACCTTCATGTACATATTACCTCAACTAAATGGTGACCCTGTACATTGACTCTGTACCGGTACCCCCTGCATATAGTCTCACGCTGCTCTTTAATTACTTGTTACTTTTATTTGTTATTGTTATCCGTATTTTTTTAAACGATATTGTTGGTTAGGGGATCGTAAGTAAGCATTTAACTAAGGTCTACACCTGTTTTTTTCGGAGCATGTGACTAATACGATTTGATTTGACCTTGGTAACAGTCTCCACACAGATCACCCTTTCCTTGAAACCTGTATCAGCATGATAACCAGTTCCAGATTCAGTTCTAAATCACCATGGTAGCATCTACAGTTGATCCAATGTCAATTATGCACTGAGCTCCATAAGGACCATGAAAAAAAGATGAGTGGAAAATAGAAAGAGAGAAATTGAGATGGCAGTCTGAATTAAGGAGGCCCTCTAGCACTCAAACCTTCTGTTCCACTGATTTCCATGTTGGAATCCCTAGTCACCATTAGTTCTGCTCTAAAATTCATATGTCCAGTGCCTGTGTTCTTTTGCCCATGTTTATCTTTTCTTTTTATTGGCCAGTCTGAGATAGGACTTTTTCTTTGCAACTCTGCCTAGATGGCCAGCATCCGGGAGTCGCCTCTTCACTGTTGAAGTTGAGACTGGTGTTTTTTGCAAGTACTTATTACACACCACGTACTAACAGCGGCGGTGTTGCAAACTACTGCAGAGATAGAGTTCTATTTTACTATCCAGGTCTGTACCAAAACAATTCGAGCTTCTACTTCTAAAAATTCACCTTTCCAGAAACAAGTTTCTCACCGTTGCCGCATGCTATAGACCACCCTCTGCCCCCAGCTGTGCCCTGGACACCATATGTGAATTGATTGCCCCCCATCTATCTTCTGAGCTCGTGCTGCTAGGTGACCTAAACTGGGACATGCTTAACACCCCGGCCATCCTACAATCTAAGCTTGATGCCCTCAATCTCAAAAAAAAGATCTATGAACCTACCAGGTACAACCCCAAAACCATAAACACGGGAACCTCATAGATATCATCCTAACTAACTCGCACTGCAAATACACCTCTGCTGTTTTCAACCAAGATCTCAGCGATCACTGCCTCATTGCCTGCATCCGTAATGGGTCTGTGGTCAATTGACCAACCCTCATCACTCTCAAATGCTCCCTAAAACACTTCAGCGAACAGGACTTTCTAATCGACCTGGCCAGGGTATCCTGGAATAACATTGACCTCATCCCGTCAGTAGAGGATGCCTGGCTATTCTTTAAAGTGCCTTCCTCACCATCTTAAATAAGCATGCTCCATTCAAATAATTTAGAAGCAGGAATATTTATAGCCCTTGGTTCACTCCCGACCTGTTTGCCCTTGACCAGCACCAAAACATCATGTGGCATTCTGCATTAGCATTGAATAGCCACCATGATATGCAACTTTTTAGGGAAGTTAGGAACCAATATACATACACAGGCAGTTAGGAATGCTAAGGCTAGCTTTTTCAGACAGACATTTGCATCCTATAGTACAAACTCAAAACAGTTCTGGGACACTGTAAAGTCCATGGAGAATAAGAGCACCTCCTCCCAGCTGCCCACTGCACTGAGGCTAGGAAACACTCTCACTGCAGATAAATCCACAATAATTGAGAATTTCAATAAGCATTTTTCTTTTCCTCTTCAAAGGGGGAGACACTCTAGACCCAAACTGCTACAGACCTTATACCCTGACTTTCAAGGTCTTTGAAAGCCAAGTTAACCTCTTGAAACTCTAGGGGCGCTATATCATTTTTGGATAAAAAGACGTGCCCGTTTTAAGCGCAATATTTTGTCACAAAAAGATGCTCAACTATGCATATAATTGATAGCTTTGGAATGAAAACACTCTGACGTTTCCAGAACTGCAAAGATATTCTCTGTGCGTGCCCTAGAACGTGAGCTACAGGCAAAACCAAGATGAAACGGCATCCAGGAAATCAGCAGGATTTTTGAGGCTCCGTTTTCCATTGTCTCCTTATATGGCTGTGAATGCGAGAGGAATGAGCCTGCCCTTTCTGTCGTTTCCCCAAGGTGTCTGCAGCATTGTGACGTATTTGTAGGCATATCATTGGAAGATTGACCATAAGAGACCACATTTACCAGGTGTCCGCCCGGTGTCCTGCGCCGAAATTGGTGCGCAAACCTCAGCTGCAAGTATTTTTCCATGGAATTCAGAGAAGAAAGCAGGCTTCCACGAACGATATATCAATGAAGAGATATGTGAAAAAACACCTTGAGGATTGATTCCAAACAACGTTTGCCATGTTTCGGTCGATATTATGGAGTTAATTCGGAAAAAGTTTGACGTTGTTGGTGACTGAATTTTCGGTTCGTTTCGGTAGCCAAATGTGATGTACAAAACGGAACGATTTCTCCTACACAAAGATTCTTTCAGGAAAAACTGAACATTTGCTATGTAACTGAGAGTCTCCTCATTGAAAACATCCGAAGCTCTTCAAAGGTAAATGATTCTATTTATTTGGTTCTGGTTTTTGTGAAAATATTGCGTGCTAAATGCTACTCAAAATGCTAAGCTAGCTTAGCATACTCTTACACAAATTAGTGATTTGCTATGGTTCAAAAGCATATTTTGAAAATCTGAGATGACAGTGTTGTTAAGAAAAGGCTAAGCTTGAGAGCAGGCGCATTATTTTCATTTTATTTGCGATTTCAGAAATCGTTAACGTTACGTTATGCTAATGAGCTTGAGGCTATAACTGGATACAAGTTTTTTTCATAGCCAAACGTGAACAAAACGGAGCGATTTGTCCTACACAAATAATATTTTTTTGAAAAACTGAACATTTGCTATCTAACTGAGAGTCTCCTCATTGAAAACATCTGAAGTTCTTCAAAGGTAAATGATTTTATTTGAATGATTTTCTTGTTTTTGTGAAAATGTTGCTGGTTGAATTCTAGGCTTATAGCTATGGTAGCAATCAATACTCTTACACAAATGCTTGTTTAGCTATGGTTGAAAAGCATATTTTGAAAATCTGAGATGACAGTGTTGTTAACAAAAGTCTAAGCTTGAGAGCAAATATATTTAATTCATTTCATTTGCGATTTTCATGAATAGTTAACCTCTTACATCTATGGAGGCGCTATTTCATTTTTGGATGAAAAACGTTCCCGTTTTAAACAAGATATTTTGTCACAAAAAGATGCTCGACTATGCATATAATTGATAGCATTCGAAAGAAAACACTCTGACGTGTCCAGAAATACCAAGATATTCTCTGTGCGTGCCCTAGAACGTGAGCTTCAGGCAAAACCAAGATGAGATGGCATCCAGGAAATGACAAGGATTTTTGAGGCTCTGTTTTCCATTGTCTCCTTATATGGCTGTGAATGCGAGAGGAATGAGTCTGCCCTTTCTGTCGTTTCCCCAAGGTGTCTGCAGCATTGTGACGTATTTGTAGGCAGATCATTGGAAGATTGACCATAAGAGACCACATTTATCAGGTGTCCGCCCGGTGTCCTGCGCCGAAATTGGTGCGCAAAAGTCACCTGCCAGTATTTTTCCATGCGATACAGAGAGGAAAGCAAGCTTCCACGAACTGCATATCAATGAAGAGATATGTGAAAAACACCTTGAGGATTGATTCCAAACAACGTTTGCCATGTTTCGGTCGATATTATGTAGTTAATCCGGAAAAAGTTTTACGTTGTAGGTGACTGAATTTTCGGTTCGTTTCGGTAGCCAGACGCAATGTAGAAAACGGAACGATTTCTCCTACACACAGACGCTTTCAGGAAAAACTGCGCATTTGGTATGTAACTGAGAGTCTCCTCATTGAAAACATCAGAAGCTCTTCAAAAGGTAAATGATTTTATTTATTTGGTTATCTGGTTTTTGTGAAAATGTTGCGTGCTAAATGCTACTCAAAATGCTATGCTAGCTTTGCATACTCTTACACAAATTAGTCAATTTCTATGGTTCAAAAGCATATTTTGAAAATCTGAGATGACAATGTTGTTAAGAAAAGGCTAAGCTTGAGAGCAGACGCATTATTTTCATTTTATTTGCGATTTTCAGAAATCGTTAACGTTGCGTTATGCTAATGAGCCTGAGGCTTTAGTCACAAACCCGGATCCGGGATGGGGAGTTTCAAGAAGTTAACGTTGCGTTATGCTAATGAGCTTGAGGCTATAAATAGAATCCCGGATCCGGGATTGCGTGACGCAACAGGTTAACAAACAGATTACCATTTCGATTCTCACCCTACCTTCTCCGCTATGCAATCTGGTTTCAGAGCTGGTCATGGGTGCACCTCAGCCACGCTCAAGGTCCTAAACGATATCATAACCGCCATCGATAAGAGACATTACTGTGCAGCCGTATTCATCGATCTGGCTAAGGCTTTCGGCTCTGTCAATCACAACATTCTTATTGGCAGACTCAACAACATTGGTTTCTCAAATGCCTAGCTTGGTTCACCAACTACTTCTCCGATAGAGTTCAGTATGTCAAATCGGAGGGCCTGTTGTCCGGACCTCTGGCAGTCTCTATGGGTGTGCCACAGGGTTCAATTCTCGGGCCGACTCTCTTCTCTGTATACATCAATGATGTCGCTCTCGCTGCTGGTGATTGTTTGATCCACCTCTATGCAGGCGGCCCTTCGTTGGACACTGAGTTAACTTCTTTGGGACTGGGGGGCAGTATTGAGTAGCTTGGATGAATAAGGTGCCCAGAGTAAACTACCTGCTACTCAGGCCCAAAAGCTATAATATGCATATAATTATTAGATTTGGATAAAAAAACACACTGAATGATGTCTGTGAGTATAACAGAACTCATATGGCAGGCAAAAACTTGAGAAAAAATCCAACCAGGAATTGGGAAATCTGATGTTTGTAGTTTTTCAAGTCCTTGCCTATCGAATGTACAGTGTCTATGGGGTCATTTTGCACTTCCTATGGCTTCCACTAGATGTCAACAGTCTTTGGAACCTTGTTTCAGGCTTCTACTGTGAAGGGGAGAGAATGAGAGCGGTTTGAGGCAGGTGTCTGGCAGAATGCCATGAGCTCAGTCTTGCGCGCACGCGCTCGTGAGAGTTAGCTGCGTTCCTTTGAATTTCTAAAGACAAAGGAATTGTACTGTTGAAACATTATTGAAGATTTATGATAAACACATCCTAAAGATTGATTCCATACATCATTTGACATGTTTCTACAGCATGTAATGGAACTTTTTTGACTTTTCGTCTGAAACTAGTGAATGCGCTTCATGAATGTGGATTACTGGACTGAACGCTCTAACAAAAGGAGCTATTTTGACATAAATGATGGACTTTATCAAACAAGACAAACATTTATTGTGGAACTGGTATTCCTGGGAGTGCATTCTGATGAAGATCATCAAAGGTAAGTGAATATTTATAATGCTATTCTGACTAATGTTGTCTCCACAACACGGTGGATATTTGTATGGGCTCTGAGTGCTGTACTCAGATTATAGCATGGTGTGCTTTTTCGGTAAAGTTTTTTTGAAATGACACAGTGGTTGCATTAAGGATAAGGGTATCTATAATTCTGTGCATTATAGTTGTATCTTTTATCAATGTTTATTATGAGTATTTCTGTGAATTGATGTGGCTCTCTGCAAAATCACTGGATGTTTTGGAACTACTGAACGTAACGCGCCATCGTAAACTCAGATTTGTGGATATAAATATGAACTTTACCGAACAAAAAATACATGTATTGTGTAAAATGAAGTCTTATGAGTGTCATCTGATTAAGACCATCAAAGGTTAGTGGTTTATTTTATCTATATTGCTGCTTTTTATGACTCCTCTCTTTGGTTGGAAAAAGGCTGAATGCTTTCTGTGACTAGTTGCTGACCTAACATAATGATATGTTTTGCTTTCGCCGAAAAGCATTTTTGAAATAAGACACTATTGGTTGGATTAACGAGACGTTTATCTTTAAAATGGTGTAAAATACTTCTATGTTTAAGGAATTTTAATTATGGGACTTCTGTTGTTTTGAACTTCTGCATCTGCGGTGAAAGGTGACAGATCTAGAGTGGTGTTCACCAGGCACCAACAACATTCTGTCTGGTCCACTGAGCCTTCTGGATCGCGATCTACTTCATGTTCTCTGCAACCTGGGTTTGCCAGCCAGATGTGGTTCAGCCACTTGGTAAGCTGTGCTGCCCTCTTACATTTGACTCTGTAGTGAGCACAAAGTATTCAATGAATTATAACAGTCAGTGTTCAAAATAGACTAAAAATCTTTCAACATGTACCTGGCAAGACCCAGCTAACGCTTAAGCTTGGTGTGTCGCTTGGTCTGTCCACAGTCCTATGTATTCATATGTGTGTCCCGAGGACCTCCCCTCCTACATAAAAAAGTGGTGTTTACAGAATACTCACTGTGTGTAAGGCTTTTATGTTCTTCTTTAACTTCAGGATATAGTCAAGTCATCCAAAAGCAAGAGTATTTCCTCGTCCATCTCTTCCGCTGCAAGAGAGGGTAAAACAGAAAAAGGGTACCTAATCAGTTGCGCCACTGAATTCATTAAACCAAAATGTCTTCCGCATTTAACCCAACCCCTCTGAATCAGAGAGGTGCTGGGGGCTGGCTTAACTTCTTATGGGCAGGTGGGATGGTAGTGTCCCACCTGGCCAACATCCAGTAAAATTTCAGAGCGCGAAATTCAAAATACAGAATTATAAATATTTAACTTTCATAAATTCACAAGTGTAATACATCAAAATAAAGCTTAACTTCTTGTTAATGTCAGATTGCAAATAGGCTTTTACGGCGAAAGCACACAATGCCATCATCTGTGGACAGCAACCCGCATACAAAAGCATGAAAAACATATTTCATCCAGGCAGGTGCTTCACGAAAGTCAGAAATAGCGATATAATAAATGCCTTACTTTTGATGATCTTCTTCTGTTGGCATTCCAAAAGGTCCCAGATACATCACAAATGGTCCTTTTGTTCAATAATGTCCTTCTTTACCTCCATAAAAACTCAGTTTAGCTGGCGCGCTTCAGTCAATTATCCACCCAGTTGCCCTCCATCAAAATGCATACAAAATGAATCCCAAACGTTACTAATAAACTTTTCCATACAAGTCAAACAATGTTTATAATCAAACCTTAGGTACCCTAATACATAAATAAACGATAAAATTTAAGACGGAGAATCGTTATTGTCTTTACCGGAGAAAAATACCAAAGAACGTGCTCTCTTCCACGCGCTTGGAAACACTAAAGCCAGAATGGGAGCCATCTAGAACTACAAGCTCATTTTTCCAAAAAACAGCATAAAACTCTTTCTAAAGACTGTTGACATCTAGTGGAAGCCCTAGGAACTTCAATCTGGGAGGATTGCGCCTTATAATAACAGTGACAGCCATTGAAAACAGTGGTAGGCTGAATTTTTTGGGGTGCGGGGATGGTTTATCCTTGGGGTTTCGCCTGCCATATCGGTTCTGTTATACTCATAATTTTAACAATTTTAGAAACATTAGAGTGTTTTCCTTCTATCTAAATCTAATTATATGCACATCCTAGCTTCTGGGCCCGAGTAACAGGTAGTTTACTTTTGGCACGCTTTTCATCAGGATGTGAAAATACTGCCCCCTACCCAAGAGAGATTAATTGACATCCACATCTTCAGCAGTTGTTGTTTGGCAATTGTTGTTGGGGATTAACTGCCTTGCTCAAGGGCAGAACAACAGATTTTTCCACCTTGCTGGCTCAGGGATTCGAACCAGCGACCTATCAGCTATTGGCCCAATGCACTTAACCACCAGAGGGAAGATTTTAAGGGAAGTTTCACCCACATTTCTAAATACTTTGAGGAAAGGGTTGAAAAAGTCAAACGATTGAACAAAAGCAAGGAAGTGAGAAAAAAAATGTGTTAGGGGTGGCAGTAGCTTCGAGGTTAGAAAGGAAGCCCGATATTCCAACACCCGAGCTGCCTGTGGTCTGTCAGGGTTACCAGCTACAGTATCTCTGTATGCAGTACTACCTACAGCTGTGGTGCATTTTTTAAATTTAACTAGGCAAGTCAGTTAGGGACAAATACTTATTTACAATGACTGCATACCCCAGCCTGGGTGATGCTGGGCCAATTGTGCACCGCCCTATGGGACTCCAAATTACAGCCAATAGTGATACAGCCTGGAATCAAACCAGGGTCTGTAGTGATGCCTCGAGCACTGAGATGCAGTGCCTTAGACCTCTGCGCCACTTGGAAGCCCACTTGAGCAAGGCACTTTACCCCTAAGTGCCCATGAGCTGCTCCCAGATGGTGATGTGTGTGTTGTGTGTCAGGTTGATCACTGTGACAGAATATCTGTGCAAATTACCAATAAAGCAAGTATGGTAAAAAGAGGCCAGACTATCTATGGTAGCTGTGCATGTAATGTATCTAGTCCCAAAGTGGCTGCAAGGTTTCTAAGAGGCTCTGATGAAGTCTTTCAAGTTTCCATTAAGGCTGTACTATTGGTTATCGATGACAATGTGGAAGAAGTACAGTTGAAGTCGGAAGTTTACATACACCTTAGCCAATTACACTTAAAATCAGTTTTTCACAATTGCTGACGTTTAATCCTCGTAAAAAATCCCTGTTTTAGGTCAGTTAAAATAAAGTGGTGATCCTAAGAGTGTGAAATGTCAGAATAAAACTAGAGAGAATGATTTATTTCAGCTTTGAATTTTTTTCATCACATTCCCAGTGGGTCAGAAGATTACATACACTCAATTAATATTTGGTAGCATTGCCTTTAAAATGTTTAACTTGGGTCAAACGTTTCGGCAGCCTTCCACAAGCTTCCCACATTAAGTTGGGTGAATTTTGACACATTTCTCCTGACAGGGCTGGTATAACTGAGTCAGGTTTGCAGGCCTCCTTGCTCGCACACGCTTTTTCAGTTCTGCCCACAGATTTTCTGGAGGATGGAGGTCAGGGTTTTGTGATGGCCACTCCAATACCTTGACTTTGTTGTCTTTTAGCCATTTTGCCACAACTTTGGAAGTATCCTTGGGGTCATTGTCCATTTGGAATAACCATTTGTGACCAAGATTTAACTTCCTGACTGATGTCTTGAGATGTTGCCTCAATATATCCACATTATTTTCCTGCATCATGACGCCATCTATTTTGTGGAGTGCACCAGTCCCTCCTGCATCAAAGCACCCCCACAACATGATGCTGCCACGCCCGTGCTTCTCAGTTGGGATGCTGTTCTTCAGCTTGCAAGCCTCCACCTTTTTCCTCCAAACATAACGATGGTCAAAATGGCTAAACAGTTCTACTTTTGCTTCATCAGACCAGAGGACATTTCTCCAAAAAGTACGATCTTTGTCCCCATGTGTAGTTGCAAACTGTTGTTGGGGAATAATCAGAATTAGTTGGGTAACATAGATAGGATGTTTTATTTTCATGATATGCTTATGAGTTATTTCTCATAAGAATATATTTTGTTGTACTATAGTGGTGGCCATTGGCAGTTATCTGTTCTCTGTCAGGACTAAGTTGCTTGGGCCGCAGAGAGGGGAGAGGTCAAGGTGTCATCATGTGTAAACATATATTTTGCTCCACTGTGTGTGTGCCATTCACTCCCTACTTTTCCCATCGGGGAGAGGAGGATGGCAGTGTCTGGAATCATTCTATGCTCCCTCTCTGTTGCACCCATCTTAACCTATAGCCTCACTCTCCTCTCTGTGAGCTTGTCCAGGATTGGTTGTATTTAGAATTGGTTGTATCTAAATGACAATGTTATATATCATAGGGTGGGGGTAATGTCTTGGTACCATTTTGTACCAAGGACGAAATAAGAGCTTTGTTTAGGAGACCAAACTCTGTCTCACTAGGGGATACTCCTCTCTGAAGTAAAGTCTTTCTTTGTGTAAGTTCCTGGGACCTGTGGTTTGTCATGTCTAGGGGGGGGGGTGGATCTTTACTATAAAGGATCCCATTTGCCATTATGTTGAGACTCTCAACTTTTCAATAGAGATACTGAACTGTCGAAATGGTATTGCAATGTGGAAGGGACTCTCAGAGAATTCATTGATAGACACTGAATTGATCCGAGAGTCACAGGGTTGTGATAGAGCTCATATAATTAAAGATGGACTTTGATAACTAACTCTGACTTGTGTGTGGTTTGCTCCCATGATTTGGTAAATAGAGGAAATTTCCACAACACCGTAGTCTGGCTTTTTTATGGTGGTTTTGGAGTAGTGGCTTCTTCCTTGCTGACCAGGCTTTCAGGTTATGTCGATATAGGACTCGTTTTACTGTGGAAATATATAGTTTTGTACCTGTTTCCTCCAGTAACTTCACAAGGTCCTTTGCTGTTGTTCTGGGATTGATTTTCACTTTTCGCACCAAAGTATGTTCATCTCTAGGAGACAGAACGCATCTCCTTCCTGAGCGGTATGACGGCTGTGTGGTCCCATGGTGTTTATACTTGAGTACTATTGTTTGTACAGATGAATGTGGTACCTTCAGGCGTTTGGAAATGCCAAGGATGAACCAGACTTGTGGAGATCTAAAATTGTTTTTCTGGGGTCTTGGCTGATTTCTTTTGATTTTCCCATGATGTCAAGCAAAGAGGTATTGTGTTTGACATTATGCTTTGAAATACATCCATAGGTACACCTTCAATTGACTCAAATGATGTCAATTAGCCTATCAGAAGCTTCTAAAGCCATGTAATAATTTTCTGGAATTTTCCAAGCTGTTTAAAGGCACAGTCAACTTAGTGTATGTAAACCCACTGGAATTGTGATACCGTGAATTATAAGTGAAATAATCTGTCTGTAAACAGGTTTTGAAAAAATGACTTGCCAAAACTATATTTTGTTAAAACCTCTCAGACGCTAGCGTCCCACCTCGCTAACAGCCAGTGAAATTGCAGGGAGCCAAATTCAAAACAACATTTGGATAAATAGCATGCCCAATTTCAACTTCCTGCTACTCATGCCAAGAATATAAGATATGATATACATATTATTAGTGTATTTGGATAGAAAACGCTGTGAAGTTTCTACAACTGTTTAATCATGTCTGTGAGTATAACAGAACTTATGTAGCAGGCAAAACCCAAGGACTTACCGTTTAGATGTTTTTTTTAGTTCTCTGTCTGTTCACTGATTTCTCATTGGGAAACAATATTTCTTAGGAACTTGTTTTCAGTTCCTACCGCTTCCAATGGATGTCACCAGTCTTTGGAATATGGTTGAGGTTATTCATTTGTGCAATGAAGAAGTACGGCCATCTAGGAACTGCGTAACACTGTTGAGAGTTGCACAAGTCTTGAAAAGTTGCTTGGTTTGTTGTCTTCCTGTATTGAACATAGATAGACCCGTCTTCAATTTGATTGATTATAAACGTTTAAAACCTAAAGTTGTATTACAAAAGTAGTTTGAAATGTTTTTGAAAAGTTTACAGGAAATTTAAAAAATTATTTTGTAGTGACGTTGCGCAATTTGGAAGCTGTTTTTTCTGGATCAAACGCGCCAAATAAATTGACATTTTGGATATATATGGATGGAATTAATTGAACAAAAGGACCAATTGTGATGTTTATGGGACATATTGGAGTGCCAACAAAAGTAGCTCGTCAAAGGTAAGGCATGTTTTATATTTTATTTCTGTGTTTTATGTAGCGCCTGCAGGGTTGAAATATGCTACCCTCTTTGTTTACTGTTGTGCTATCATCAGATAATAACTTCCTATGCTTTCGCCGAAAAGCCTTTTAAAAATCTGACATGTTGGCTGGATTCATAACGAGTGTAGTTTTAATTTAGTATCTTACATGTGTGATTTAATGAAAGTTTGATTTTTATATAATTTATTTGAATTTCCACTGCTGCATTTTCCCTGGCTTTTGGCAGAGTGGGACGCAAGCGTCCCCTATACCATAAGAAGTTAAAAGTTACATGCTTTTGCTGCAACCGTTAGTGGTCGATGGTGTCATTCTGTCATTGCACCACACTATCACAAGGGGGAGTTAGAACGCTGATCTATCGGTAGTCTGTGGCTATTAATGGAGGCGTTTTCAGTTTGAGATTCTCTCCTCTGGCACTACAGTCCTGCTTCAGGCAACAACAACAAAAACTGTCTGTGGTCCTAGAGTTTGGGGGCTTTTTTTAGTAAGAATGTCTCACCCCCATGTTCAAGATTGGCCTTTTCCCCTTTATTCCGATTATAATCGCTCACTTTTGGATATTTGAAACAAAATCATCTTCAAAATATTGTTATTTTTTAAACAAGCCATAGAAATTTGGTTACAATTTTAGTTAAAAAATAAATAAATAAGGAACTTACATGCATTGAAGACCAAAATTTGTTCAAGAAAATTGTACTAAATAAAAATATATACCACCGTCTCTTGCGCATGTCATTTTCCTTTCATAATGCATACTTATTCAGAAAACGATTATTATTATTAACCCTGCCTTATAATTATATAAAAGCCCCTTACAGTGCCTTGCAAAAGTATTCATCCCCTTGGCGTTATTTTGTTGTATTAAAACCTGTAATTTAAATAGAATTTTACTGGGATTTCACATACAAAGTAGTCCAAATTGGTGAAGTGAAATTATTTTTATTTTGTATTTTTTTATTCTAGAAAAAAAAATGGAAAAGTGGTCTGTGCATACGTATTCATCCCCTTTGAAATGAAGCCCCTAAATATGACCTGGTGCAACCAATTACCTTCAGAAGTCACATACAGTGAGGGAAAAAAGTATTTGATCCTCTTCTGATTTTGTATGTTTGCCCACTGACAAAGAAATGATCAGTCTACAATTTTAAATGGTAGGTTTATTTGAACAGTGAGAGACATAATAACAACAAAAACATCCAGAAAAATGCATGTCAAAAATGTTATAAATTAATTTGCATTTTAATGAGGGAAATAAGTATTTGACCCCTCTGCAAAATATGACTTAGAACTTGGTGGAAAAACCGCTGTTGGCAATCACAGAGGTCAGACGTTTCTTGTAGTTGGCCACTAGGATTGCACACATGTTTTATGGTTCTGGTTCTCGCAACCAGAACCATAAAACAAAACCTATCAACAGGCATATATCAAATACCCCCTCCTTGACAAGATCACATATACACAGTGATTGGCACACAGACATAGTGGAGCCAAGAGATAATTGATTTAAAAGATATGTAAACATATGAAGACAAGCTTAGCTGACGTTTGGCAACTCGAACCTTCAGCTCCCTCCACAGATTATCTATGGGATTAAGGTCTGGATACTGGCTAGGCCACTCCAGGACCTTAATGTGCTTCTTCTTGAGCCACCCCTTTGTTGCCTTGGCCGTGTGTTTTGGATCATTGTCATGCTGGAATACCCATCCACGACCCATTTTCAATGCCCTGGCTGAGGGAAGGAGGTTCTAACCCAAGATTTGACGGTACATGGCCCCGTCCATCGTCCCTTTGATGCGGTGAAGTTGTCCTGTCCCCTTAGCAGAAAAACACCCCCAAAGCATAATGTTTCCACCTCCATGTTTGACGGTGGGGATGGTGTTCTTGGGGTCATAGGTAGCATTCCTCCTCTTCCAAACACGGCGAGTTGAGTTGATGCCAAAGACCTCCATTTTGGTGTCATCTGACCACAACACTTTCACCCAGTTGTCCTCTGAATCATTCAGATGTTCATTGGCAAACTTCAGAAGGGCATGTATATGTGCTTTCTTGAGCAGGTGGACCTTGTGGGCGCTGCAGGATTTGAGTCCTTCATAGCATAGTGTGTTACCAATTGTTTTCTTGGTGACTATGGTCCCAGCTGCCTTGAGACCTTTGACAAGATCCTCCCGTGTAGTTCTGGGCAGATTCCTCAACGTTCTCATGATCATTGCAACTCCACGAGGTAAGATCTTGCATGGAGCCACAGGCCGAGGGAGATTGACAGTTCTTTTGTGTTTCTTCCATTTGCGAGTAGTCACACCAACTGTTGTCACCTTCTCACCAAGCTGCTTGGCGATGGTCTTGAAGCCCATTCCAGCCTTGTGTCAGTCTACAATCTTGTTCCTGACATCCTTGGAGAGCTCTTTGGTCTTGGCCATGGTGGAGAGTTTGGAATCTGATTGATTAATTCTGTGGTTGATTGATTCCCTTTAAGAGTGTGCTCCTAATCTAAGCTTGTTACCTGTATAAAAGACAACTGGGAGACAGAAACTTTTCTGATTGAGAGGGGGTCAAATACTTATTTCCCTCATTAAAATGCAAATCAATTCATAATATTTTTGACATGCATTTTTCTGGATGTTTTTGTTGTTAATCTGTCTCTCACCATTCAAATAAACCTACCATTAAAATTATAGACTGATCATGTCTTTGTCAGTGGGCAAACGTACAGAATCAGCAGGGGATCAAATATTTTTTTTTACCTCACTGTAGTTAGTTAAATAAAGTCAACCTGTGTGCAATCTAAGTGTCACATGATCTGTCACATGATCTTAGTGTATATATTCACACCTGTTCTGAAAGGCGTCAGAGTTTGCAACACCACTAAGCAAGCGGCACCACCAAGCATTGGCACCATGACGACCATGGAGCGCGCCAAACAGGTAAGGGACAAAGTTGTGGAGAAGTACAGATCAGGGTTGGGTTATAAAAAAATATCTGAAACTTTAAACATCCCATGGAGCACCATTAAATCTGTTATTAAAAAAGGATAGAATATGGCACCACAACAAACCTACCAAGAGAGGGCCACCCACCAAAACTCAGGGGCCAGGCGAGGAGGGCATTAATCCGAGCGGCAACAAAGAGACCAAAGATAACCCCAAAGGAGCTGCAAAGCTCCACAGTGAATATTGGAGTATCTGCCATAGGATCACTTTAAGCCGTACACTCCACAGAGCTGGGCTTCATGGAAGAGTGACCAGAAAAAAAGCTATTGCTAAAAGAAAAAAAAATATGCAAACACGTTTGGTGTTATCCAAAAGGCATGTGGGAGACTCCCCAAACATATGGAAGAAAGTACTCTTTTCAGATGAGACTAAAATGTAGCTTTTGGCCATCAAGGGAAAAAAAGCTATGTCTGGTGCAAACCCAACACCTCTCATCACCCAGAGAACACCATTCCCACAGTGAAGCATGGTGGCAGCATCATGCTGTGGGGATGTTTTTCATTGGCAGGGACTGGTAAACTTGTCAGAATTTAAGGAATGATGGATGGTGCTAAATACAGGGAAATTCTTGAGGGAAACGTGTTTCAGTCTTCCAGAGATTTGATACTGGGATGGAGGTTCACCTTCCAGCAGGACAATGACCATAAGCATTCTGCTAAAGCAACACTTGAGTGGTTTAAGGGGAAACATTTAAATGTCTAAGGAAATTCCTATTGCTGTACACCAGTGGAACCCATCCAACTTGAAGAAGCTGGAGCAGTTTTGCCTTGAATGGGCAAACATCCCATTGGCTAGATGGGCCAAGCTTATAGAGACATACCCCAAGGGAAGACGCAATTCCTGAAAAAGGTGGCTCTACAAAGTATTGACTTTGGGGGGGTGAACAGTTATGCACGCTCAAGTTCTTTGGTCATATTTCTTGTTTGTTTCACAATAAAAAATATTTTGCATCTTCCTAGTGGTAGGCATGTTGTGTAAATCAAATGATATACAACCCCCCCAAAAAATCCATTTTAGTTCCAGGTTGCAAGGCAACAAAATAGGAAAAATGCCAAGGGGGGTGATTACTTTCGCAAGCTACTGTATTTATTATTTATGTATTTATTAGTCTAGCAATGAGGTTGGACCCAACAATATTTTTGCTTTTGAGTTACATTAAAACTCACTTTAGTACGATTGTGTTATAGTTAAATAGGCCTAGGTTTAGAGCTATTTTCATTTTTAAAAGTTAGTGGAGTGGGGTAATATTTATCCTATATTATATACACCTCACATGCGACCCATAATAAGACTATGCAATTAGCCTATTAAAAATGTTTCTGACTCCATAAAGGGAATTCAAATATGCAAGTTATCATGCCCTGATCCGTTTCACCTGTCCTTGTGATTTTCTCCACCCCCTCGAGATGTCGTTTATTTTCCCTGGTGTATTTATCACTGTTTCCTGTCTCACTGTGCCAGTTCGTCTTGTATGTTCAAGTCAACCAGTGCATTTGTCCCGTGCTCCTGCTTTTCTATTCTCTTTTACTAGTCCTCCCGGTTTTGACCTTTGCCTGTTTTTCTGGACTCCATTCCCGCCTGCCTGACCATTCTCCCTGACCTCAAGCCTGCCTGCCGTTCTGTACCTCTGGAACTCTTTACTGGTTTTGACCTTTTGCCTGTCCATTACCATTCTCTTGACTACCCCTTTTGGATTGTAAATAAACATATTGGACTCTAACCATCTGCCTCCTGTGTCTGCATCTGGGTCTCACCTTGTGCCATTTTACAAGCAAGAATTGGTCTGAGAATTGTCTATATCAAAGGCAGATATTTCATTAATATTGTACAATGAATGTATTCACATACAAGGCATAAAGCTTAAGTTATAAAGCCAGTGAGAGAGAGAGAGCACTGAGTTGCTGACCTTCTCAGAGGTGAGACATTATGGGGGTTGGAGAATAACTCAGAAAATGTTGAATTCCTGAGACAACACAAAGGAATTATTACATACAGTTGATAAGAGTCACTTCGGGGGCAGCCCTACACTTCACTTTTAGAAAAAAGGGTTCTGTGGGTGTCCCCATAAGAGAACCCTTTTTAGTTCCAGGTACAACCATTTTGGGTTCGATGTAGACCCCTCTATGGAAAGAGTTCTACATGGAACCTAAAAGGGTTTTTACTGTGATCCAAAATGCATAGTTTTGACCAATCCCAAAGGAGTCAGGTTCATGTCCCAATAGAAGGAAATTGGCCACTGGGTTTTCATGTATGAAGTGCACACTCTATCCTATCCCTCTACATAAACGTCTCTCACTCTAACTAACTTTTCTCTATAAACATGACTCTCACTCTAACTTGCTTTTCTCTCTTCAAATGAGCAGAGGTCACTGTTTTAATGCATCCTGCATCACAATTCTTTGTTATTAACCTGCTCCCTCTTCCCGGATGTGGTAGACAGTGGTGTCACTTTATATTAGAGGCTGCTTCCCCAAGGGATGCACAGCCAGAGTACATACAGCTCTCAGTTCAGAGCTCTCTGACTTGTCACTAATGTTAGCCTATCTCACTCACTTAGCCCTAACCAGAAATATTGTTAAACATACAGTATCACTAAGTGAACTTCTCTGAACTTTGCTGGTGTTTTCAACTTATCACTGAGCTAATGTTAGTGTTTACTTTTCTCATGTTATTATAACCTACATGTCATTTAGAACTTGCAGACTTCTTTTTTTGCAATTGCAGTTCTCACATGCTTTCTCGGACTGACTTACAAATCTTAGTAAGTTCAATATGTGCCTCAACCCAGGCCTCGCTAACCACAGCCATATGCTAAGCTTTCATCATGGTCCAATTTGGTAAAACTGCATAAGTGCAATTGAGGTCAGGAGTCCCTGCACCAAGCTAAAAATGGAGATACAGCTGTATGTGAGCTGGGGTGCTTATCCAAAAAAGGTATAATACACTGATGATCAATTTAGAGATGGCTGAAGTATATTGAATTAAATAAATGTAAAAGACTAAGCAAGAACAGATTTGCTCTGGAATGTCTGCTGGAATGTCTAACAATGGCATGTCCATCTTTTTGTGAGAAATTACATTTCAAAACATTTATAAAGTATAAATAGCCCACACTTTAAATGAGGCCACACAAAGACATTAACTAATGATTAGTAAATGCTTTATAAGGACCTATATTAAACGGCTTATGATAGAAGTAATGATCAATAAACAATGAATAAACTATTTACGAAGCCCATTTTTTCAGTTTTTGATTTGTTAAAAAAGTTTGAAATATCCAATAAATGTCGTTCCACTTCATGAATGTGTCCCACTTGTTGTTCATTCTTCACAAAAAATACAGTTTTATATCTTTATGTTTGAAGCCTGAAATGTGGCAAAAGGTCGCAAAGTTTAAGGGGGCCGAATACTTTCGCAAGGCACTGTATGATCTCTGTGGTTACTTGTAGTTGTTCAGAGTGAACTTTGACGACCAGGCGGTAGGTTGCCTAGGAGTTAAAAGTTGAGCCAGTCAATGAAAGGTAGCTGGTTTGAATCCCTGAGCCGGCAAGGTGGAAACATCTGCTGTTCTGCCCTTGAGCAAGGCAGTTAACCCCCAACAACTGCTCTCCAGGTGCCAATGATGTCAATTAAGGCAGCCCCCCCCCTTCTCTGATTTAGAGGAGTTGGGTTCAATGTGGAAGACACATTTCTTTTTAATACATTCAGTTGTGCAACTGACTAGGTATCCCCTTTCACTGTATGCAATTGTCCTACCGAGCCCACCCCCTCAGGTCATCACACGTAGATGGGACTCCCTTCCTTGATGATGCTCGTTGGTTTGATCTGATCGGATATCTTAGTTTAACTACCTTTTGGTTTTGTCTGTATTGGTCAACAATGGATTTTGAATACAAACAAGTCAGATCTGGTATAAATGGAATGAAGGTCTGTTCTCTCTCATCCTATATCTTGTCACTTTGGAGAATGGTTGTATGATATTTTCTAATTTCCTAGGCTTCTAGGCCTAGGAAGCATCTATTTGTTCATGCTTTGTCTTCGAAGTTAACTTTGGTGTCTAAATGCCTAGAATTACGCTTTGTTAATGTCTATATTGCCTTGTACCTTAAGCTTTATGTATTGTATGTGATGAACCCATTCATTTTACAAAGTTATTAAATAATATTTCCTTTGATATTCACTTCTCATGACCATTCCTTGATCTTAGTCAGCTAAACACATACTTGATTGCACATGGTTTTTATACATAGGCCCATTATCAGCAACCATCACTCCTGTGTTCCAATGGCACGTTGTGTTAGCTAATCCAAGTTTATAATTTAAAAGGCTGTTGAACAAGTTGGCGTTAACTTAGATTGTAAACTGTCATGGTCAAAAGAGAGGCCTGGCCATAATAAAAAGATGCTCTGATTTTGACACCACTCTCCAAAAAGCAAGTTCTGTTGGCTTTAGTTTTGTCTTATCTTGATTATTGTCCAGTCGTGTGGTCCAGTGCTGCAAGGACAGACCTAGTTAAGCTGCAGCTGGCCTAGAACAGAGTCACGTTTTACTCTTGATTGTAGTAAGAGGGCTGATATAAATACTATGCATGCCAGTCTCTCTTGGCTAAGAGTTGAGAAGAGACTGACTGCATCATTTGTTATTTTTATCAGAAACAATGTGTTGAAAATCCCAAATTCTTTCCATAGTCAACTTACACACAACTGACACACACACTTATGCCAATAGACATGCCAGCAGGGGTCTTTTCACAGTCCCCAAATCCAGAACAAATTCAAGAATGCGTACAGTATTATATAGAGCCCTTATTACATGAAGCTTCCTTCCATCTCATATTTCTCAAATGAACAGCAAACGTGGTTTCAAAAACAGATAAAGCAACACCTCGCGGCACCACGCCTCTCCCCTATTTGACCTAGATAGTTTGTGTGTATGCATTAATATGTAGGCTACGTGTGCCTTTAAAAAAAATGTATGTAGTTCTGTCCTTGAGCTATTCTTGTCTATAGATGTTCTGTATTATGTAAATCTGTATTGTTTCATGTTTTGTGTGGACCCCAGGAAGAGTAGCAGCTGCTTTTGCAACAGCTAATGGGGATTCCTAATAAAATACCAAAAATACCCAATATTGAATCTAAGACAGGATATTCTAACCAGGCAAGTTGTGTTACATCTAACTATAGTACCTGTCAAAAGTTTGGACACACCTATTCATTCAAGGGTTTTTCTTTATTTTTGCTATTTTTAAGCTATGAAATAACACATAAGGAATCATGTATTAACTAAAAAAAGTGTTAAACTAATCAAAATATATTTGAGATTCTTTAAAGAAGTGACCGTTTGCCTTGATGACAGCTTTGCACACTCATGGCATTCTCTCAACCAGCTTCATGAGGTAGTCACCTGGAATGCATTTCAATTAACAGGTGTGCCTTGTTAAAAAGTACATTTGTGGAATGTCTTTTCTACTTATTGGGTCCGAGCCAATCAGTTGTTCTGTGACAAGGTAGGGGTGGTATACAGAAGATAGCCCTATTTGGTAAAAGACCAAGTCCATATTATGGAGAGAACAGCTGAAATAAGCAAAGAGAAATGACAGTCCATCATTTCTTTAACTTCTTGCGTCGAGCAATTCCGGATCCAGGATCCTATTTATAGCCTCAAGCTCATTAGCATAACGCAACGTTAACTATTCATGAAAATCGCAAATGAAATTAAATAAATATATTTGCTCTCAAGCATAGACTTTTGTTAACAACACTGTCATCTCAGATTTTCAAAATATGCTTTTCAACCATAGCAAAACAAGCATTTGTGTAAGAGTATTGATAGCTAGCGTAGCATTTAGCGTAGCATTTAGCGTAGCATTTAGCGTAGCATTTAGCGTAGCATTTAGCGGGCAACATTTTCACAAAAACCAGAAAAGCATTCAAATAAAATCATTTACCTTTGAAGAACTTCGGATGTTTTCAATGAGGAGACTCTCAGTTAGATAGCAAATGTTCAGTTTTTCCTGAAAGATTCTTTGTGTAGGAGAAAAATGCTCCGTTTTGTACATCACTTTTGGCTACCAAAAAAAAACGAAAATTCAGTCACCAAAACGCCAAACTTTTTTCCAAATTAACTCCATAATATCGACTGAAACGTGGCAAACGTTGTTTAGAATCAATCCTCAAGGTGTTGTTCACATATCTCTTCATTGATATATCATTCGTGGAAGTCTGCTTTCTTCTCTGAATTAAATGGAAAAATACTTGCAGCTGAGGTTTACGCACCAATTTCGACGCAGGACACCGGGCGGACACCTGGTAAATGTGGTCTCTTATGGTCAATCTTCCAATGATATGCCTACAAATACGTCACAATGCTGCAGACACCTTGGGGAAACGGCAGAAATTGTGGGCTCTCTCCTTGCGCATTCACAGCCATATAAGGAGACATTGGAAAACAGCGCTTCAAAAATTTTGCTAATTTCCTGTTTGAAGTTTCATCTTGGTTTCGCCTGTAGCATCAGTAACGTGTGAAATTATTGATAATTGATGATATCAACAGAAAGGTATTTTCTGGGTGATTTTAAATATTGACTGGCTTTCATCAAGCTGCCCACTCAAGAAAAAGCTTCAAACTGTAACCTGTGCCTGCAACCTGGTTCAGTCAACCTACCAGGGTAGTTACAAACAGCACATGAATGAAATAATCTACATGTATTTGTCACGGTTTTCCTACTCTTGGTCTGAAGAGGAGAGGCGAGAAGGATCGGAGGACCAATATGCGACGTGGTAAGTGTCCATGGTTCTTTTAATAAGAAATACTCAACATGAACACAACTGATACAAAAACAATCAAACGGGAAACGAACGAAAACCCAAACAGTACCGTGTGGTGAAACAAACACACACGGAAACAATCACCCACAGAATATGGCTGCCTAAATATGGTTCCCAATCAGAGACAACGATAAACACCTGCCTCTGATTGAGAACCAATCTAGGCAACCATAGACTTACATAAACACCTACAATGAACACAACCCCATAAATCTACAAAAAACCCTAGACAGTACAAACACCCTAGACGAGACAAAACCACACATCACCCATGTCACACCCTGACCTAACCAAAATAATAAAGAAAACAAAAATAACTAAGGACAGGGCTTGACAGTATTGATCACATTTTTACTAATTCAGCAGAAATTTGCTTGTAAGCAGTATCCAGTTCCATCTGATGTACTATAGTAGGAATATCTAGGAAAACCAAAGTTCCAAAGGCTGGGCCTAATATAGTGTCATGCAATACGTTTTGTAGTGATTCCTATGTTCTGATGTAAAGAATATGTGTTGGTCCGTGGTGTGTAATGAGGAGCAAATTAGACACTGTAATTGACACATTTATGAAATTGCTTCTTCAGTTGCTAATAAGCATGCACCCATTAAGAAATGTACTGTAAAAACTGTTGAATCCCAGTGAATTGATGAGGAAATGAAAAAGTTCATCACTTAGCTAAGGATCCTGACGGGCCATCCCCACGTGGTAAGGGTAGGCAACAACATGCCTGCCATGTTGATCCTCAACACGGGGGCCCAGTGCATCACTGGGGCCAAGCTTCCTGCCACCCAGGACCTATATCATAGGGGGTGTCAGCCCATAAGTCATGGACTGTTTTCTCTGCTACCTACCGCAGGGCAAGCAGTACCAAAGCAGCTTCTGCCCCCAAGCCATAAGCTGAACAATTAGTCAAATGGCCACCAGACTATTTACATTGACCCCACCCTGCATTTGTTTTGTACACTGCTTCTACTCACTGGCTTTTGTCACTTCAACCCTACCCACATGTACAAATTAACTAACCTGTGATCCATTTATTAAAGTGGCCAATGATTTGAGTCTGTATGTAGGCAGCAGCCTCTCTGTGTTAGTGATGGCTGTTTAGCAGTCTGATGGCCTTGACACAGAAGCTGTTTTTCAATCTCTCGGTCCCAGCTTTGATGCTCCTGTAATGACCTCGCCTTCTGGATGTTAGCAAGGTGAACAGGCACTGGGTCGAGTGGTTGTTGTCCTTGATGATCTTTTTGGCCTTCCTGTGACATCGGGTGCTGTATGTGTCCTGGAGGGCAGGTAGTTTTCCCCCGGCTATGCGTTGTGCAGACCGCACCACCCTCTGTAGAGCCTTGCATTTGAGGGTGGTGCAGTTGCCATACCAGGTCTCTACTCCTCCCGTTACTGGGTCTGAGACACCGAAGCCTCCCACCATTAGCTCTGACAAATTGAAAACCCTAGTCATTGGCGACTCCATCACCCATGGTATTGGACTTAAAAGAAATCATCCAGCGATCATACACTGTTTACCAGTGGGCATGGCTACCGACGTTAAGGCTAATCTGAAGATGGTGCTGGATAAAGCTAAAACTGGCGAGAGTAGAGAGTATAGGAATATTGTTATCCATGTTGGCACCAACGATGTTAGGAAGAAACAGTCAGAGGTCACCAAGCGCAACATAGCTTCAGCGTGTAAATCAGCTAGAAAGATGTGTCGGCATCGAGTAATTGTCTCTGGCCCCCTCCCAGTTAGGGGAGTGATGAGCTCTACAGCAGTAGATAATTGGACTCACCCACAAACAAGACCAAGCCTGGCCTGTTGAGGAGTGATGGACTCCATCCTAGCTGGAGGGGTGCTCTCATCTTATCTACGAACAACAAGAACTCCCTTAGCTCCACAATGAGATAGCCTGCTGCCTGGCCTGCACCCTGTTAGCCATCTTAGTAGAGTCTGCCACTAGCACAGTCAGTGTAGTCAGCTCCGCTATCCCCATTGAGACCGTGTTTGTGCCTCGACCTAGGTTGCGCAAAACTAAACAAGGCGGTGTTCGCCTTAGCAATCTCAAAGACCTCCTCCATTCCTGCCATTATTGAAAGAGATAGTGATACCTCACATCTCAAAATATGTCATCTCATTATGTCTTTTTTTTAGCTTTATTTAACTAGGCAAGTCAGTTAAGAACAAATTCTTATTTTCAATGACAGCCTAGGAACAGTGGGTTAACTGCCTGTTCAGGGGCAGAACAGATTTGTACCTTGTCAGCTCGGGGGTTTGAACTTTTGACATTCTGGTTACTAGTCCAACACTCTAACCACTTGGCTACCCTGCCAACTGACTGAAACATGGTTTAAGCATGATGAATTTACAGTGTTAAATGAGGTCTCGCCTCCTGGTTACACTAATGACCATATCCCCCGCGCATCCCGCAAAGGTGGAGGTGTTGCTAACATTTGATAGCAAATTTAAATTTACAAAACAACCTGACATTTTCGTCTTTTGAGCTTCTAGTCATGAAATCTATGCAGCCTACTCAATCACCTTTTATAACTACTGTTTACAGGCCTCCTGGGACATATACACTGTTCCTCACTGAGTACCCTGAATTCCTATCGGACCTTGTAGTCATGGCTGATAATATTCATTTTTGGTGACTTTAATATTCATCTGGAAAAGTCCACAAACCCACTCCAAAAGGCTTTCAGAGCCGTCATCGACTCATTGGGTTTTGTCCAGCATGTCTCCGGACGTACTCACTGTCACAGTCATTCTCTGGACGTAGTTCTGTCCCGTGGAATAAATGTTGTGGATCTTAATGTTTTTCCTTATAATCCTGGACTATCGGACCACCATTTTATTATGGTTGCAATTGCAACAAATAATCTGCTCAGATCCCAACCAAGGATCATCAAAAGTCGTGCTATAACTTCTCAGACAGCCCAAAGATTCATAGATGCCCTTCCAGACTCCCTCCACCTACTCAAGGATATCCGAGTACAAAAATCAGTTAACCACCTAACTGAGGAACTCAATTTAACCTTGCGCAATACCCTAGATGCAGTTGCACCCCTAAAACCAAAAACATTTGTCGTAAGAAACTAGCTCCCTGGTATACATAAAATACCTGTGCTCTGAAGCAAGCTTCAAGAAAATTGGACTGGAAATGGCGCCACACCAAACTGGAAGTCTTCCGACTAGCTTGGAAAGACTGTACTGTGCAGCATCGACGAGCCCTTACTTGCTGCTCGATCATCCTATTTTTCCAACTTTAATTGAGGAAAACAAGAACAATCCAAAATGTATTTTTGATACTGTCACATAGCTAACTAAAAAGTAGCATTCCTCAAGAGAGGATTAGAAAGCAAATTACGGACTCCTCTTTAAGTCTGCGTATTCCTCCAAAGCTCAGTTGTCCTGAGTCTGCACAACTCTGCCAGGACCTAGGATCAAGAGAGACACTCAGGTGTTTTAGTACTATATCTCTTGTCACAATGATGAAAATAATCATGGCCTCAATCTTCAAGCTGCATACTGGAACCTATTCCAACTAAACTACTGAACGAGCTGCTTCCTGTGCTTGGCCATCCTATGTTAAATATAATAAACGGACCTCTGTCCACCGGATGTGTACCAAACTCACTAAAAGTGGCAGTAATATAGCCTCTCTTGAAAAAGCCTAACCTTGACCCAGAAAATATTTAAAAAACTATCGGCCTATATCAAATCTCCCATTCCTCTCAAAAAAATCATAAAGCTATTGCTCATTAACTCACTGCCTTCCTGAAGACAAACAATTTACATGTTTTAATGAATATTTTAGAATATTCACATTAAAATCTGTCGCCAACTGGATAGAAACATAGTTAAATACACCCTAAAGAATCTGACAAGTGAGCTAGTCCAGTGTCCCTTTCATTATGCCTGCACATCATGGTTCATAATAATCTACCAGCCAAACAAGCTTGAAAGATTTGTACTTAAACCTCATACTCATCTGCAGGTTGAGAATTGTTTCAGCTCTAACACAGAACAAAGCACGAACAAAGCCCTTCTTTGCACTGAGTCCTCGCCGTAGGCCCCGGGCTGGGGACCCTCACTGCGTGGATTATTGCCGGATGTTCTGGACTGGGGACCGTCGCTGGAGACCCAGGACTGGGGACCATCGCTGGAGACCCCGGACTGGGGACCGTCGCTGGACGCTCTGGACTGCCTAGGCGCACTGTAGGCCTGGTGCGTGGTGCCGGCACTGGTGGTACCGGGCTGGTGACACACACCTCAGGGCGAGTGCGGGGAGGAGAACATGGTGTACTGGACCCTGGAGGCGCACTGGAGGCCTGGTGCTTGGTGCCGGCACTGGTGGTACTGGGCTGGGGACACACACCTCAGGACGAGTGCGGGGAGAAGGAACAGGGCGTACTGGACTGTCGAGGCGCACTGTAGGCCTAGTGTGTGGTGCCGGCACTGGTGGTACCGGGCTGGGGACACGCACTTCAGGGCGAGTGCGAGGAGCAGGAACAGGGCATACTGGACCCTGGAGGCGCACTGTAGGCGTGGTGCGTGGTGCCGGCACTGGTGGTACCGGGCTGGTGACACGCACCTCAGGGCGAGTGCGGGGAGGTCGAACAGGGCGTACTGGGCTCTGGAGGCACACAGGAAGCCTGGTGCGTGATGCCGGCACTGGTGGTACCGGGCTGGGGACACACACCTCAGTGCGAGTGTGAGGAGCAGGAACAGGGTGTACTGGACCCTGGAGGCGCACTGTAGGCCTGGTGCGTGGTGCCGGCACTGGTGGTACCGGGCTGGGGACACGCACCTCAGGGCGAGTGCGAGGAGCACGAATAGGGCATACTGGACCCTGGAGGCGCACAGGAAGCCTGGTGCGTGATGCCGGCACTGGTGGTACCGGGCTTGGGACACACACCTCAGGGCGAGCGTGAGGAGCAGGAACAGGGTGTACTGGACTGCCGAGGCGCACTATAGGCCTGGTGCGTGGTGCCGGCACTGGTGGTACCTAGCTGGGGACACGCACCTCAGGACGAGTGCGCACCAGACCTATAGCCGGCATCAATTTTTCCGGAACTTTACAGCACTTTGAGATATCAGCTGATGTACGAAGGGCTATATAAATATATTTGATTTGATTTGATTTGAACACGTTTCAGGATGAGTACGAGGATCTGACACATGTGGCATCGGACAGCTGGCAAATGCTGTGCATACTACGCCAAACCAACAGCTCTCTCTCTTCACTCTCCTCCAATTTAATCAACAACTCCTCGAATGTCTCATAATCTCCCCTCCAATCTGTCCAATAACTCCAACAATCTCAGAGACTCACCCCTCAACTTCGCCGACTGCTCCATATGCCACCCCCCAAAAAAAACTATTGGGGTTTCTGTGGCCTACCTCCGCGACGTCATTGCTGTCCTCTCTAACTTCGCCGTTCCTCCTGGGTTGTTTCCACCTGCCTCCATGGTAGACGATCCGCTCCTGCCAAAATCTCCTCCCACGTCCAGGATCCTTTACCGTCCAGTATTTCGTCCCAGGTCCATTTTTCCACCAAGCGATGTTCCTTCCTTTCACGCTGCTTGGTCCTGGTTTGGTGGGTTATTCTGTCACGTTCGTCATATTGATGAGACCAAGGCGCAGTGTGATAGGCGTACATACTACTTTAATAAAGAACGAACACTGAACAAAACAACAACACGACCATGACGCTATATAACAAGAGTGCTGACAGGCAACTACACAGACAATAACCCACAAAATACCCAAGGAATATGGCTACCTAAATATGGTCCCAAATCAGAGACAACAATAAACAGCTGCCTCTGATTGGGAACCAATCTAGGCAACCAAAGACATATAAACACCTAGATATACAAAAACCCCTAGACACACAAAAACCCCTAGACAAAACAAAAACTACACATACCACCCTCGTCAAACACGGACCTAACCAAAATAATAAAGAAAACAAAGATAACTAAGGTCAGGGCGTGACACTAGTCTCTTTAGCCAGAATTCTTATTTATTTATTATTGAAGAATATGGAATTGAATGATCCCTGAAGGGATTTGCTGAACCTATATTATACTGGAAAAATTCAGTTGTAAATTATTTTGTCTTAGTTAAAAAAATAAATTGTCCTCCAGTAAACTTTGATTAAATTTCCAATATCCCTGTCCACGTGGAAAATCTATAAGTGTATGTGAATGCCAATTAGAATGCGATTGGATCATCATCTGTCTCCTAATTAAAACTTTTTTAACCATTGATGCAAGAGAAAAAGAGACAAGAAAGTAGTCAAGACGACTAGCTTGATTATGTCTCCTCCATGTATATCTCACGAGGTCAGGTTTTTTTAGTCTCCAAATATCCACTATTTCTAATGTGTCCATAATATTTGTGATTTCCTTAAGGGAACATTGATGATAGTTTGTAGAGTGATTACCTTTATGGTCCATTGAGGTACTTAACACTGTGTTATAGTCTCCTACCATAATGATTAGATTATTTGTTGCCTGTAAATTCAATAAATTGGTATACATGTTTTCAAAGAAGTGTGGATCATCCTGATTTGGACCATATAAATTAGTGAGCCAAATCTCTTTTTTGTCCACTTTCGTATTCAAACGGATCCACCTTCCTTGCGAATCAATCCTGACTATTTGCACATTCAGATCAAAATTGTTGTTCATTTAATATCATCACACCCTTTGAGTTCCTTTGTCCATGACAGAAAATTATTTCACCACCCCATTCCTTTTTCCACGCAACTTCATCTAAGGATGTAGAGTGAGTTTCCTGTAAACAGTATGTTATATTCATTTTCTTTTAGCAATGTAAAGACTGATCTTTTTTTAATAATCTGCTAAACCGTTACAATTATAATTGGCTATATCTATTTCACCCCGTACCATAACTTGCTTGTAAAGTTAATGCCGTCAGAGGTATTATGGAGGTAAAAACTAGAGCTTTCAAATGTCTGATATTTAGAATTCAAGAAATAGGTTTTAGCAATATTTCTTTTATTCCCTTGCCTGTTTGCCTGTGAGCCAATGCCACAGATGGTAGAAAAATTAGACAAGGTACTATGTGTGTAGCAAATCTGAGTAGGTTGATGTGTATGATATTGGATGTGAAATAGTGAGTGTGTACGATGTCTGTATGAGAGTAAGACTATAATGTGTGATGTCCAAGTAAATAATAACTTTGCCAATTTGCATGGTTGAGTGTCTATGTGTGTAACGTGTAGTGCCTATAGCTTTAATATTCATGATGAAAATTGTAATCCATTTCATATCACCACATAGTTGCATCATAATTACCTTTAACATAATTGAAAAACACATCCCAGCATTTCCATAGCAATTGACGTTTCACATGATCATGAAAAAGACCTTGCATTACTGTGGAAATGGCTTCACTGTCACAAATTCCGCTGAAGTTGGCTCCCCTGCCTGTTCGGCGGTGCTCGCCGGTCGACCGTCCTCCTAGCTGCTACCGATCCCTTTTTCGTTTGTCTGTTGGTTTTGTCTTATTAGTTTCACCTGTGTTTATTTTGGTTTAATTAGCTTCCCAATATGTAGTAGTTTGTGCGGGATAGTCTTAATGTTACGTGTGTGCATGTTAGGTAGTGGTGTATTTTCTTTTCTTTACTTGACACCTTGTGGTTTTTGGGTTGTCTTGTATAGTGTCCTGCATTTTGTTGGGCTTATTATTTTGGTGTGCAAGAGTAAAGCACTTCAACTCAGTTACTCTCTCTCTCTCTCTGCGGCTGATTCCTGCACCCACCTAGTCCTGCGTGACATTCATGGAGCTGTCTCAGAATAGCTGTCCATCTATAAAGAATTTGTCCACAATGACAAAGGCACGCCTACCATCCTTCCTTTGTTGTCTTTGTTCCGGATACAGTCTCTTACAACGTTCGTTTATCTCCCTTGGAAATTGGTCCCTTTAAGCTCCCTTCCCCTGCTTTTGATCAGCTCCTTTTGTTGGTAGTGTTCAAATTTTGCAATGATCGGTCGAGGACCCTTGGTCTTGTCGCTCCGAGCTCCAAGTCTGTGTACTCGGTGGAAAGCCACCTTGTTTACAGTCTCTATGGGAAGTTTCAAGGCGGATAGCATGAATTCTCTGATCACGCCCTCTGGATTAAAATAGATTTGCACGCATGCTATGACTTTATATGTCTAGTAGCGACTCCTTCATCACCCTGTTTTCCCTGAGTAGACAATCCATGTTGGAATTATGGATTTTTACCTTGGCTGTGCGTGTTTTGTTTTCTCTTTGGCGCGTCAGAATTTCACTCTGGCTGAACTCCAAACTCTCCCTCAGCCCTGCTACCTCCTCACACAACTTTTTCAGTGTTGCATGGATTCCAGTCAGAGCACTAGTTGTAGATGAATCTGTTTTTATTTCGGGTTAAAGTCATTTTGTGAGGTGGTCGGATCTTTCCACGATGGAGTATGTTGTTCCTCCACAGCGTAAATCTGTTGGTACTCGTCAAATTCCCTCAGGATCTCCTTCGTATCCAGATTGGCTCTTTACTGCAACCAGTTGTTTTGCGAAAAGATAACAATGAGTCTTGACGACGACGACGACGTCTGTAGTACAGCCAGCTAGCACTCGCGGAATCCACGCAAAAAAAGGAACACAAACTTGCCGTCCCAGCCGTGAAGGCTAACCACGTAATGGAATCCTAAGCAACAAAATTTTAGTTTGGATTAAAAAAAAAATTAAAATATAAATACTGTGTAGACAGTTCAATGTTCTGTTGCGTGCTCTGATGTTGCTGGATATTGGAGGGAACTGGAATGCACTGTTGTACACGTCAATCCAGAGCATTCCAAACATGCTCAATGACTGACCTGTCTGGTGAGTATGCAGACCATGGAAGAACTGGGACATTTTCAGCTTCCAGGAATTGTGTACAGATCTTTGTTATACATGGGGTCGTGCACAATCATGCTGAAACATGAGGTGATGGCGGTGGATAAATGGTACAACAACGGGCCTCAGAATCTCATCACGTTATCTCTGTGCATCACAGGAGGTTGGTGGCACCTTAATTGGGGAGAACAGGCTTGTGGTAATGGCTGGAGCGGAATCAGTGGAATGGTATCAAATATATAATTTCAGCCGTTATTATGATCCACCCTCCCCTCCGCAGCCTCCACTGCTGTGCAGTCATATTGCCCCTTGATAAAATTGTGTTCATTGTCTATAGCTTATGCCTGCCCATAGCATAACCCCACCGCCACCATGGGCACTCTGTTCACAACGTTGACAGCAGCAAACCTCTTTCTCCCACTACGCCATTCATGCTGTCTGCCATCTGCTCAGTACAGTTGAAACCGGGATTCATCTGTGAAAAGCACACTTCTCCAGCATGCCAGTGGCCATCGAAGGTGAGCATTTGCCCACTGAAGTCGGTGACGACGCCAAACTGCAGTCAGGTGAGGAAGACAAGCACACAGATGAGTTTCCCTGAGACGGTTTCTGACAGTTTGTGCAGAAATTATTCAGTTGTACAAACCCACAGTTTTATCAGCTGTCCGGGTGGCCTTCTCAGACCATCCCGCAAGTGAAAAACCCGGATGTGGAGGTCCTGGGCTGGCGTGGTTAAACACTGTTGTCACACCCTGACCATAGTTTATTTGTATGTTTCTATGTTTTGGTTGGTCAGGGTGTGATCTGAGTGGGCATTCTATGTTGGATGTCTTGTTTGTCTATTTCTATGTCTGGCCTGATATGGTTCTCAATCAGAGGCAGGTGTTAGTCATTGTCTCTGATTGGGAACCATATTTAGGTAACCTGGGTTTCACTGTGTGTTTGTGGGTGATTGTTGCTGTCTCTGTGTTTTGCACCAGATAGGGCTGTTTTCGTATGTTTGTTATTTTGTTAGTTTCATCGTGTATAGTTTCCTTATTTATTAAAATGAATCACAACTACGCTGCATTTTGGTCCGCTCCTCCTTCCCACAACGAAAGCCGTGACAGCTGTCTGCGGTTGTGAGGCCGGTAGGACGTACTGCCAAATTCTTTAAAAAGCTAAAACGACATTGGATGTGGCATATGGTAGAGAAATTAACATTCAATTTTCTGGCAACAGTTGTGGTGGAAATTGTTGCATTAACCCTGCAAATTGCACAATCCCTCAACTTGTGTTTTGTGATAAAACAGCACAGTTTAGACTGGCCTTTGATTATCCCCAACACAAGGTGCACTTATGTAATGACCATGCTAGTTAATCAGCTTCTTGATATGCCACACCTGTCAAGTGGATAGATTATCCTGGCAAAGGAGAAATACTCACTAACAGGGATGTAAACAAATTTGTGCACAACATGAGAGAAATGTTTTTTTTTGTGCGAGTGGAACAATTCTGGGATCTGTTTATTCCAGCTCATCAAGCATGGGACCAACAATTCACATGTTGCGTTTATATTTTTGTTCAGTGTATTTTGTACAGTATACTTATACTTGCCTAGTTTGATAGGTAGCATATTTCCCATGTACCAAGATGACCGCTCATCTTGCGTCATGTGAAACAGTAGTACTGCTGCATTAGCTCATGCTACACATACAGTAGGGAGAACAAGTATTTGATAACCTGCAAAATCGGCAGTGTTTCCTACTTACAAAGCATGTAGAGGTTTGTCATTTTTATCATAGGTACACTTCAACTGTGAGAGACGGAATCCAAAACAAATATCCAGAAAATCACATTGTATGATTTTTAAGTAATTCATTTGCATTTTATTGCATGACATAAGTATTTGATACATCAGAAAAGCAGATCTTAATATTTGGTACAGAAACATTTGTTTGCAATTATAGAGATCATACGTTTCCTGTAGTTCTTGACCAGGTTTTCACACACTGCATCAGGGATTTTGGCCCACTCCTCCATACAGACCTTCTCCAGATCCTTCAGGTTTCGGGGCTGTCGCTGGGCAATACGGACTTTCAGTTCCCTCCAAAGATTTTCTATTGAGTTCAGATCTGGAGACTGGCTAGGCCACTCCAGGACCTTGAGATGCTTCTTATGGAGCCACTCCTTAGTTGCCCTGGCTGTGTGTTTCGGGTCGTTGTCATGCCACGACCCATCTTCAATGCTCTTACTGAGGGAAGGAGGAATCTCCGCGATACATGGCCCAATCCATCCTCCCCTCAATACGGTGCAGTCGTCCTGTCCCCTTTGCAGAAAAGCATACCCAAAGAATGATGTTTCCACCTCCATTCATCACAGTTGGGATTGTGTTCTTGGGGTTGTACTCATCCTTCTTCTTCCTCCAAACACGTCGAGTGGAGTTTTGACCAAAAAGCTCTATTTTTGTCTCATCAGACCACATGACCTACTCCCATTCCTCCTCTGGGTCATCCAGATGGTAATTGGCAAACTTCAGACGGGCCTGGACATGCGCTGGCTTGAGCAGGGGGACCTTGCGTGTGCTGCAGGATTTTAATTAAACTTGTTGACGGTACAGGTTCCCCAGCGGGACCAACACCCCCCGCTCAACTCAAACGGTGGCGCATAGAATGCAAAAATATTCTTACAAATATTTAACCTCCACACATTAACAAGTCCAATAGCTCAAATGAAAGAAAAACACCTTGTTCATCTACCCAGCGTGTCAGATTTCTAAAACGTTTTACGGTGAAAACATAGCACATATTTATGTCAATCCACCACAGACACAGAAGATATACAGCCATTTTGTCGAACAAAAGATGCAATCACAAACGTAGGATTAAAAGAAAAATAATTCACTAACCTTTTGAAAATCTTCATCAGATGACACTAATAGGACATGTTACACAGTACATTTGTTTTTTTCAATAATATGCAATTTATATCCATAAATCTCTGTTTACAGTGACGCCATGTTCAGAAAATGCTCAAAAATGTTCGGAGAAATTATAGATAGCTCCGCGAGATAACAGAAATACACATCATAAACTTTGACTAAATATACATGTTCTACATATAGTTAGAAAGATACACTGCTTCTTAATGCAACCGCTGTGTCACATTTATTTTTAACATTACGGAATTAGTTCACTATGCAATCATCTGAGACGTCGCTCAGATGTAAGCAATATTTCTCCGCTATGTTGGAGTCAACAGAAATACAAAATTACAACATAAATATTTATCTTTGATGGTCTTCGTTCAGAATGTAGTGGAAGGAGTCATACTTACCCAATATATCGTTTTTCAGTTCGTGTGTCCATATAGTAGCATATGCTACCACTTTCAGCTCAAATGCACCCAAAATGACTTCTGGTCCAGAACAGTTGCGCATCAAAACTTCAAAATTACATATTATATGTCGACTAAACTGGTCAAACTAAGTGCAGAATCAAGCTTTAGGATGTTATAAACGTACAAAACGATGGGCAATTCAACCGGACAATCGTACTTCATCTCAGGCAAGCTGGAACAGAGGAAGGTCTGTGTCCAATTCGCGCCCTAACGCACATGTATTTTCTCGCGACACCCACTCTTTTTCCTCCCAAAGGGTCAAAGTTCACGGGATTTGCACAATTAAACACTCTACTGAATGAGGACATCTAGTGGAAGACAGAACGTGTTTCCAGATCCATAGCTGGTTGGGAAGGGTGGGGGCGATGACGTCAAAGTTGTCCCAACTTTCTGAATGCCAAAACTAGATTGGGAGATTGAATTATGTCTGTAAGTATAGCAGAACTCACAGGGCAGGCAAACGGTTTTAGAAGCTTCAGAGTGTTTTCTATCCAATAATAATTATTATATGCATATATTAGCAATTTTGGACAGTTTACTATGGGCACGCAATTCATCCAATGCCCCTGAACAGGCAGTTAACCCACTAGGCCTTCATTGAAAATAAGAATTTGTTCTTAACTGACTTGCCTGGTTAAATAAAGGTAAAATAAAATTTAAAAAAAATAAATAAATTATGCCTAGCCTTAAGTATTTAATGACGGCGATGTGTGTTACTAATGGTTTTCTTTGAGACTGTGGTCCCAGCTCTCTTCAGGTCATTGACCAGGTCCTGCCGTGTAGTTCTGGGCTGATCCCTCACCTTCCTCATGATCATTGATTCCCCACGAGATGAGATCTTTCATGGAGTCCCAGACCAAGGGTGATTGACCGTCATCTTGAACTTCTTCCATTTTCTAATAATTGCGCCAACAGTTGTTGCCTTCTCACCAAGCTGCTTGCCTATTGTCCTGTAGCCCATCCCGGCCTTGTGCAGGTCTACAATTTTATCCCTGATGTCCTTACACAGCTCTCTGATCTTGGCCATTGTGGAGAGGGTGGAGTCTGTTTCACTGAAAGATTTGTCAGCTCGGGGGTTTGAACTTGCAAACTTCTGGTTACTAGTCCAACGCTCTAACCACCAATCTACCCTGCCACCCTGTTCTGTTCTCTCTTATCCTGTCCCTTGGAGAATGGTTGTATGATTCTCAAATATTCTAGGTCTTTGGCCTAGTAGGTACCTCTTTGTTTATCCTTTATCTTGTAAGTTAACTTTAGGATCTAAATGCCTAGAATTATTTGTGGTTAATGTCAGTATTGCTTTGTAACTTAAGGCCAGAAACCAAACCACAATGACTTTTTTTTCTCGTAATCATAAACTTTTACCAGTTGAATGTAATTTTTGTTGAAATATTCTATTAAAGTATGCTAATGAGGCAAATATCATTAAATACATGCATATTGCATACCACACATACAGTTGAAGTCGGAAGTTTACATACACCTTAACCAAATACATTTAAACTCAGTTTTTCACAATTCCTTTCATTTAATCCTAGTAAAAATGTCCTATTTTAGGTCAGTTAGGATCACCACTTTATTTTAAGAATGTGAAATGTCAGAATAATACTAGAGAGAATGATTTCAGCTTTTAATTTTTTTCATCACATTCCCAGTGGGTCAGAAGTTTACATACACTCAATCAGTATTTGGTAGCATTGCATTTAAAACTTATGCTTTGGTCAAATGTTTCGGTAGCCTTCCACAAGCTTCTCACAATAAGTTGGGTGAATTTTGGCCCATTCCTGATGACAGAGCTGGTGTTACCTCCTTGCTCGCACACACTTTTCCAGTTCTGCCCACAGACTTTCTATAGGTTGAGTTTAGGGCTTTGTGATGGCCACTCCAATAATTTGACTTTGTTGTCCTTAAGTCAAGTCATTTTGCCACAACTTTGGAAGTATGCTTGGGGTCATTGTCCATTTGGAAGACCCATTATGCGACCAAGCTTTAACCTCCTGACTGATGTCTTGAGATGTTGCTTCAATATATCCACATAATTCACCAGTCTCTCCAGCAGCAGGAGCACCCCCACAACATGATGCTGCCACCCCCATGCTTCACGGTTGGGATGGTGTTCTTCGGCTTGTAAGCCTCCCCCTTTTCCTTCCAAACATAACGATAGTAATTATGGCCAAACAGTTACATTTTTGTTTCATCAGACCGGAGGACATTTCTCCAAAAAGTACGATCTTTGTCCCCATGTGCAGTTGCAAACCGTAGTCTGGCTTTTTTATGGTGGTTTTTGAGCAGTGGCTTCTTCCTTGCTGAGTGGCTTTTCAGGTTATGGCGATATAGGACTCATTTTACTGTGGATATACATTACATTTACATTACATTTAAGTCATTTAGCAGACGCTCTTATCCAGAGCGACTTACAAATTGGTGAATTCACCTTCTGACATCCAGTGGAACAGCCACTTTACAATAGTGCATCTAAATCATTTAAGGGGGGGGGGTGAGAAGGATTACTTATCCTATCCTAGGTATTCCACTTACTCTACAATACTAACCTAATTGACAGAGCGAAAAGAAGAAAGCCTGTACAGAATATTACAAAACATGCATCATGTTTGCAACAAGGCACTAAAGTAATACTGCAAAAAATGTGGCAAAGGAATCCAAAGTGTTACGTTGGAGGAAATCCAATACAACACATTGCTGAGAACCACTCTCCATATTTTCAAGCACAGTGGTGGTTTTATCATGTTATGGGTATGCTTGTAATCGTTAAGGACTGGGGAGTTTTTCAGGATAAAAAAGAAACTGAATGGAGCTAAGCATAGGCAAAATCCTAGAGGAAAATCTGGTTCACTCTGCTGTCCACCAAGAAGACAGTAAATGTTACGGGTTTGACTTAAATCTACTTGAAAATCTATGGCAAGACCTGAAAATAGTTGTCTAGCAATGATCAACAACCAATTTGACAGAGTTTGAATAACTTTGAAAAGACTAATGGGCAAATATTGCACAATCCAGGAGTGGAAAGCTCTTAGACTTACCCAGAAAGACTCTCAGCTGTAATCTCTGCCAAAGATGATTCTACAAAGTATTGACTCATGGGTGTGACTACTAATGCAAATTAGATATATTTCTAAATTTCATTTTCAATACATTTGCAAACATTTCCAAAAACATATTTTCCCTTTGTCATTATGGAGTATTGTGTGTAGATGGGTGAGAAAAACAATTGTACACATTTTATATATATATATATCTATATATATATATAGATATATATATAGATACTTTTGTACCTTTTTACTCCAGCATCTTCACAAGGTCCTTTGCTGTTGTTCTGGGATTGATTTTAACTTTTCGCACCAAAGTACATTCATCTCTAGGAGACAGAACGCGTCTCCGTCCAGAGCGGTATGGCGGCTGTGTGGTCCCATGGTGTTTATACTGGAGTACTATTGTTTGTACAGATAAACGGGGTACCTTCATGTGTTTGGAAATTGCTCCCAAGGATGAACCAGACTTGTGGAGGTCTACAATTCTTTTTCTGAGGTCTTGGCTGATTTGTTTTATTTTCCCATGATGTCAAGCAAAGAGGCACTGAGTTTGAAGGTAGGCCTTGAAATACATCCCCAGGTACACCTCCAATTGACTCAAATTATGTTAATTAGCCATGACATCATTTTTAATGACTCCAACATAAGTGTATGTAAACTTCCGACTTCAACTGTACATCGGTGAATGTACCACAAAGTGTGTGTATGTGCAAAAAGGGTTTTAATGTGTGTTTGTTTGTAGAGGTGCTTCCCCAGGAGCATATCACTTTCAACCCTTGGAAATTAGGGGGATATCCACTTAGCTTCCTCTCTCAAAAGGAAGAGGAAGAAGAATAGTCTAGAGTCTTGTTATTCTACCCTCTGGTTATTTCATGCACAGGCGGATTGTGGGATGGGGCCACCGGAGAGGTAAGAGTGGCCATATATAAGTCATGAGCCCAGGTCAATGAGGTCAGAGTTCCTCAAAACTATAGGATATGTAACTTGCTTTTAGTATTCAGTTACAAAAATGCAATTCAGCGATGAAATAACAATAACACGACAGCTGACCTCTGTTCATGTCAGATATATCACTAACATGTCACATGCAGGAGTATGCCAGAAAACCATGGCTAGTTAGGTTTTTTCCCGGCTAACCTATATTTCAGCAAGTGTAGTGACTGTCTAAATTCAGCTACCAGTAACAATCAGATATTATTATGATTGGCAATGGCAACTGTTATATGATAAACATATAATTACAGTGTAAATACTAATAATAGATTCAAGTTTTTGGTTTAATCTTTGTTTACCAGGTAGGCTACTGGTAAGGTCAAATCTAGACCATAACAGAAATAAGCAAGCAAAGCTTGGATTGGTCAATAAGAGGGTGCTGCGTCTTTAACTTGTCTAGAACTGCCGCTAGCGGAACCCCTCGCCAACAGCCAATGAAATTGCAGGGCGCCAAATACAAATCAACAGACATCTCATAAATCCAATTTCTCAAACATACAAGTATTAGGCACCATTTTAAAGATAAAATTCTCATAATCCGGCCACAGTGTCGGATTTCAAAAATGCTTTACAGCGAAAGCTCCACATACAATTATGTTAGGTCACCACCAACTCACAGAAAAACCCAGCCATTTTTCCAGCCAAAGAGAGGAGTCATAAAAAGCACAAATAGAGAATTGAATCAATAACCTTTGATGATCTTCATCAGATGACACTCATAGGACTTCATGTTACACAATACACAATATTTTGTTATATATTTATATATTTATTTATATATTTATATATATTTATATCCAAAAATCTTATTTTACATTGGCGCGTTAGATTCAGTAGTTCAAAAACATGCCGTAATATTGCAGAGGGCCACATGAATTCACAGAAATACTCATAATAAATGTTGATGAAAATACAGCTATTATACATAAAACTTTAGATACACTTCTCCTTAATGCAACCGCTGTGTCAGATTTCCAAAAACCTTTACGGAAAAATCATAATCTGAGAACGGCGCTCAGAGCCCAAACCAGCCAGAGAAATATCCGCCAAGTTGAGTAGTCAACATTATTCATAAAAAGCATTAGAAATATTCACTTACCTTTGATAATCTTCATCAGAATGCACTCCCAGGAATCGCAGTTCCACAATAAATGCTTGTTTTGTTCGAAAATGTCCATCATTTATGTCCATTTATGTCCAATAGCTTCTTTTGTTAGGGCGTTCGGTAAACAATCTAAAAGCGCGATCTGGTCCATCTGGTCCAAACTAAGTATAGAATCAATCTTTAGGATGTTTTTATCATAATAGTTCAATAATGTTCCAATTGGAGAATTCCATTGTCTGTAGAATTGCACTGGAACGAGAGCAACCTCTCAAGTGAAATTGCATGACTGAGAACGAGCCTGTAGGCAGACCCCTTAGTTAAACATCTCCTATTCGGCCCCCCTTCACATAAGCAGCCTGAAACCACGTTTTGAAGACGGTTGACATCTAGTGGAAGCCGTAGGAAGTGAAAAATAACCCATATCCCACTGTGTATTCGATAGGGGTGAGTTCAAAAACTACAAACCTCAGATTTCCCACTTTCTGTTTGGATTTTGTCTCAGGTTTTTGCCTGCCATATGAGTTCTGTTATACTCACATACATCACTCAAACAGTTTTATAAACTTCAGAGTGTTTTCTATCCAATACTACTAATAATATGCATATATTAGCATCTGGTACTGAGTAGGAGGCAGTTCACTCTGGGCACACTATTCATCCAAAAGTGAAAATGCTGCCCCCTATCCCAAACAAGTTAATAGCAACTTATTCCCTATCTTGTGCACTGTTTTCAGAGGCCATATGCTTCCATTTGGGATGCATCCAGGGGGCTGCATTCACAGACAGACCATGTTGTTTTCGCCTTCTCAGCGGGATAGAGACGTTTACAGTGACATAAATATCTGTAATGAATTTCTCCTTGTTTTTCTTTTCTTTTTAAAAGTGCAAGCTCACAATGCTGTGTTTATTACACTCCACAGGGCCACAGGGCCTTTAAGAGGAGGAGGAGGAGAGGGGGCACGAGGAATAGAAAGAGAGGGGAGGAGAAGGTGGGGAAGGAGGATGAGGGAAAGAGGAGGGGTATGAGAAGGAGGAGGAGAGGTGGAGAAGAGGAGGATGGGTGTCAGGTTTTTAACAAGGTGCTGTGTTCCTTCTCAGAAAAACTGAAGGGAGTGGGAAGAAGAGAGTGGCGGAGAGATTAAGTGTTCAGATGAGAATTTGAGATGCATAATTTATTAGGGACAAAGTAATTAAACAGCTGAGAGAGGCCCAGAGGACAGAAGTAGTCTGGATCAGGTAAAGGAGACGGAGGAGGGGGAACACTGGTTGTATCCCAGATGGCACCCTTTTCTGTATATAGTGCACTACTTTTGACCAGAGCCCAGAGACACATAATTAAGAATGAGTTAGGTAGAGCTAGTTGAATATCACGGCCCAGCCACATGGCATCAAGAGTAGAGAATACCCAGATATCTTATTTTTAAGATCTAATACAATGTAGGCCAATTGTCCAGACCCAGTGCTAGTGGTAGCTGGAAATATTAATGTAGCACACGTGAATGGTTAGCTTTTCAGGTGGCGCATACTGGTAAGATGCTCCAGGAGGGCGTTCACATGTGCTAGCAATGAAAGAGTGTTATGTTCGTTATATAGCTCCATTTGTTGTATGGGTCTGTTGACTCACTGTATTGTTTTCCAGAAGGGCCACCAAACTTTGGCTAAACGTTGTTGTTATGCTAGCTGAGGATTGTGAGCATGTTAGAGTGATGGCAAATAAAAAACAAAGTTTTGTTCTTCCAACACAACATTGGCGACTAGGATGGCTGATCCCGCACCCCTCATCCCCACCATATCTCTGCCTCCTCTGCACCCATTTCTGCCTCACCCAGGCGGATCTGTCATTCCCTGGGAGCAATGGAAAGGCTAGTTTGAAACGTACCTTCTAGCTGTAGGACTGTATACTGTTGCCGGCACCAGGAAACATGCTATCCTCCGACACTGCCTCGGAGAAGAGGGGGACCGCATTTTCAGCACTTTTTGACCTGCTGCTTCATACGAAGAAACAATAGCAGCTCTTAACGGATTTTTTTAAAAATCTGAAAACGATCTACTAAGACGGCTTCTGTTCAAACGACATCAGAGAGCTTGTGAGTCAGCTAGCTGGTGAGTCAGTTAGCCAGTTTGTAGCTGATTTCAATGTTCTAGCACAGCAATGTAATTGTGGAGCAATACAAGACGAACTGATAAGAGATAAGCTGATTGAAAAATCTCCAACCTCCGGGTACAGCAAAGACTTACTTGAAGATGCTAATTTAACACTTGCCCTACAAATTGAATCAGCCAATTAATTTGGCGTTGTGGAAATTGAGGATCTACCATCACGCTACAAGGGCTCCAGATTGCCCAGCTAAGGGCCAGACATGCAGACGCTGTCAAAGGTTGAACCATTTTGCAAAGTGGTGCCACTCCACATCAGCTGACGCATCAGCTCAACTCACGTGCCTACGATAGCCACAAGGCAGTGATCCATACAGTGGGGCCCCACTTTAGTGAACTTCACTATGCTCCATCTCTACCTGGAAGAGAGCTGCATTCCCATTCTCCTTGACACCGGTGCCAAGGTGTCTATGCTAAATTCAACAATATACAACCAGTACTTCCTGCACTTACTGCTGCGGCCTCCATCCACCACGCCCTGTAGCTATGGTCAGAGCAAGATAACATTTTGGGAGGTAGAGGAGGCCGACAAAATCTATGGTTCCAAGGCCTTGGACTCCTTCCCATTTCACGTCACACGCCAGAGCGCAAACATCATGGGCCTGAACCTTTTTGTCAGTTTTGAAATCTCTCCAAAGGATAACAGTGGGGCAAAGATGCTTAAGGTGTCCTCCCCATGTCATCATCAGTATCCAGAGCTGTTCAGTGGATTGGGATGCCTGACTGCATTCACACGCTTTTGGAACCCAAGGTTCCTTCTGTAATTCCACCGCTGCGTCGTATACCCCTGACCCTCCGCAAAGACATCGAGTAGGATCTCCAACGACTCCTGGCTGAGGATCTAATCAAACCCATCAATGCCTCTCCCTGGGTGTCAAACCTGGTGATCCGTCAGAAGAAATCAGGGGGCATCAGAACCTGCGTTGACATGCGAGCAGCCAACAAATCAGTGGTGTCTCACAAATATCCACAAACCACAACGGAGGAGCTGATGACACACTTCCAACACTCTTCTCCAAGCTCGACCTTCGACAGGACTACATGCAGGTTCCTCTTCGTCCTGAGAGCAGGAACTTAACGGCCTTCATCAATCACACTGGACTGTATCGTTATCGTTACGCATGGCTTTTGGCCTGAGCTCAGCACCAAGTTGCTTTCAGAAGATCTTGACCACCTTCCTCGCCGGCTGCCCTGGTGTTACGGTCTACTTGGATGACAATGCATTGGCCAGACGTTGCCACTGACGATGAGCACCTACGGTTGGTGTTCACCAGCCTTACCCACCATCACCTAACACTGAACATTGACAGGTGTGAGTTCTCAGCATCAGCTATAGACTTTGGGGTTCCAGGTGTCATCCACTGGCATATCTCATTGCAGTTGAATGTGCATGACATCCTCGAAAATCAGCTTTACAGTTGGCATGCCTATTACATGCGATTTCTACAAGAATACTCCTTCATTACGTCACCGCTTCTTAAGCAGTATGCTCCTTGGAACTGGACTCCGGCCTGTCAGGTAGTGATCGAAGAACTGAAACGCACCCTCATCACGTCCCCGACCCTGGCTCACTTCCACTTGAACTGCCCAACCTATGACCATGGGGGCAGTTCTGTCTCAGTTGCATGATGGTGTGGAAAAGCCCATAGCTTTCGCCTCTCATGCTCTGTCTGACAGAGCAAAAGTAGGCTCTTGCTTGCAACTGGGCTTGAGTGGTGGCGTCTCTACCTTTATGGTCGCTCCTTCACCCACAGAACAAACCATCAAGTCCTGACAGCCCTGATGTCCACCACTGGCAGGGGACACGGGCCCCTCCGTCTGCATAGGTGGTCAGTTCGCCTATAATAGTATGATTTCTAAGTACAGTTCACTTACTCTCCTCACAGGAGATGTTGTCCCTGCAAGAACTCGAGGACGCGTCGGCGGCAGAACCATAATTTGGCACACTCATTGAGTACATAAAGGAATGGATGGCCTTCCCATGTCCCACCAGAACTGGAGTCATTCTCACGTGTGAAAAACAAACTGTCATGCTGGGGTGATGCCTGCAGGGCCCACAGGGGAGGTGTGATGGCAATGGCACACAACGGTCATCTCAGCATTGTCAAACTGAAACAGCGGGGTCAGGACACGGTATGGAGGCCTGGCATAGATCGTGACCTTGAACAGCTCATCAGGTCCTGCACATCATGCTTCATCAGTGGGAAGACTGGCCCCCCTGCCCCTCCCCTTCTACAATCCCTGGACTGGCCATCTGGACCTTGGGAGATACTAGAGCTCAAAGTCTGTGGAGAGCTACACAATGTACCACACCATCAAAGGTTCCTTGTTGTGCTGTATGACCTTCACTCTAAATCACCCGAAGTCAACACAATGGGCACAGTCACAGCGGAGGCCATAGTCAACTTTCTGTAACAGCTCTTCGCTCGCTGGGGCCTGCCTGGGGCCATTACCATGGACAACCACTTCACCTCTTACCTCACGGGCAAAGGTGTCACCCACATCCATACTGCTTTCTACCATTTGCAGGCAAATGGGGGGGTGGGCATATAACAAGATGTGTGTAAGATGGCAACATTGCAGTATACATACTGTGGAAGGAACACCAGAGGGCAGGCTGGGCTCACGGATAGTAGCCCAACAACGCATGGGAGACAAGGTAACCAGAGGCAATTAAGCATAGCTGACGGTACTAATGACATACTTTCCTTCCCCTATAAGAGAGAGAATGGAACCAGCAGAGGAAGGAGGGGAAAACTGAGAGAGAGGAGCTATCCCGGAAGAACCAATAAGACAGTGACAATCCCGTGACTTTTGTTGTAGTTTAAAGATAATCCTATTGTGTTCCTGTTTCATCTGGAGAAGAAGAAGTATGTTTTTCCTTGGAAGATTTTCATTGATTATGTTGGAGTGTTTTTGTTGACCAAATGCCCTCAATAGAGAACTGTTCAATCAAGAAAACCTACTCCTGACTCGTTTATTCCACCTTCCCGCTTTAGAGTGACGCCCAATTACTTGGTCCGCTCACAATACATACATACTTTGTGTTATTTCTCACATTATTATTGGATATTAGAGCAGGGGTAACTCACCAGCATTTTGATCAGAAGTACGACTATCCTGATTTGGATCTTGTGTTTGTAACCCCCAAGGCGATTTGAAATTTCCCAGAAGCTGCTCCAATCTCACTGGATTAAAGACCTCCTCCATTCCTGTCATTATTGAAAGAGATTGTGGTATCTCACATCTCAAAATGGGGCTACTTAATGTAAAGGCAGTCATAGTCAATTAACTAATCACTGATCATAACCTTGGTGTGATTGGCCTGACTGAAACATGGCTCAAGCCTGATACATTTGCTGTGTTAGGCCTCTCCTCCTGGTTACACTAGTGACCATATCCTGCAAAGGTGGAAGTGTTGCTAACATTTCCGACAGCAAATGTCAATCTAGTCATGAAATCTATGCAGCCTACTCAATCACTTTTTATAGCTAATGTTTACAGGCCTCCTGGGCCATATATAGCATTCCTCACTGAGTTCCCTGAATTCCTATCAGACCTTGTAGATCACATTTTTGGTGACTTCAATATTCACATGGAAAAGTCCTTAGACCCACTTCAAAAGGCTTTTAGAGCCTCAGTGGGTTTTGTACAACATGTCCTACGCCACAGTCATACCCTGGATCTAGTTTTGTCCCGTAGAATAAATATTCTGGATCTAAATGTTTTTCCTCATAATCCTGGACTATCGGACCACCATCTATTTCGTTTGCAATCACAACAAATAATCAGCTCAGACCGCAACCAAGGATTATCAAAAGCCGCGCTATAAATTCTCGGACACCCCCAAAGATTCCTAAATGCCCTGCTAGACTCCCTCCACCTACCATAGGACGTCAGAGTACAAATATCAGTTAACCACCTAACTGAGGATCTAAATTTAACATTGCATAATACCCTAGATGCAGTCGTAGCCCTGAAAACAAACAAAAATTGTCACAAGAAATTAGCTTTCTGGTATACAGAAAATACCTAATCCCTGAAGCAAGCTTCCAGAAAATTGGAACGGAAATGGCGCTCAGCCAAACTGGGAGTCTTCTGACTAGCTTGGAAAGGCAGTGCCATGCAATATCAAAGAGCCCTCACTGCTGCTCGATTAACTTATTCTTCCAACCTAATTGAGGAGAATAAGAAGTCCAACATTTATTTTTGATACTGTTGCAAAGCTATTTAAAGAGCAACATTTCCAATAATAAAAAAAGCTGTTGCATTGCAACTCACTGCCTTCCTAAAGCTTCAGTCTTGTTTTAGACCCCATCATAGTGCTGAGACTCAAATTCTTTTGTTCACCCGACCTAGAATACCTCACAATCAAATGCAGACAGTATTACCTCCCAAGAGAATTCTCTTCGGTTATAGGTGGAGCGGTGTATTTCACCCTCAAGCTGATACCACGACGGCCGTCAAGGAACTACACTGGACTTTATGCAAACTGGAAACCACATATCCTGAGGCGGCATTTATTGTAGCTGGGGATTTTAACAAATCAAATTTGAGTAAAATGCTACTGAAGTTCTATCAACACATTAACTGTAGTACTCGCATTGGGAAAACACTTGATCACTGCTACTCCCCCTCCCAGGATACCTACAAGGCCCTCCCCGCCCTTCCTTCGGTAAATCAGATCACGACTCCATTTAGCTCTTCCCTTCCTATTGGCAGAAACTCAAACAGGAAGTAACTGTGATAAGGTCCATTCAACGCTGGTCTGACCAATCAGAATCCATGCTTCAAGATTGCTTAGATCATGCGGACTGGGATATGTTCCGGGTAGCCTCTGAGAATAACATTGAGTTATACACGGACACGGTGACTAAGTTCATCAGGAAATGTACAGTTTAGGGGATGTTGTTCCCACTCTGACTATTAAAACCTACCCAAACCAGAAACCGTGGATAGATGGCAGCTTTCTGGCAAAACTGAAAGTGCGAACCACCGCATTTAACCATGGCAAGGTAAAAACCTAGTCTCTGTCCAGTGTTTACAGACATATTCAATCTCTCCCTATCCCAGTCTACTGTCCCCACTTGCTTCAAGATGTCCACCATTGTTCCTGTACCCAAGAAAGCAACGATAACTGAACTAAATGACTATGACTTCTGTAATCATGAAGTGCTTTGAGAGGCTATTTAAAGATCATATAACCTCCACTTTACCCGACACCCTAGACCTACTCCAATTTGAATACCACCACAATAGATTCATGGATGACGCAGTCGCCATCACACTAAACGCTGCCCTATCCCATCTGGACAAGAGTGTAACCAACGAGATTCCATGGTTTTTTGATGTCTTAGGTTGTAGGCTTCGCCCTGGTCACTCCCGAGACACACCCATTGTCACTTCCTTTTTTGAGTGGCTAAAGGAAGTGGATGAGTTAGGTTCCGGGGAGGCATTTTGACTGCATGTTGGTGGGAGAAAATGCGGGGTTGGCTAGGAAACTTGTTAGTTTTAACACCGAGTTTCTACTATGATATACTTATGAGTATGGTTGCAAAGGGTTGGAAATTTTACGGTAAATTTAAAGGAATTTTTCCTGAAATTTTCCATGGGGTTCATTAAATTCATTTAAAAAAGTTAGCTTATAACAGTGAACCTTTTTGTGGGATACACATAAGGCAATTCTAGGACTGTGGCGTATTTTGGTTAAGATATCCCCAATTCAATGGAATTGCAACCCTCTGCATGCACAGTGCATTATTCCATCACATGTGCAATGCGTCGAGCAATCCCGTATCCGGGAGCGTAATCATAGCCTCAAGCTCATTAGCATAACGCAACGTTAACTATTCATGAAAATTGCAAATGAAATGAAATAAATATATTGGCTCACAAGCTTAGCCTTTTGTTAACCTCTTACATCTATGGGGGCGCTATTTCATTTTTGGATGAAAAACGTTCCCGTTTTAAACAAGATATTTTGTCACAAAAAGATGCTTGACTATGCATATAATTGATAGCATTCGAAAGAAAACACTCTGACGTGTCCAGAACTACCAAGATATTCTCTGTGCGTGCCCTAGAACGTGAGCTTCAGGCAAAACCAAGATGAGATGGCATCCAGGAAATGACAAGGATTTTTGAGGCTCTGTTTTCCATTGTCTCCTTATATGGCTGTGAATGCGAGAGGAATGAGCCTGCCCTTTCTGTCGTTTCCCCAAGGTGTCTGCAGCATTGTGACGTATTTGTAGGCAGATCATTGGAAGATTGACCATAAGAGACCACATTTACCAGGTGTCCGCCCGGTGTCCTGCGCCGAAATTGGTGCGCAAAAGTCACCTGCCAGTATTTTTCCATGCGATACAGAGAGGAAAGCAAGCTTCCACGAACTGCATATCAATGAAGAGATATGTGAAAAAACACCTTGAGGGTTGATTCCAAACAACGTTTGCCATGTTTCGGTCGATATTATGTAGTTAATCCGGAAAAAGTTTTACGTTGTAGGTGACTGAATTTTCGGTTCGTTTTGGTAGCCAGACACAATGTAGAAAACGGAACGATTTCTCCTACACACAGACGCTTTCAGGAAAAACTGCGCATTTGGTATGTAACTGAGAGTCTCCTCATTGAAAACATCAGAAGCTCTTCAAAGGTAAATGATTTTATTTATTTGGTTATCTGGTTTTTGTGAAAATGTTGCGTGCTAAATGCTACTCAAAATGCTATGCTAGCTTTGCATACTCTTACACAAATTAGTCAATTTCTATGGTTCAAAAGCATATTTTGAAAATCTGAGATGACAGTGTTGTTAAGAAAAGGCTAAGCTTGAGAGCAGACGCATTATTTTCATTTTATTTGCGATTTTCAGAAATCGTTAACGTTGCGTTATGCTAATGAGCCTGAGGCTTTAGTCACAAACCCGGATCCGGGATGGGGAGTTTCAAGAAGTTAACACTGTCATCTCAGATTTTCAAAATATGCTTTTCAACCATAGCTACACAAGCATTTGTGTAAGTGTATTGATAGCTAGCATAGCATTAAGCCTAGCATTCAGCAGGCAACATTCAGCAGGCAACATTCAAATAAAATCATTTACCTTTGAAGAACTTAGGATGTTTTCAATGAGGAGACTCAGTTAGATAGCAAATGTTCAGTTTTTCCAAAAAGTTTATTTCTGTAGGAGAAATTGCTCCGTTTTGTTCATCACGTTTGTCTAAGAAAAAAAAGAAAAAATTCAGTCATTACAACGCCAAACTTTTTTCCAAATTAACTCCATAATATCGACAGAAACATGGCAAACGTTGTTTAGAATCAATCCTCAAGGTTTTTTTCACATATCTATTCGATGATAAATCATTCGTGGCAGTTGCCTTTCTCCTCTGAACCAAATGGAAAAGTGCACGCAGCTGGAGATGGAGCAATAATTTTGACGGAGGACCCCAAGCAGACACCTGGTAAATGTAGTCTCTTATGGTCAATCTTCCAATGATGTATTTGTAGGCATGTCACAATGTCACAATACAAACATGAAGGCAGCTTGGTCTAAAGTGGAGTAGTCCTACTCTCACATCACACCCATTGGCTGTGTTGCTCATGCATTGAATCTGTTCCTCAAGGACATTGTGGCACTGAAAACAATGGATACACTCTACAAGAGAGCCAAGGAAATGGTTAGGTATGTGAAGGTTCATCAAGTTATAGAAGCAATCTATATCACCAAGCAAAGTGAGAAGAATAAGAGCACCACATTGAATCTGCCCAGCAACACCCGTTGGGGTGGTGTTGTCATCATGTTTTACAGTCTCCTGGAGGGGAAGGTGTCTTGCCAAGAAATGGCCACATCACAGTCTGCTGAGTCAAGAGGATCCTCCTGGATGATGTATTTTGGGAGAGTGGTAAAAAGCCTGAAACCTATAGCAGTAGCCATTGCACGGATTGAGGTAGACAATGCCATCCTGTCTGACGTTCAGACTCTGCTTGCAGATGTAAGAGAAGAAATCCGTACTGCCCCGCCCACTTCACTGTTGCTCCAAGCGGAGGAAACTGCAGTTCTGAAATACATCAAAAAGCGTGAAGACTTCTGCCTGAAGCCCATACATGCTGCAGCGTACATGTTGGACCCCAAGTGTGCTGGCAAGAGCATCCTGTCTGGTGCAGAGTTCAACAACGCCTATGGTGTCATCACTACCATGTCTTGCCACCTTGGTCTGGATGAGGGCAAGGTTCTTGGCAGTCTGGTGAAGTACACTTCCAAGCAAGGGCTTTGGGATGGAGATGCAATATGGCAGTCGTGCCAACATATCTCATCAGTCACCTGGTGGAAGGGACTTTGTGGATATGAGGCTCTTTCCCCTGTTGCCTCCATCATCCTCCAAATCCCACCAACATCAGCTGCCTCAGAGCGCAACTGGTCCTTGTTTGGGAACACACACACCAAAGCACGCTACAGGCTGACCAATACAAGGGTTGAAAAATTGGTGGCCATCCGGACAAATTTGAGGCTTTTTGAGCCTGACAACAAGCCATTCTCAACAAGGTTGGAAAGTGAAGATTAAGCCTCAGAGTCTGATGTTCAAGAGGTGGACATTGAGGAGGTCCAGGCAGAAGACATGGAAACCTGAGAGGAAGACAACCAAAGCTTTAGTTTCTAGACTATAATTTTACATGATTTTGTGTTGAAAACGTTTTTGGGAGATGAAATGGATCAATTGATCATTTTGTTGTTCAGTGAAATCATCCCATGTGAAGAGTCAACTCATTTAATTACAGTTCAATTTGTAAATAAAAATTGTTTTTTAAAATTTCTATTGGAAGGATTTAATCATTTGCGATTATGTCTACTAATGATAAGGTCAAATGTTTGTCTCCATATGATATGGTAAATATATCCAATGCAAAAAACATCTACATTTAAATTATAATAATTTGCATATATTTCTGTTAATTCCCATATACTCTCGTATATTCCCGTTAACTTCTTTGGGACTAGGGGGCAGTATTGAGTAGCTTGGATAATAAGGTACCCAGAGTAAACTTCCTGCTACTCAGGCCCAAAAGCTAGAATATGCATATAATTAGTAGATATGGATAGAAAACAATCTGAAGATTCTAAAACTGTTTGAATGATGTATGTGAGTATAACATAACTCATATGGAAGGCAAACACCTGAGAAAAAATCCAACCAGGAAGTGGGAAATCTGAGGTTTGTAGTCATTGCCTATCGAATATACAGTGTCTATGGGGTCATATTGCACTTCCTAAGGCTTCCACTAGATGTCAACAGTCTTTAGAACCTCAGGCTTCTACTGTGAAGGGGGAGAGAATGAGAGCTGTTTCAACCAGGTGTCTGGCAGAGTGCCAACATTATTGAAGATTTATGATAAAAACATCATAAAGATTGATTATATACACATCGTTTGACATTTTTCTACGAACTGTAATATAACTTTTTGGAGTTTGTCTGAACTTTCTCCTGGACTTGCCCGCGCCTCATGAGTTTGGATTTGTGAACTAAATGCGCAAACACAAAAGAGGTATTTGGACATAAATGATGGACTTTATCGAACAAAACAAACATTTGTGGAACTGGGATTCCTGGGAGTGCATTCTGATGAAGATCAAAGGTAAGTGAATATTTATAATGCTATTTCTGACTAATGTTGACTCCAACATGGCGGATATCTGTTTGGCTTGATTTGTCGTCTGAGTCAGAATATGATTTTTCCGTGAAGTTTTTTTGAAATCTGACACAGCGGTTGCATTAAGGAGAGGTTTATCTAAAGTTCCATGTATAATAGTTAATTATCAATGTAATTATCAATGTTTATTATGAGTATTTCTGTGAATTGATGAAGATCAAAGGTTAATGATTAATTTTATCTATATTTCTGCTTTTTGTGACCACTCTTTGGCTGGAAAAAAAAAATCGCTGTGTTTTTCTGTGACTTGGTGGTGACCTAACATAATTGTTTCTGGAGCTTTCGCTGTAAAGCATTTTTGAAATCAGACACTGTGGCTGGATTAACGAGAATTTTATCTTCAAAATGGTGCCTAATACTTGTATGTTTGAGAAATTTGATTTATGAGATTTCTGCTGATTGAATTTAGCACCCTGCAATTTCATTGGCTGTTGGCGAGGGGTTCCCAGACAGGTTAAAGCGGGTGCGGGGAGTTGGCTCTGGTCTGAAACCTGGCTCCACCAACCACCCCGTGTGTCTCCCCCCTCCCCCCCCCCAAAAAAATATATATATTTTGAGGCTGCATCTCGGGCTTCTGTCGTGGCCGCGAACCCCGGTGTCGTCGTTGTTCCTCCCTCGCTGCCTCCGTCTGCTCCCATGGAAGGCGATCCTTTCCACCCAGGATCCCTTACCATACAAGATATCCTCCCTTGTCCAGGATGTCTGCCCCTCCTGGCCACGCTGCTTGGTCTGTTTGTGGTGGGATCTTCTGTCACGATCATTATAAGGAGTGAACCAACATGCAGCATGGTATGTTTCCATCCTTTTAATAGGAAGAGAAAAAAGAACAAAAACAATAATGCGAAGAACAAAGAACAAAAACAATAATGCGCACAAACGAAACATGACGCTGATATAATGCTCACTTGGCACCTATACCTAGACAAGATCCCACAAAGAACAATGGGGAAATACAGTGCCTTGCGAAAGTATTCGGCCTCCTTGAACTTTGCGACCTTTTGCCACATTTCAGGCTTCAAACCTAAAGATATAAAACTGTATTTTTTTGTGAAGAATCAACAACAAGTGGGACACAATCATGAAGTGGAATGACATTTATTAGATATTTCAAACTTTTTTAACAAAACAAAAACTGAAAAATTGGGTGTGCAAAATTATTCAGCCCCTTTACTTTCAGTGCAGCAAACTCTCTCCAGAAGTTCAGTGAGGATCTCTGAATGATCCAATGTTGACCTAAATGACTAATGATGATAAATACAATACACCTGTGTGTAATCAAGTCTCCGTATAAATGCACCTGCACTGTGATAGTCTCAGAGGTCCGTTAAAAGCGCAGAGAGCATCATGAAGAACAAGGAACACACCAGGCAGGTCCGAGATACTGTTGTGAAGAAGTTTAAAGCCGGATTTGGATACAAAAATATTTCCCAAGCTTTAAACATCCCAAGGAGCACTGTGCAAGCGATAATATTGAAATGGAAGGAGTATCAGACCACTGCAAATCTACCAAGACCTGGCCGTCCCTCTAAACTTTCAGCTCATACAAGGAGAAGACTGATCAGAGATGCAGCCAAGAGGCCCATGATCACTCTGGATGAACTGCAGAGATCTACAGCTGAGGTGGGAGACTCTGTCCATAGGACAACAATCAGTCGTATATTGCACAAATCTGGCCTTTATGGAAGAGTGGCAAGAAGAAAGCCATTTCTTAAAGATATCCATAAAAAGTGTTGTTTAAAGTTTGCCACAAGCCACCTGGGAGACACACCAAACATGTGGAAGAAGGTGCTCTGGTCAGATGAAACCAAAATTGAACTTTTTGGCAACAATGCAAAACGTTATGTTTGGCGTAAAAGCAACACAGCTCATCACCAGGAACACACCATCCCCACTGTCAAACATGGTGGTGGCAGCATCATGGTTTGGGCCTGCTTTTCTTCAGCAGGGACAGGGAAGATGGTTAAAATTGATGGGAAGATGGATGGAGCCAAATACAGGACCATTCTGGAAGAAAACCTGATGGAGTCTGCAAAAGACCTGAGACTGGGACTTGTCTTCCAACAAGACAATGATCCAAAACATAAAGCGAAATCTACAATGGAATGGTTCAAAAATAAACATAGAGGTGTTAGAATGACCAAGTCAAAGTCCAGACCTGAATCCAATCGAGAATCTGTGGAAAGAACTGAAAACTGCTGTTCACAAATGCTCTCCATCCAACCTCACTGAGCTCGAGCTGTTTTGCAAGGAGGAATGGGAAAAAAATTCAGTCTCTCGATGTGCAAAACTGATAGAGACATACCCCAAGCGACTTACAGCTGTAATCGCAGCAAAAGGTGGCGCTACAAAGTATTAACTTAAGGGGGCTGAATCATTTTGCACGCCCAATTTTTCAGTTTTTGATTTGTTAAAAAAATTTGAAATATCCAATAAATGTCGTTCCACTTCATGATTTGTGTCCCACTTGTTGATTCTTCACACAAAAATACAGTTTTATATCTTTATGTTTGAAGCCTGAAATGTGGCAAAAGGTTGCAAAGTTCAAGGGGGCCGAATACTTTCGCAAGGCACTGTACCTACCTAAATATGATCCCCAATCAGAGACAACGATAAACAGCTGCCTCTGATTGGGAACCATACCAGAGCAACATAGATATCTAAAACCCCTAGACAACCCACCCTTAATCACACCCTGACCTAACCAATATAGAGAATAAACAGCTCTCTATGGTCAGGGCGTGACAATGTGGCTATTCTCTGTTAAGCAGTTAACAAATAAACAGGTTCTCCTCCTAGTTAGTGTTATTTAAGCAATTTTAGTTGTGATACAAATGTTAGGCTATATGTTTTGATTTTTAATACATTCTAAGCTGCTTGATGCAACTCTAATGATGATTTGAAAAAAGTTGCGTGAAAGGCAATGAGATCTGATTTGTTTCATGTCCAGGCTGCACACACTTCATCAGTCACTCATTCACAATTTGACAAGCACTTGATAATATTCTCACCAGGCATCAAAATTCGTGGCAGCATCCCCCTTGTGTGGTCGTAATGCCCCCTAAGATAAAATCCATGCTTTTTGCGGCCAAGTGGCCTTTGTGCCCATGGACTGAATATAATAATTAGAATTCCCTTATTTATTTATTTATTTTTTATTTCACCTTTATTTAACCAGGTAGGCTAGTTGAGAACAAGTTCTCATTTACAACTGCAACCTGGCCAAGATAAAGCATAGCAGTGTGAACAGACAACACAGAGTTACACATGGAGTAAACAATTAACAAGTCAATAACACAGTAGAAAAAAAGGGGAGTCTATATACAATGTGTGCAAAAGGCATGAGGAGGTAGGCGAATAATTACAATATTGCAGATTAACACTGGATTGATAAATGATCATGTACAGGTAGAGATATTGGTGTGCAAAAGAGCAGAAAGGTAAATAAATAAAAACTGTGGGGATGAGGTAGGTGAAAATGGGTGGGCTATTTACCAATAGATTATGTACAGCTGCAGCGATCGGTTAGCTGCTCAGATAGCTGATGTTTGAAGTTGGTGAGGGAGATAAAGGTCTCCAACTTCAGCGATTTTTGCAATTCGTTCCAGTCACAGGCAGCAGAGTACTGGAACGAAAGGCGGCCGAATGAGGTGTTGGCTTTAGGGATGATCAGTGAGATACACCTGCTGGAGCGCGTGCTACGGATGGGTGTTGCCATCGTGACCAGTGAACTGAGATAAGGCGGAGCTTTACCTAGCATGGCCTTGTAGACGACCTGGAGCCAGTGGGTCTTGCGACGAATATGTAGTGAGGGCCAGCCGACTAGAGCATACAAGTCGCAGTGGTGGGTAGTATAAGGTGCTTTAGTGACAAAACAGATGGCACTGTGATAAACTGCATCCAGTTTGCTGAGAAGAGTGTTGGAAGCAATTTTGTAGATGACATCGCCGAAGTCGAGGATCGGTAGGATAGTCAGTTTTACTAGGGTGAGCTTGGCAGCGTGAGTGAAGGAGGCTTTGTTACGGAATTGAAAGCCGACTCTTGATTTGATTTTCGATTGGAGATGTTTGATATGGGTCTGGAAGGAGAGTTTGCAGTCTAGCCAGACACCTAGGTACTTATAGGTGTCCACATATTCAAGGTCGGAACCATCCAGTGTGGTGATGCTAGTCGGGCAAGCGGGTGCAGGCAGCGATCGGTTGAAAAGCATGCATTTGGTTTTACTAGCGTTTAAGAGCAGTTGGAGGCCACGGAAGGAGTGTTGTATGGCATTGAAGCTCGTTTGGAGGTTAGATAGCACAGTGTCCAATGACGGGCCGAAAGTATATAGAATGGTGTCGTCTGCGTAGAGGTGGATCAGGGAATCGCCCGCAGCAAGAGCAACATCATTGATATATACAGAGAAAAGAGTCGGCCCGAGAATTGAACCCTGTGGCACCCCCATAGAGACTGCCAGAGGACCGGACAGCATGCCCTCCGATTTGACACACTGAACTCTGTCAGCAAAGTAATTGGTGAACCAGGCAAGGCAGTCATCCGAAAAACCGAGGCTACTGAGTCTGCCGATAAGAATATGGTGATTGACAGAGTCGAAAGCCTTGGCAAGGTCGATGAAGACGGCTGCACAGTACTGTCTTTTATCGATGGCGGTTATGATGTCGTTTAGTACCTTGAGTGTGGCTGAGGTGCACCCGTGACTGGCTCGGAAACCAGATTGCATAGCGGAGAAGGTACGGTGGGATTCGAGATAGTCAGTGACCTGTTTGTTGACTTGGCTTTCGAAGACCTTAGATAGGCAAGGCAGAATGGATATAGGTCTGTAACAGTTTGGGTCCAGGGTGTCTCCCCCTTTGAAGAGGGGGATGACTGCGGCAGCTTTCCAGTCCTTGGGGATCTCAGACGATATGAAAGAGAGGTTGAACAGGCTGGTAATAGGGGTTGTGACAATGGTGGCGGATAGTTTCAGAAATAGAGGGTCCAGATTGTCAAGCCCAGCTGATTTATACGGGTCCAGGTTTTGCAGCTCTTTCAGAACATCTGCTATCTGGATTTGGGTAAAGGAGAACCTGGAGAGGCTTGGGCGAGGAGCTGCGGGGGGGCCGGAGCTGTTGGTCGAGGTTGGAGTAGCCAGGCGGAAGGCATGGCCAGCCGTTGAGAAATGCTTGTTGAAGTTTTCAATAATCATGGATTTGTCGGTGGTGACCGTGTTCCCTAGCCTCAGTGCAGTGGGCAGCTGGGAGGAGGTGCTCTTGTTCTCCATGGACTTCACAGTGTCCCAGAACTTTTGGAGTTGGAGCTACAGGATGCAAACTTCTGCCTGAAGAAGCTGGCCTTAGCTTTCCTGACTGACTGCGTGTATTGGTTCCGGACTTCCCTGAACAGTTGCATATCGCGGGGACTGTTCGATGCTATTGCAGTCCGCCACAGGATGTTTTTGTGCTGGTCGAGGGCAGTCAGGTCTGGAGTGAACCAAGGGCTATATCTGTTCTTAGTTCTGCATTTTTTTGAACGGAGCATGCTTATCTAAAATGGTGAGGAAGTTACTCTTAAAGAATGACCAGGCATCCTCAACTGACGGGATGAGGTCAATGTCCTTCCAGGGTACCCGGGCCAGGTCGATTAGAAAGGCCTGCTCACAGAAGTGTTTTAGGGAGCGTTTGATAGTGATGAGGGGTGGTCTTTCGACTGCGGCTCGGTAGCGGATACAGGCAATGAGGCAGTGGTCGCTGAGATCCTGATTGAAGACAGCGGAGGTGTATTTGGAGGGCCAGTTGGTCAGGATGACGTCTATGAGGGTGCCCTTGCTTACAGAGTTAGGGTTGTACCTGGTGGGTTCCTTGATGATTTGTGTGAGATTGAGGGCATCTAGCTTAGATTGTAGGACTGCCGGGGTGTTAAGCATATCCCAGTTTAGGTCACCTAACAGAACAAACTCTGAAGCTAGATGTGGGGCAATCAATTCACAAATGGTGTCCAGGGCACAGCTGGGAGCTGAGGGGGGTCGGTAGCAGGCGGCAACAGTGAGCGACTTATTTCTTATTTCAGAATTAGTAGTTCGAACTGTTTGGGTATGGACCTGGAAAGTATGACATTACTTTGCAGGCTATCTCTGCAGTAGACTGCAACTCCTCCCCCTTTGGCAGTTCTATCTTGACGGAAGATGTTATAGTTGGGTATGGAAATCTCAGAATTTTTGGTGGCCTTCCTGAGCCAGGACTCAGACACGGCAAGGACATCAGGGTTAGCAGAGTGTGCTAAAGCGGTGAGTAAAACAAACTTAGGGAGGAGGCTTCTGATGTTGACATGCATGAAACCAAGGCTTTTTCGATCACAGAAGTCAACAAATGAGGGTGCCTGGGGACATGCAGGGCCTGGGTTTACCTCCACATCACCCGCGGAACAGAGAAGGAGTAGTATGAGGGTGCGGCTAAAGGCTATAAAAACTGGTCGTCTAGAGCATTGGGGACAGAGAATAAGAGGAGCAGGTTTCTGGGCATGGTAGAATATATCTCGGCTGCCGTGCTACGAAACACCTGTTACTCACATGGCTGTCTCAGATATTTCAATTCTTAATAGTAAAAGCCAGTCACAAGATCGGTTCCTTCTCACAGGCATCTCAGCTAAGACATAGGCTACAAGTGAAGACAGACACATCAGGAAGCAATCGTGCAATACTTAATCAAACTCCAAGGCGCATATTAACCTGTTGCGTCGCGCAATCCCGGATCCGGGATTCTATTTATAGCCTCAAGCTCATTAGCATAACGCAACGTTAACTATTCATGAAAATCGCAAATGAAATGAAATAAATATATTTGCTCTCAAGCTTAGACTTTTGTTAACAACACTGTCATCTCAGATTTTCAAAATATGCTTTTGAACCATCGCTATTCACTAATTTGTGTAAGAGTATGCAAAGCTAGCTTAGCATTTTGAGTAGCATTTAGCACGCAACATTTTCACAAAAACCAGATAACCAAATAAATAAAATCATTTACCTTTGAAGAGCTTCGGATGTTTTCAATGAGGAGACTCTCAGTTAGATAGCAAATGTTCAGTTTTTCAAAAAAATATTATTTGTGTAGGACAAATCGCTCTGTTTTGTTCACGTTTGGCTATGAAAAAAACCTGTATACAGTTATAGCCTCAAGCTCATTAGCATAATGTAACGTTAACGATTTCTGAAAATCGCAAATAAAATTAAAATAATGCGCCTGCTCTAAAGCTTAGCCTTTTCTTAACAACACTGTCATCTCAGATTTTCAAAATATGCTTTTGAACCATCGCTATTCACTAATTTGTGTAAGAGTATGCTAAGCTAGCTTAGCATTTTGAGTAGCATTTAGCACGCAACATTTTCACAAAAACCAGATAACCAAATAAATAAAATCATTTACCTTTGAAGAGCTTCGGATGTTTTCAATGAGGAGACTCTCAGTTACATAGCAAATGTTCAGTTTTTCCTGAAAGCATCTTTGTGTAGGAGAAATCGCTCCGTTTTGTACATCACATTTGGCTACCGAAACGAACCGAAAATTCAGTCACCAACAACGTCAAACTTTTTCCGAATTAACTCCATAATATCGACCGAAACATGGCAAACGTTGTTTGGAATCAATCCTCAAGGTGTTTTTTCACATATCTCTTCATTGATATATCGTTCGTGGAAGCCTGCTTTCTTCTCTGAATTCCATGGAAAAATACTTGCAGCTGAGGTTTGCGCACCAATTTTGGCGCAGGACACCGGGCGGACAGCTGGTAAATGTGGTCTCTTATGGTCAATCTTCCAATGATATGCCTACAAATACGTCACAATGCTGCAGACACCTTGGGGAAACGACAGAAAGGGCAGACTCATTCCTCTCGCATTCACAGCCATATAAGGAGACAATGGAAAACGGAGCCTCAAAAATCCTGCTCATTTCCTGGATGCCGTTTCATCTTGGTTTTGCCTGTAGCTCACGTTCTAGGGCACGCACAGAAAATATCTTTGCAGTTCTGGAAACGTCAGAGTGTTTTCTTTCCAAAGCTACCAATTATATGCATAGTCGAGCATCTTTTTGTGACAAAATATTGCGCTTAAAACGGGCACGCCTTTTTATCCAAAAATATAGCGCCCCTAGAGTTTCAAGAGGTTAAAGATGTTAGAAGAACTGTCCACATTTTACCTACTTTTCATTAGCAAACAAGATGAGTAGGCCTAATGAACAGCAAAAGCACTAGCCCATGTCAATCTACTATTCCCCCATAGTACAAAAGTTGACCTATTCTGTTGGTGAACTTGTGCTTCTGTGCAAGAAAATAAATATTCCAAATATACTCTGGGACAGTTGTGGGACGTGATAGATCCCAATTTAATTAAAAAAATAACTTTTTTAAAGCAATGTGACTGATGCAACAGATCATAAATGTTGATAAACTATTAGACTATTTCTTCACATTATAAGCACGGCAATGTGCACACGTCAGTATACTATAAGTGAGAATGTTCCAAAATGCAATCAATTAATGGGAATACATTGTTCTCTATAAAGGTGTATTTTTATACTGAAAATGATCTTCCCTAAACTTTAAACACACACGATGCCTATGTATGCCAGATAGGCTATACACCAGATGTAAAACAAATTAATGTGCTTATATTAAGAAGATATTTGACTACTTTAGTTGTCGTACGAACCTTATCAAAACCTATAGGCCTATGGGCTATATGGGCATCTGGGCATCATTCACAAGTGATAATACATGATTCACAAGTGATATCTAATATTGCCACCTATCAGACTATTCTTAATTGAATGTTGTCTTTACATATACTAAATAATATGTGTGAAATTAGTTTTGATTTAGAATGGACCATTATCATACACCTGTCTTGGAACATGGGCATGGGAAAAAATGTAATCTATGCACTTAGAGCGAATGGAGGACGCTTTTCCCGTGGTTCATGTTCCTGCCAGTCAGTTAGGCTATACTACTGCTGTAAAGCAAAGCAATGTGCTTAATATTAGGAAAGTTGATAAATGAATATAGTAGGCCAAGCCTATAGAAAGCTGATGGGATCCATCAAAACTCTGTTTTCTCACACAATTGCATAGCTTACAGAAATGTTGTGCAACATGAGCTCATGGGCTCTCATGAAGTGTTTGATTTGATATGAAAAAATATTTGCATTGACGTCAGAGTGATTAGAGGAACAATAGAGTGCTGAGTAGCAGGCAGAATTTAACTGTGGTCATGACTCGTGACCGTCGTTGTGGCAGTAATACGGTCACCGTAACAGCCCCAGTGGTGATCTACAACTAGACTTCTCGACAGGTCCATTTGTGACTCGTAGGGACCCAGTCAGAGATGTCATTGACAGTCTGAGCACACTATCTCAAAGAATATGCTCTTAATACAGAAACCAGCTCTGACAATGTAGCGAATTCGAGGGGTGGCACCATCCAGGACTTGAATCGGAGTCCAGTATCTGTCGGTGAATAGGTGGCAAGTTCAAGCCCAGCTGAGGATGAGAAATGATAGGAGAATGTGTCCTAGTGGGCTAAACCGGCATCGCGGCTTGGTGGACAAAAGGGGGAGTCAGCTGAGAAGTCACTACAGAGTGATAATTAAAACAATTGAAATGCTAATCCTTTGCACATGAACGCTCACTCATTCGGGAACAATTGCAATCAATATATATATATTTACGCCAAGTGTGTCGTCTTGATCGATGTTGAAAAGTTTTGTTTCTTTTGTAGAATTGTCCATCTCTCTCTATCTCTCTCTCTCTCTCTGTCGTGGATATAGTGGATAGTTCAGTGACATTCATTCATGCTGTAGAATGGATGTTTCGGCGGTTGTTGTTCTTCGCGTTCAATGATACCGAATTCCTAGCTGCAGACTAGTAATTAATATCAAAGACTTGTTTGTATTCTGTCAGTATCGATAGTCTAAGAGTGTGACCTCCAGGCATGTAAGGCCAGCATTAATGATGATCTTAAAATCTAAATGGCTGCCATGGAAAAGGCTTCAGCTGTCACAGACATCAACACTTGATGCAAATGCCCAAAAAACAGGAAGACATGTTACGCTACCAATTTGACAAGGCTTTGTCCAGACTTAAGGAGGATTTAGAGGGTTCTATCAAGGATCTTGGTCAAGCCATGGTGGACTGTCTGAACCATAGAAACACCAGGTGGAAAGAAGAGTTGAAAGCTTGTACACACCACTCAATGCCTGAACCCAGTTGCCAGGCTCCGGCATGGGGGCTTCCCGGGACAAACCTGTCCTTCTTGACCATAGTGCACCGCTGTATTTTGAATGTAAAAAGGGAGGCTACACAGTTTACAATTTCAAATCTCCTGTCAACCTTGAATTTCCATGTTTTGGGGACCAGGACAGTGAGTTGGACACCATCACTTACATCACCATCACTATTTCGTAGTAAGTTGTGAGGAGTTTCTTGCTGTGTTTCCCCTTGCTGATGCCTGAAACCCTTGCAGCTGTGAATTCAGGTCTTAAAGACACTGCCAAGGATTGGTGGAAGGCAGAGCTCAAACATGAGGAATTGGAAAGAATTAAAGTCTCTCTTCATGACGTCATTCCTTTCAGAAGACTATGAAGCAGAGCTCTCTCTCTGCGGTGGCAACCTGAAGCAGCAGAGAAGTCCATACTCCAACATCTTCAGAAATTGCAACCCAAGGTTGGTATGCAATGTTAGGGGAACGGTGAATACAGTGGATGAGCTGGTCAGAGTGGGAACTCTTATAGAAAGGGACTTGCAGGCTTCCAAGACATACTGATCTCCAGTCAATAAAACTGAGCAGCAGAAGAAGTCTATTCCTCCCTCTTTTCCTCATTTTGGAGGATGGAAACTTCCAAGGAACATTTAGCATTGTATAGCCTGCCAATGAAAGGACTGCACTCTCCAATCCAATCATGATGCTGTTGCTTTTGAGGTCATTTTATTGCCATGCTCTTGTTAATACTGGATGAACATACACCCTTGTACAGGAATTGTTGTGGAGACTATCGTGGCAAAATTACAAACTCTGTTATACACATGTGCTGTATAAGCCTTAAACCTGTACATTTCCAGTGTCTGTTTCTCTCATGTAAGAAGAAGCCAGTGTTTTCCCTCTCTTGTTACTGAGTAACTGGGTCATGCAGTTAAAAACAGAGAGCCTCTGAGAGCGACCACAGTTTCTGGGCCATCCTCTTGTCATGACTTTACATTCATTAATCTGATGACTGCTATTTATTTAATTGCTAATCAATTCAAATTAATAATATAACAATTAACTCATTAGGATTTGGGGCACCACGGAAGAGGTTGTTTAAAGAGTTACCATCTCCCAAATTAAACTCTGTAAGGTGTGCATCTATTTAATCTATTAACAGTCATCTTATTATTCATTGCATCTTATCATATCCTCATTCTGACAGTCGTAACCTCATGCATCTGCGAAAAATCCAGCCTTGCTCAGTATTCAGCACTACACACATTGGTGTAATTATTTATTTACTAGCTAACTAAATAATATTGCAGAATACACATATACACACTCACTACATGAGACAAAAGTCCCTGGCGGACTGACAAAATATGGCATTTTACCGAACGACATGGAGAAAGAGAGAAAGAGAAAGGGACACTTATTGTGGACACATTCTGTAAATCCTCTCACAATCATATAGTTTAAACACAAACCGCCGCCTGTTTGGAATAAGAAATCATGAATGTATTTACTTGTGAGTGCCCTTGTTCGTCGTGTAGTCCTGAACAGAACTACAGAGTTCACTCTTCCATTCACTCCTGAAACTGCTTATTTGAAGATAAGCTAGCTGTGTGATGGTTCCAGTGGGGTGATGAGAGTAGCGTACGGTAACTTGAGACTCGTAGTAGGTTGGGATGGTTTGAAAAGTTTGACATAATTGACTTAGGACAGCTAATCAGCTGTACCAGTGATTGTCGCCTCTTCCTTCTTGTGTTGATAGTCAGGATTTAGACCACTTCAGACATGGGCTGCAGCTGAACCGTCTTTTCTGGTCCAAAGAAAGGTGAGTTAATTTCTTCACCTCGTGTTGAGATTCAAAGTTCCAACCATTTCTGATCTTAATTTCGTGACTAAGGCTAAAGCCAAAGGGGATGTCTCCATCCGCCTGAGACACTCTTCTGACCTCAATCAGGGTGTGGCTACTTAATGTGCAAAGGATATGATTTTGAAGTGATATTTTATTACTCAGAAAATCACATTCATATCTTAACAAAAAACACTGTCATCATTTTGTATATCATATGCACAATGTATTGGATGGAAACTTGACAGATAAAGGGGGTATCCTTTCCAAGTTATATTATTTTGTCCATACAGTTTTTAACCTCTCTGGGATATTCGGGACGGTAGCGTCCCACCTCAACAAACAGCCAGTGAAAGTTCAGGGCGGCAAATTCAAAACAACAGAAATCCCATAATTATAATTACTCAAACATACAAGTATTTCACACCATTTTAAAGATAAACTTGTTGTAAATCCAGCCACAGTGTCCAATTTTAAAAAGGCTTTACGACAAAAGCACACCTGACAATTATGTTAGGTCTGCACCGAGTCACAGAAAAACACACACACAGCCATTTTTCCAGCCAAAAAGACGAAATAGAGATATAATTAATCACTAACCTTTGATGATCTTCATCAGATGACACTCATAGGACTTCATGTTACACAATATATGTATGTTTTATTCAATAAAGTTCATATTTATATCCAAAAATCTCAGTTTACATTGGCGCGTTACGTTCAGTAGTTCCAAAACATCCGATGATTTTGCAGAGCACCACATCAATTTACAGAAATACTCATAAACATTGCTAAAAGATACAAGTGTTATGTATGGAATTTTAGATCCACTTCTCCTTAAGAAAAATATTATTTAACTAGGCAAGTCAGTTAACTTCTTGCCTCGAGCTCATTAGCATAATGCAACGTTAACTATTCATGAAAATCGCAAATGAAATGAAAGAAATCTATTCACTCACAAGCATAGCCTTTTGTTAATTAACAACACTGTCATCTCAGATTTTCAAAATATGCTTTTCAACCACAGCTACACAAGAACTTGGGATGTTTTCAATGAGGGGACTCTCAGATAGCAAATGTTCAGTTTTTCCAAAAAGATTATTTGTGTAGGAGAAATCGCTCCGTTTTGTTCATCACGTTTGGCTAAGAAACCCCCCCGAAAATTCAGTCATTACAACGGCGAACTTCTTTCCGAATTAACTCCATAATATCGACAGAAACATGGCAAACGTTGTTTAGAATCAATCCTCAAGGTGTTTTTCACATATCTATTCGATGATAAATCATTTGTGGCAGTTGCCTTTCTCCTCTGAACCACATGGAAAAGTGGACGCAGCTGGAGATTGCGCAATAATTTCGACAGAGGACACCAAGCGGACACCTGGTAAATGTAGTCTCTTATGGTCAATCTTCCAATGATATGCCTACAAATACGTCACAATGATGCAGACACCTTGGGGAAACGACAGAAAGTGTAGGCTCATTCCTGGAGCATTCACAGCCATATAAGGAGACATTGGAACACAGCGCCCTCAAAATCTGGGCCATTTCCTGTTTGAAATTTCATCTTGGTTTCGCCTGTAACATCAGTTCTGTGGCACTCACAGATAATATCTTTGCAGTTTTGGAAACGTCAGAGTGTTTTCTTTCCAAAGCTGTCAATTATATGCATAGTCGAGCATCTTTTCGTGACAAAATATCTTGTTTAAAACGGGAACGTTTTTTTAATCCAAAAATTAAAAGAACGCCCCCTATATCGAAGAAGTTAACTGGTGCTAAAAATTCACTTTTTTCCATGCCTTGCTACGTTGTCCTTGAATGAGCTATCGGACAGAAACGTTGGGGTCCGTCTCTATGGGCCGAGCCAGTTTCAATGCACCTAGTCTTGCGACTCTGAGACTTTTGTAAATGTCGTCATTTTCGTAATGGTCAAAATGAATTTAAATCATTACAAATGTACGAGGCTGTTTCTCGGTTCGAGAACCTTCTAGAGCAAAGTAACTCACCACGCAATATCATCCTGAGGTCTAGAACAGGTTTCTAAAGTTTCAGAACTCTAGGTCTGACGGTTCTTTTTTAGTTTGAACAAAGGTAACTATTGCAGGCACTGTCTGTCTCTACGCACCACACTGTGTCCCTCGGTCGTAGCTGTGTGTGTGTGTGATTTTTTTTTCTTGGAAATTGTATGGGAGACATGACTGATTTACAGTTCATGGGGGTTGCCTAATCACACACATGACGTTTTGAAAAGATCTGACCTTTTTAACCCTTTGAAACCACCCCTATGACACAATTTAACTTCTTGAAACTTCCCATCCCGGATCCGGGTTTGTGACTAAAGCCTCAGGCTCATTAGCATAACGCAACTTTAACGATTTCTGAAAATCGCAAATAAAATGAAAATAATGCGTCTGCTCTCAAGCTTAGCCTTTTCTTAACAACACTGTCATCTCAGATTTTCAAAATATGCTTTTGAACCATAGAAATTGACTAATTTGTGTAAGAGTATGCAAAGCTAGCATAGCATTTTGAGTAGCATTTAGCATGCAACATTTTCACAAAAACCAGATAACCAAATAAATAAAATCATTTACCTTTGAAGAGCTGATGTTTTCAATGAGGAGACTCTCAGTTACATACCAAATGCGCAGTTTTTCCTGAAAGCGTCTGTGTGTAGGAGAAATCGTCACCTCCGTTTTCTACATTGCGTCTGGCTACCGAAACGAACCGAAAATTCAGTCACCTACAACGTAAAACTTTTTCCATTTCGGCGCAGGACACCGGGCGGACACCTGGTAAATGTGGTCTCTTATGGTCAATCTTCCAATGATCTGCCTACAAATACGTCACAATGCTGCAGACACCTTGGGGAAACGACAGAAAGGGCAGGCTCATTCCTCTCGCATTCACAGCCATATAAGGAGACAATGGAAAACAGAGCCTCAAAAATCCTTGTCATTTCCTGGATGCCATCTCATCTTGGTTTTGCCTGAAGCTCACGTTCTAGGGCACGCACAGAGAATATCTTGGTATTTCTGGACACGTCAGAGTGTTTTCTTTCGAATGCTATCAATTATATGCATAGTCGAGCATCTTTTTGTGACAAAATATCTTGTTTAAAACGGGAACGTTTTTCATCCAAAAATGAAATAGCGCCCCCATAGATGCACTTCCGGTGGGCACAGGAAGCTATAAGTAAACACATATCCTGATTGGGGTATGCCTTTACAGAATCCTGAGTCTTTAGATTAAGAACTGACCGATTTACACAGGGTTGAATGCACTATTTATCACAAACTGCTGGTTGGGTATGGAAAAACACTTTTAGGGTGATTTTAACCACTTCCGGTTGCTTCAGGAAGCTCAGAATCAACACAGGTTGACCTCATAGGAGCCTGATGAATTGTCATCGAAGACAGGTTCATAAGATATTCATAACCCACATAAGCTACAGGTTGAATTTAGGGTTGCAGGCAATGTAATTCCTACGGGGAGAGAAGTCAGTGAATACTGTTTGATGTAAACACCTTTTAACGGTTAACATCCAAACCTGTGTACACCGGGTGAACATCCAAACCTGTGTGGATCTGATGAACATCCAAACCTGTGTGGACCGGATGAAAAAATTAGAATCCCCCTTTATTTTTCCTACGGTTCTGACTTGGTGTACAGGGAGAACACTGTAAGAACTGGCCATGCTCTGAATTCTGTCGCTTTACATTTCAAACGTACTATATAGTTATATTGATTACATCCGTCCGAGCTCCCTCATTAACGTCTTAATTGAAATTATGGATTGCCTCTTATCTGCTTGTTGTTCCCTTTTGCCATAGTTTGTACATTTCAATTGTTATTAGAAACCACATTTGTTTAAGCAAGTCAGCCATATCAGCTATGTTTTTTTAGAGGAAGTAAACAAGGCTGAATGAACTGTTTCACTGCCAGGCAAGGCTCCACTGATAGCCAGATGTAGCAGTAGTAAGATGTTAGGACTGCTGTTGGGGCAACTTTATGTAGGCCCCAACAATTTGTGGGCATCGTTTGTCACCATTATAGTGCAAGTAATGTATTGTTTAGTGTTGTGTTGTGTAGTGGCTTTGCTGGCATGCATCCCACTTTTTTTTTTACCCCACCAAGATATACATGCTAAAATTGCGGCTGGTTTCAACAAACAATATTAAAATTTAAATAAAAAATGAATAAATGCAATGATTGTAAAGAAACTTGAGTAAGAATTGGAGAACATCGTAGTAAGGTAGAAAAGACGCAGACTTTTTTGGTTGAAGAACAATACCAAAATAATGTCTGTGAAGAAAGGGTAAAAACAGAACTCTTGGAACACAAAGCCTGAAGACTACTGGACGAATGAAAAATAAAGACATTGATGGTGCGCGGAAGTTGGTTGAAGGAGATTCTAAAAGTATGAAGGACCGACATAAATAACACCTAAAGAAAATCTAAACTACTCTGTGAGTGGAACGTGTGGAATGTGAAAATAGTCAGTTTGGATTTGCCTAAGATATAATTGTTTGGGCAGTACTGTTGCATGATTAGCGAGGAAGAGGGCTATTTAGCCTAATACATGGACAACAAGAAACTGCACAGGGTCGCCGGCAGTGGAAGTTGTCGAGAGACAGATGGACTTTGAATTATTAATGAGACAAGGACATGAGGCTGAACGCTGAAGATGAATATCTCACTAACTCGGCTTGCATGTGGACTTCCATTTACAATTACAAGATGACACTAAATTGGCTTGATTAAGTGATGTATAGGAACCACAGAGTGTGGGCGTTGTGACCATCCTTCCAAGTTCCTGACTGAAATTTAAATGGCAGGTATTATGATACAAATTGGATTTGTTGAACATATTATGTAGAACATTTGCATTAACGACTTGGTGCAGTAATGAATGCAATGGGGAAATAATTTGTGGGTTAAATTAGCGGGTTATAGTTGTTTAAGGTTGCTTTAGAGTATGCCTAGGTGACAACTCTGGATTATTATTTTGTTTGATGTGATTTCTTTTGCTGATTGTTTTGTAAAGGAAATGTGGTGCTTGCTGTTTTATTTAAGATTGATGGAAAGTTATATATATTTTTTTTTAGTTGTCTGGAAATTATACATTTGAAGAAAAATTGAAAATTAGCGTTGAGGTATATGAAATGTGTTTAAGGGGAATTAATTTGGTATTGGAATTGAATAATAGTACTGTTGTAACTCAGTGGACTCCTTAGATCTTCCTACAATTTATAAGATCTACAATTGCTGTAAACTGTAGTTTTACAAAATTGTCGGGCCAGTAACCGAAAGATTGCTGGATCACTTCCCCGGGCCGAGTCACAAAAACACACACAGCCATTTTCCAGCCAAAGAGAGGAGTCACAAAAAGCAGAAATAGAGATAAAAATGAATCACTAACCTTTGATGATCTTCATCAGATGACACTCATAGGACTTCATGTTACACAATACATGTATGTTTTGTTCGATAAAGTGCATATTTATATCCAAAAATCTCAGTTTACGTTGGCGCGTTACGTTCATTAATGTTTTGCTTCCAAAGCATCCGGTGATTTTGCAGAGAGCCACATCAGTTTACAGAAATACTCAAAATAAACATTGATATTTACAGAATTAAAGATATACGTCTCCTTAATGCAACCGCTTTGTCAGATTTTAAAATAATCTGAGTACGGCGCACAGACAAGTCAAGCCAAACAGATATCCGCCATGTTGGAGTCAACAGAAGTCAGAAATAGCATTATAAATATTCACTTACCTTTGATGATCTTCATCAGAGTCTACTCCCAAGAATCCCAGTTCAACAATACATTTTTGATTTGTTCGATAAAGTTCATTTTTATGTCCAAATACCCTCTTTGCGTGTTTAGCTCAGTAATCCAAATTCATGACACGCGTTCACTTGTTGCAGACGAAAGTCTAAATGTTCCGTTTAAATCCGTAGAAACATGTCAAGTGAAGTATAGAATCAATCTAGCAGATGTTAATGCGAGTGTAGCGAAATGCTTGTGCTTCTAGTTCCGACAATGCAGTAATAACCAACAAGTAATCTAACTAACAATTCCTAAACTACTGTCTTATACACAGTGTAAGGGGATAAAGAGTATGTACATAAGGATATATGAATGAGTGATGGTACAGAGCAGCATAGGCAAGATACAGTAGATGGTATCGAGTACAGTATATACATATGAGATGAGTATGTAAACAAAGTGGCATAGTTAAAGTGGCTAGTGATACATGTATTACATACGGATGCAGTCGATGATATAGAGTACAGTATATACGTATGCATATGAGATGAATAATGTAGGGTAAGTAACATTATATAAGGTAGCATTGTTTAAAGTGGCTAGTGATATATTTACATAATTTCCCATCAATTCCCATTATTAAAGTGGCTGGAGTTGAGTCAGTGTCAGTGTGTTGGCAGCAGCCACTCAATGTTAGTGGTGGCTGTTTAACAGTCTGATGGCCTTGAGATAGAAGCTGTTTTCAGTCTCTCGGTCCCAGCTTTGATGCACCTGTACTGACCTCGCCTTCTGGATGATAGCGGGGTGAACAGGCAGTGGCTCGGGTGGTTGATGTCCTTGATGATCTTTATGGCCTTCCTGTAACATCGGGTGGTGTAGGTGTCCTGGAGGGCAGGTAGTTTGCCCCCGGTGATGCGTTGTGCAGACCTCACTACCTTCTGGAGAGCCTTACGGTTGAGGGCGGAGCAGTTGCCGTACCAGGCGGTGATACAGCCCGCCAGGATGCTCTCGATTGTGCATCTGTAGAAGTTTGTGAGTGCTTTTGGTGACAAGCCGAATTTCTTCAGCCTCCTGAGGTTGAAGAGGCGCTGCTGCGCCTTCTTCACGATGCTGTCTGTGTGAGTGGACCAATTCAGTTTGTCTGTGATGTGTATGCCGAGGAACTTAAAACTTGCTACTCTCTCCACTACTGTTCCATCGATGTGGATAGGGGGGTGTTCCCTCTGCTGTTTCCTCATTTGCCATATGGCATTTGCAATCAACTTTGAATGAAACGATGCCAAATTGAGTGGTATTGGACACCGTGTATATGGTATGTCCAGGGCCAATGACTTCCCATTCATTTTTGTACATTTCAGGGGGGTGTTCCCTTACAACTGATGAGGCCACCATAAAGAAGAAGGCCTACCAAGTGTCTTTGCAAAAGTAGGAGTTCATAGACGGACACGTCAAGAACATGTTGAGCGACGACAAGGTCAGACAATTGACATCCCCCTGGCCTCACCTATAGTGCTTGGGAAGAAAAAGGAACAAGGGTCTGCGTTGATTAGAGGCATCAATGCGAAGACCCCTCTTGACGCCTACTCCATGCCTCAAATTCAGGAAATACTGGAGTCCTTACATAAACAACAACAATCAGCACTATCGACTTCAAGAGGACCCTGCCAGCATTCAGAAGATGGCATTTGTTACTCCAGGTGGCTTATTTGAGTTTCTCCTTCTTCGCTTTGGTTTGAATAATGCTGGAGCATCGTTCCAAAGTATCATGGAAATAGTGCTTGAAGATGTCAAGGGGAAGTGTTACTTTGTGGATGACATTGGATGACATTGTGGTGTATTCCCACACCTGGAAGAACACCGGCTGTGTTCAGCAGGTTGCACAAAGCTGGTCTAACTGTGAACCTGAAGAAGTGTAACCTGTTCCAGATGAGCATTTCCTTCTTAGTGTCCACCAAAGGCATCGTGACACAGGCCAAAACGGTGAGGCTGTCCAGTCTATTCCAACACCTCGGTCTGTCAAGGACAAGGAGAGGTTTCTATGTACGACAGGATGGTATAATCATTTTATCACTCACTACGCAGACTGCTCTGCTCCCCTCAATGCTCTGAAGAAGAAGGATGTGTCTTGGGCTTGGACATCAGAATGCCAGAGGGCTTTCGAGGACTTGAAAGAGGCCCTAACCAAAGTGCCAGTGCTCCTCTCCCCTGACATCTACCTACCCTTCAAAGTACAAACAGATGCCTGTGACATCGGACTGTTTTGACACAAAAGATTGATGGTGGTGAGCGAGTTATCGCCTATTGATCAAGACTACTTAACTCTGCTTTATGTCTACATACTTTTGTTCATGTCGTGTATGTAAGATTGCTGTTCATTGACTACAGCTCAGCTTTCAACACTATAGTACCCTCCAAAAGTCATAATTAAGCTCAGTGCCCTGGGTCTGAACCTCACCCTGTGCAACTGGGTCCTGGACTTCTTGACAGGCCACCCCCAGGTGTTGTTGCCCCCCAGGTGTTGAAGGTAGGCAACAACACCTCCACTACTCTGATCCTCAACACAGGGCGGGCCCTACATTGGTAAAAGCTCAGTCCCCGCCTGTACTCGCTGTTCACCCATAACTGCGTGGCCACGCACACCTCCAACTCAATCATCAAGTTAGCAGATGACATAACAGTATTAGGCCTGATTAACAACAATGGCAAGACAGCCTACAGGGAGGAGGTGAGGGCCCTGGCCGAGTGGTGCCAGGAAAGTAATCTCTCAACGTCAACAAAATGAAGGAGCTAATCGTTGACTTCAGGAGATCGCATAGAGAGCACGTCCCCATCCACATCGACGGGACAGAGATCCTCTACGTACACATTACTGACAATCTGAAATTGTCCACCCACACAGACAGTGTGGTGAAGAAGGAGCAACTGCCTCTTCAACTTTAGGAGGCTGAAGAAATTTGGCTTGGCCCCTAAGAGCCACACAAACCTTCACATATGCACCATTCAGAGCATCCTTTTGGGTTGTACCACCACCTGGTACGGTAACTGTATTGTCCGCAATACAGGGCTCTCCAGAGGGTGATGTGGTCTGCCCAACACATCACCAGGGGCACACGGCCTGCACTCCAGGACAGCACCTGGTTTCACAAGAAGGCCAAGAAGATCATGAAAGACCTCAGCCACCCCGCTATCATCCAAAAGGCCAGTACAGGTGCATCAGAGCTGGGACCAAAAGACTGAAAACAGCTTCTATATCAAGGCCATTAGACTACTAAATAGCCATCACTAGCCGGCTACCACACAGTTACTCAAACCTGCATCTTACAGGCTGCCGCCCTATGTACATTGACATGGAACAATGGTCACTTTAATAATGGAACACTGGCCACTTTAGTCATGTTTTAATTATATATACAGTAGCAGTCAAAAGGTTTTGGACACTCAAGGGTTTTTCTTTCTTTTACTATTTTCTACATTGTAGAATAATAGTGAAGACATCAAAACTATGAAATAACACACATGGAATCATGTAGTAACCAAAAAAGTGTTAAACCTACCTTTTGCATTACCCCTTTTGTAATAAATATCGGAGCTCAACCATCTGCCTCCTGTGTCTGCATTTGTGTCTCGCCTTGTGCCCTTATAGATTGTGGAGGCCCTGTCATCTGATGCAGCACTCCATCACTCTCCTTCTTGGTCAAATAGCCCTTACACAGCCTGAAGGTGTGTTGGGTCATTGTCCTGTTGAAAAACAAATGCTAGTCCCACTAAGCACAAACCAGATGGGATGGCGTATCACTGCAGAATGTAACCATGCCTGTTAAGTGTGCCTTGAATTCTAAATAAATTACTGACAGTGTCACCAGCAAATCACACCGCCACCCCCACCATCACACCTCTTCCTCCACATGCAGAGATGATCTTTTCATCTATTCTGCATCTCACAAAGACAGGGCAGTTGGAACCAAACAATTTGACTCATCGGACTAAAGGACTGATTTCCACCAGTCTAATGTCCATTGCTCGTGTATATTGGCGCAAGCAAGTGTCTTCTTATTGGTGTCCTTTAGTAATGCTTTCTTTGCAGCAATTTGACCATGTAGGCCTGATTCACGCACTGTCCTCTCAACAGTTGATGTTGAGATGTGTCTGTTACATGAACTCTGTGAAGCATTTATTTGGGCTGCAATCTGAGTTGCAGCTAACTCTAATGAACTTGTCCTCTGCAGCAGAGGTAACTCAGGGTCTTCCTTTCCTGTGGTGGTCCTTATGAGAGCCAGTTTCATCATAGCGCTTGATGGTTTTTGCGACTGCACTTTAAGTTTTCCGGATTGATTGACCTGCATGTCTTAAAGTAATGGACTGTCATTCCTCTTTATTTGAGCTGTTCTTACTATAATATGGACTTGGTCTTTCACCAAATAGGGCTATCTTCTGTATATCACCCATTGTAACGTTTGTCGTCTTCCTCTGATGAGGAGTAAGATAGGTCGGACCAATTTGCAGCGGGGTATGTGTCCATTTAAATAAGACAAACTGAACACTACACAAATATAAAATAACAAAGTGAAACAAACAAAACAGTCCCGTGTGGTAACAAACACGAACACGGAAAATAATCACCCACAACTCAAAAGTGAATCCAGGCTACCTAAGTATGGTTCTCAATCAGGGACAACGATAGACAGCTGCCTCTGATTGAGAACCATACCAGGCAAACACAGAAATCCCAAAACATAGATAAAGGAACATAGACAACCCACCCAACTCACACCCTGAACATACTAAAACAAAGACATAACAAAAGAACTAAGGTCAGAACGTGACACCCGTACCTTGTCACAGCACAACTGATTGGCTTACATGCATAAAAAGGAAGAGGTTCCACAACTTAACTTTTAAGAAGGCACACCTGTTATACACATGCAATTATAGATATACCCCTCCTTAACCTGTTGCGTCGCGCAATCCCGGATCCGGGATTCTATTTATAGCCTCAAGCTCATTAGCATAACGCAACGTTAACTATTCATGAAAATCGCAAATGAAATGAAATAAATATATTTGCTCTCAAGCTTAGACTTTTGTTAACAACACTGTCATCTCAGATTTTCAAAATATGCTTTGAAACCATAGCTAAACAAGCATTTGTGTAAGAGTATTGATAGCTAACATAGCTATAAACCTAGAATTCAGCCAGCAACATTTTCACAAAAACAAGAAATAATTCAAATAAAATCATTTACCTTTGAAGAACTTCAGATGTTTTCAATGAGGAGATAGTTAGATAGCAAATGTTCAGTTTTTCAAAAAAATATTATTTGTGTAGGACAAATCGCTCCGTTTTGTTCACGTTTGGCTATGAAAAAAACCTGTATCCAGTTATAGCTCATTAGCATAATGTAACATTAACGATTTCTGAAAATCGCAAATAAAATGAAAATAATGCGCCTGCTCTCAAGCTTAGCCTTTTCTTAACAACACTGTCATCTCAGATTTTCAAAATATGCTTTCGAACCATAGCAAATCACTAATTTGTGTAAGAGTATGCTAAGCTAGCGTAGCATTTAGCGTAGCATTTAGCGGGCAACATCCTCAAGGTGTTTTTCACATATTTCTTTATTGATATATCGTTCGTGGATGTCTACTTTCTCCTGTGAATCGCTTGGAAAAAGACATGCAGTTGAAGATGACGCACCAATTTTGACGGAGGACACCGGGCGGACACCTGGCAAATGTAGTCTCTTATGGTCAATCTTCCAATGATATGCCTACAAATACGTCACAATGCTGCAGACACCTTGGGGAAACGATAGATCGGGCAGGCTCATTCCTTGCGCATTCACAGCCATATAAGGAGACAATGAAAAACAGAGCCTCAAAAATCCTGCTCATTTCCTGTTTGAAGTTTCATCTTGGTTTCCCCTGTAGCATCAGTTCTGGGGCACTCACAGACAATATCTTTGCAGTTTTGGATACGTCAGAGTGTTCTCTTTCCAAAGCTGTCAATTATATGCATAGTCGAGCATCTTTTTGTGACAAAATATTGCGCTTAAAACGGGCACGTTTTTTTATCCAATAATGAAATAGCTCCCCCATAGATGTAAGAGGTTTTAACCAAACCTGTATGTCCAAGATTTTGTGCTCGACAGGTGAATTACAGGAGAAGGTGATTCACTCAATCCAGTCCCTGAGGAGAATAGACGGGAAGCAGCCCAGTTGGGAGGGGCCATACCAAGTACTCCTGGTGACAGCCTTCGCGGTGAGAATAGCTGAACGAGCTACCTGGGTTCATATCACACATTGTGTGAGGGGAAGACACACTGACTCTGTCGAATAATCACAGAGTTAGGAGAAGACCCAAAACCAATAGGGTTCTGGGTTTTCCTCTCTAACGAAGATTCCCTGACCCGCCCTGTCCTCCCTGTGTGCGTTCATAGAAGTGGAAGTGTGGTCTGGCCTCTAGCTGCTGATATGTTCTCTGGGAAAGGGTGGGGCTTTACAGGAGTGCTGATTAGTCTGAGCTGTCTTATTGTGGGAGCAATATTCCTAAATACACCATGACCCATCCCGAGAATGCAGAAGGTGGTAACATAACCCATAGTTAGACGATGAGGATTTTGTATTAACCAAGCATAAGGGATCACTTGATCTGGATAAACAGGGAGTGTAGTGAAGGTAAGGGTGTCAGTTGATACCCTAGTGCCATTCCGGGTAGAAGAAGTTAGGGCAGGTGATAGCTCTATAATCAGCCAGAATACAAGCAGAGCCCCTGACAAAACAGATACTGACAGCAGAGTCGTCCAGTGCCAAGGGCCTTTAAGGATAGTGCAGACGAAAGATCTTAAGGAAGTGATTGAGGTGGAAACTGGTTATGGGGACTCTAAACCTATGGTAAGAATTGATTCAGTATACAGCCAGATCAGTAGCGAAAGAAGAATGTTAGGCCTGCGCCACAACAAAACCTCAGTTGACAACCATTCCCTTTCCATTTGAAGGAATTGATTCACCCAGGGGAATGGCCTGTATGGTAAAGCTGTTCATGAAGGCAGGGAAGACAGACAATGACAGTTGCATTGATCTGCATTATCTGTATCCCCATGTGCCCATTACATACAGACTTCCCCCTTTCACAGTTACAGGAGGACATTATTATTGTATGGCTCGCTACATCACACACGGATGGGACGTAGGGGAAGTGAGAACATGCAATAGGACAGGGAATGTTACAACCGACAAGACAATGAAGGACTTGACTGGCAAATGAAAAGGCCTAGAGTGGATGTCTGGTGGTTTGTGGAGTTGTGAGACTGTGGCCTGACCTGCCTACCAATTGGACAGGTATTTGTGCACTAGTGCAGTTAGACATGCATGCCCTTCACCCTTACCTAGAGCCAGGTAGAAGAGAGAGAAGGAGTGCTCCGTCAGGATCTTTTGACAATAGAGTTTACATTGATAGCATTGGAGTTGCAAGGGGGTTACCTGATGAGTTCTGGATTGGAATCAAGCATCTTCTGTTGATAACAGCTGGCTGCAACTAGGTTGATGGGATGTCAGAATAGAATAGCCTTGGATATGTCACTGGCTGAAAAAGGTGGGGGGTGTATGAGGTTCGGAGCAGAATGTCGTACTTTCATCCTCGATAACACAGCTCCAGACGGATCAGTGACCAAGGCCCTGGCAGGGAACTCTGGGGTAGATAATCCTCTAACAAATTTGTTTGACAGTATGTTTGGAAAATGGAAAAATGTCATGATCACTGTGTTGAGGGCAACCTTCACCCGTGTGACTGTGTTAGTTTTGTGCGGATGTTGCATGAAAGGTTCTCATTTCCAGGACTCTGGAGAAATTGATGACGCAACAGATGGTGAGATACGGACCGATTCCGAGCTCTAAACAGTGGAATGATGAAAGCATGACTCCAGATCTAGTAGATGGACCTGGCTCCTTCACTTATGAGGGATATATGTTACACGAGACCATTTTTTATGTTTAGGTTTTTTCTTGTGTTGATGTTTAGACTGTTTTTTTTGTTGAAGATTATAAGAAAATCCTGACGAGAAGAGTTATGATTCTGATGTAGGCCTGGAACAGTCATTGTAAATACATATATTGGTTTTTGTGTGGTTGATTTTAGGGGTATAATTGATATTTCTAATAAAAATAGATGTGTGATTGAGTGTATAATATTTAGTCATAGGGTGGATTGTTATGAATTTTATGAGTAATGACTAAATGATGTATACATTTAACGTAGAACTATAACTAACAGAATACTACCCTGTCACTGTATGATTGTATGAAACTTATAAGAATCATAAAACTAAATCTGATGTGTGTAGTTTTAGTCAAGAATTAGAACAAGGACTTTCTGTTCCTTTTTAGTATGTAAGCAAGGTGTAAGTGAGAAACAAATGGAGCTATCGTCAGACAAGCTGGAATACTGTGTTCCTTACAGGACATTCTTTCCCCACCCAGCAAGGGGAGAGACCTTGGGCTTGTAGTAGATTGTTTAACAGGTGGCAGACAACGTATTAGTAGGAGAATACTTGTGAACTATGTTGCCATTGTATCTGAGAGGAGGGGGGACATTTATGATGAAATGTGAGGTATATAGACCAATGTACCAAAAATGATGGGGAGAGCTCTCTAAATAAACATTCCTGACAATTGTAGATGGGCCTCCGTCTGATTCATTCCAACCAGTTTCCTACAAATGCTGGGTATCAGTCTGAGCAATCAATCCAATTGGGTTTATGAACACTGAGAACATAATTATTTTGACAATTTGCTTTTAGTCCAGGTATAGGCTTAATCTGTGCCTGGGAAATCGGCCCTGTATGTGCTGTCACAATATAGCTAAACTACTGCTCTCAGCTATTTTAAAGTGGTCCCACCTCAGTCTGTAGCTGACTTGAATTCTGCCTCTCCTCCTGGCCCACTTCCGCTACCCCCCCTACTCCCACCCTCTCTGACTCCCACTGCTTGACATTTAAAACACAGAACTCCACAGGTAGGCATTGGAATGTCACTTCCCCTACTCCCCCCTCTCTCTATATATCCCTCACTCAGTCTATCTATCCCTCTCTCTCTATCCCTTTCTCAATTTCAAAGTAATTTTAAGAGCAGGGTCGTTGACGTGGTAAATATTACCTCCTATTATCAAGGCATTATTATCCTTCCAACTCTCTTTCTCCTCCTCCTTCTCTCTCCTGAGCTTCCATTTCATTTAGTGAGACTCGGATCAAAGAGAGGGAGAGAAGAGCCTCTCCTTTCAGGTGGAGGGGGAGAAGGGAGAGGGGTGACAGTAGGAGGTAATTGGTCGTCAGAATCCCACAGGGTTCGATTCAATCACCAGTCACACAATAGTTTCACCTCTGCCTGGAAGGAAGTATTCCTGAACATGCACACATACTTTTTTCCCCCCTCTGGCTCTTGCTCTCTCTCATACCCCCCTTCACATACATACACTCTTACTCTCTCTCACACACACACACACACACACACACACACACACACACACACACACACACACACACACACACACACACACACACACACACACACACACACACACACACACACACACACACACACACATCCAGACTGGGAGCATGTGAGAAACTGCTGGGGACACTCAGAGCCCATTATCTACGTAATGATGTCTTATTCATGCTGCAGGAATAGAAGTGTAATTATACTGATCTCTCTCCCTGCGTGCATTTCTTTCTCTCCCCTCTTTCAGTCTCTACTGTACAGAGTGCTGCTGAGGCTACAGTAGACCTTCATTGCAAAACAGTGTGTTTTAATAAATTATTTGGTCATGTGAATATATATTTAGTATAGTTATATCTAAAAATTATCACTTTTTTTCCACTATTTAAGATTATCCTCCCCTTCCTCATCTGAGGAGCCTCCACTGTCACAGAGCTAATGAGCATAGTACATTTAGTAATACTTTAGTATTAATTTATGAATGATGAGCATGCACACACATACAACTCTACAGAACAGTGTCACACTACTCTGGTACTGTGGTCCTGGATCTTGGACCCATCACTTGGGAAGGGACTAGGATTAGTTTGTGTTTACACATTTAGCACTGATCAGGGTACCAAACGCCCCAGGATCCCGATCGTACAAGGATAGACTCCATTTACACTTGGTATTACAGACCTGTATCCAGTTTAAAGAACCAGATAACAAAAGCGCATGTGATCTGATTGTGATTATATCTGGCTGACCACCTCCGGAGGTGGACGGATTCACATTGTATCTGGATCTCTACTGTATCAGGCTACTGAAAGTGCATACAGAGCTTTCGAAAGGAAAGCACATAGCACAGTGAAAGGAAATCAGGACACATTCAGGACACATGTGAAGGCCTTAATTCCACGTTCCCTCTCTTGGCCATGGGTCAACCCAGCCAGCCAACAGGTAAACAGAGCTACCATGACACCAGTACCACTGCATTAGTAATAGTGCTTATAAATTAGATGCCTTATTCATGGGTATTACTGAATGTATTCAATATTCATGATAAGCTTACTATTACAGTTTTTTCCAACTGCTTACGCACGTTTTCAAAACTATCTCCTTTTTTCAAAACTCTATACACAATTCCCAAAACTGCACACACAAAATGCAAAATGCCTCACCAGTGCTAAGCTACGCTTCATCTCTTCTCCGGCCTGGGCCACAATACTTTGTCCACATCACAAGATACGTTTTCTCTTGCCAAACATCGAGGGAAGTATCTCCTAGCATGGCATATCCAACCTTGGACAGAGGCAACCTCTATGTCCCCATATAGTTGGCGATCATACACTTTCCAGCGCCAGGCTGAGAAGAATTCCTCTATGGGATTTATAAAAGGTGAATATGGGGGTAGGAAAAAACTACAAATTGTGGATGGGTGGCAAACCAGTTTTGGACCAGAACAGCCCAGTGAAAACTAACATTGTCCCATAAAACCACAAATCTAGCAGGCTCCTGATCTGGATCAGGGACAAGCATTGTGTAAATTGCATCCAGAAAAGTGAGCATATGGCCGTTGTTGTACGGACCCAGTGTGGCATTGTGATGGAGGACCCAGTTTTGAGTGATGGCAGCACACATATTACCCCCACGCTGTCCAGGGACATTGGTAATTGCCCTCTGTCCTATTTCATTTCTTCCGCGGCACCTGGTTTTGGTGATGTTGAAGCCAACCTCATCCACATAAATAAATTAATGGCACATTACATGGGCATCCAGCTCCAATATTCTCTGTAACAGACAAAATAATATACAGATGAGTAAATATGGTATGTCTGAAGTACTGGAAGTAGTGTTGCATACATACCTCTACAAAGTCATGTCGCATATTCTTGACTCTATCAGTTTCTCTCAAATGTCACCTTGTAAAGTTGTTTCATCGTCACTCGGTGCCGTTGGAGGATGCGTTGTATGGTCGACAGGCTTACAGCATTGATGTTGTTAAATATGGTGTCATTATTCAAGATATGCTCTCTTATCTCTCGAATCCTAATTGCATTGTTGGCCAAAACCAGATTTATAATTGCAGTCTCTTGTACATCTGTAAACAAGCATCCTCGTCCTCCATGATGTCTTTGCCTTTCCACTCTGCACAGTATTCAAACACAGTATGTGTTCAGCATAGGAACTGTAAACAATGTGCAAAACAATGTAGTACAGCATGATAACCAACCTCATTCATTCAATGCAGTGCAGTAAATGGATGGCTTAGAGTTACAAATGTTTATGCAATACTATGCAGTCATACGTATTTTACAGTAATGCTAAAATAGTCATTAGATAGTTGCATACCTGTTCTCATTTCTGAAGGTTCGAATTATGGACGCTACTGTAAATCGACTCAAGTTGGGCTGGACTCTCAGTCCAGCCTCTCTCATGGTCAAACCGTGGTTGATCACATGATCAACAAGTGTTGCCCTAATCTCATCAGAGATGACTCTCCTTCCTTCTCTTCTTTGCCCTCGTCCTCTTCTTCCTCTTCCTCTCCTTCCTACTCCTCTTGCTCTCTGTCCATTGTCGGCATCAATGGTTCAAAACAGGTAATCTGACCTTTGACCTATTTATAGACCAATACTACAGTAAAGCAGTGATTGGTTAGTGATCAGTTAAGCTATTAGTGTTTGCACATGTGAGGAGTGTGTGTGTGACCTGGTGAATAAGTGTAGCATTTTGATTGGTTGTGTTTGGAAAAGGAAAGCAAGTCACTTCCTGTTAGATTTTTGTGTTATAGGTAGAGAATTGTGTGTCGTGTTTTGAAAAAAGTGTTTTATGCAATTGACAACTGAGTCAAAGGCTGAGAAATAGCTTATGGTTTTGGATATTTGGTGTGTAGTTTTTCACTTTGAGTGAGAGGTTTCAAATATCGTGGGAGATGAAAAGATTTTGTGTGTAAGCAATTGGAAAAAACTGTAAGCTTACTATTTCAGACACAGGTTAAGCCTAGTCCTGGACTGAAAAGCACTTTCAATTGAGATTCTCCATTGAGTTTGCTTTTTAATCCAGGACCAGGTTTCATCTGTGCCCAGGAAACCACCCCTGTATGTATTTACACATGTGAGTAAAGCATTTCCATGTTATGCACAACTGCACTTCGATTCAAGTGAGTAGTAAATCAACTCAGGTTCTCTATCTCCCCAACCCTTCTCCTCTCTATGTAGATAATTAGAGTTCATTACAATGCATTAAATCAGTCAAGAGGGAATGAAAGGGGTGTGTTTAGAGATGCATGACTTTAATTCTAGGAGACTGGCGTGGCTATGCAGGCAATAGATTGAAGAGCTGTCTAGGTTTTCTCTGACCAGTGTGCCCTTTTGTATCTTTGCATTATTATGTCTCCGTTCCTATAATAGTTAGAGCATGAGTCAATGGTTGCATCCAAAATGGTTCATTATTCCCTATCTAGTGCACTACTTTTGACCTGGGTCCGAGGGTGGGTGCTGTTATAGAGTGTTATACAGGCCAACTTCAGGGAACTTGTAAACAATTTACAAAGTTTGATTTTTGGTTGCCCATTAAGTGAATAGAGACAAAAAACGGGGGGAAATTACAACGTTACTTGTGCAGGTCTTAGTCTAGCTGACTGAATATAAATATTTATCTCTCTCCCCTTCAGTATTTCAACTTTCTCTTTGACATTTATTGATGAAATCACAGGAATAACTTTGACCCCTTTCTTCTATTCAAGATCAAACAAATGAGGCTCAGAAAGTTGATTGATCTGTGTGTTTTAATTGGAAAATTAAAATTGACCTCTCAACATTATCGTTCTTTAACCTCTTGAAACTCTAGGGGCGCTATATCATTTTTGGATAAAAAGACGTGCCCGTTTTAAGCGCAATATTTTGTCACAAAAAGATGCTCGACTATGCATATAATTGGTAGCTTTGGAAAGAAAACACTCTGACGTTTCCAGAACTGCAAAGATATTTTCTGTGCGTGCCCTAGAACGTGAGCTACAGGCAAAACCAAGATGAAACGGCATCCAGGAAATCAGCAGGATTTTTGAGGCTCCGTTTTCCATTGTCTCCTTATATGGCTGTGAATGCGAGAGGAATGAGTCTGCCCTTTCTGTCGTTTCCCCAAGGTGTCTGCAGCATTGTGACATATTTGTAGGCATATCATTGGAAGATTGACCATAAGAGACCACATTTACCAGGTGTCGGCCCGGTGTCCTGCGCCGAAATTGGTGCGCAAACCTCAGCTGCAAGTATTTTTCCATGGAATTCAGAGAAGAAAGCAGGCTTCCACGAACGATATATGAATGAAGAGATATGTGAAAAAACACCTTGAGGATTGATTCCAAACAACGTTTGCCATGTTTCGGTCGATATTATGGAGTTAATTCGGAAAAAGTTTGACGTTGTTGGTGACTGAATTTTCGGTTCGTTTCGGTAGCCAAATGTGATGTACAAAATGGAGCGATTTCTCCTACACAAAGATGCTTTCAGGAAAAACTGAACATTTGCTATCTAACTGAGAGTCTCCTCATTGAAAACATCCGAAGCTCTTCAAAGGTAAATGATTTTATTTATTTGGTTATCTGGTTTTTGTGAAAATGTTGCGTGCTAAATGCTACTCAAAATGCTAAGCTAGCTTAGCATACTCTTACACAAATTAGTGAATAGCGATGGTTCAAAAGCATATTTTGAAAATCTGAGATGACAGTGTTGTTAAGAAAAGGCTAAGCTTTAGAACAGGTGCATTATTTTCATTTTATTTGCGATTTTCAGAAATCGTTAATGTTACATTATGCTAATGAGCTTGAGGCTATAACTGTATACAGGTTTTTTTCATAGCCAAACGTGAACAAAACGGAGCGATTTGTCCTACACAAATAATATTTTTTTGAAAAACTGAACATTTGCTATCTAACTGAGAGTCTCCTCATTGAAAACATCTGAAGTTCTTCAAAGGTAAATGATTTTATTTGAATTATTTTCTTGTTTTTGTGAAAATGTTGCTGGCTGAATTCTAGGCTTATAGCTATGTTAGCAATCAATACTCTTACACAAATGCTTGTTTAGCTATGGTTGAAAAGCATATTTTGAAAATCTGAGATGACAGTGTTGTTAACAAAAGTCTAAGCTTGAGAGCAAATATATTTATTTCATTTCATTTGCGATTTTCATGAATAGTAAACGTTGCGTTATGCTAATGAGCTTGAGGCTATAAATAGAATCCCGGATCCGGGATTGCGCGACGCATTAGGTTAATAGGTTTTTCCAACAGTAAGACAGCACTAATATCGGCATGATTGTCTGCAGGTCAGATGTACAATATTTCACAGACTTCTGACTGGACCCTGTACAAACACTTGAGAAACTGTCCCATCAGAATCCATACAGTTTCTTATTAAAGAAGAATATTACAATAACTTGTAATAAAAAACAATAAATATTACAATAAAACTTGTTCTGGTAGCTCTGTCTCCAAAGTCCTCACACCATTGTGCCTGCACAATATTGTCCAATTTTGCAAAATTTGAAATCTGGCAATCCTAGTGGGATACTTTATAAGTTACATAATTAGTTATGGGCCAGTGTGCTGACTGTCTGATGGGCAGCTAAAGTGGTGTCTGCAACTTTCTGTCCAGCAGCTCCCTGGCAGCCCAGCCATAGATGAATAACCCCAGCCAGACAGAGGAACTGTGCCCTCAGCCAGGGTGTCAAGTTACGTACCTGATATACATCCTATCTCTGTGTGAGTGGATTAGAGGATTGCATTTTTAGAATACAGATGTAGGATGCTAATTTGATCACTTTTGTTGCTGAAAATGTAAACTTGTAATGTATTCATGGTTTAAAAAGGTTTCTAAAGTTTGTAATTTCCACTTTAAAATGCCACTTCATTTGTCCTAACGACAAATGCATCAACCACTACACAATTCACATTTCCTGTTGCTGCAAGTTTTTTTTCCTGCTGTAGCAAATTGGCTCAAATTTAGATCCTACATCTGTATACAGGTAAGTGTATTTGCTAATCTTTGGAACCCAGAAGCAAATTTACAATGCACTAGACTAGGTATAGTGGTTCTTCCTTTAAAAGTTGTGGCGTACTGCAGCAAAGCTTGCGGGCTACCGCAGAATTCTATGGCACGTTATTTAAGTGTCAGCCATTGTTGCCAGAATGATGCAATTTACCACAATCTGCCGCCATCCAACACAAATGGTCGCGGCATAAGCTAAAAACCTTTAAAGGAAGAACCACTGTAGTTAATTCTATTTACAGGCAGTCTTCAGGCATTTCAACAGAATCAACACCTTGAGAATAATGTTCACTCCAATTTTTTCGACACAGCAAATTTCAGGTCTGTTGAGGGTAAACTTGAATGTTGTGAAATTATGTGCAACTTCCAGCCTTACTGTGAACACGGAGGCTGTACCCGCTTTAAGTTACATTATTAACAGGGGCCATGTAGGCTACTGTGGCTATTTGATCAAAATGTATGCCTACCAGAATGGACTACCATCAAAAACAATGGACAAAATGCATCCCATAATATTTTAACATGGAAATATATGTTCTATCATTCCACTTACAGCAGCAGCCAATGTGTTCAATATAGGCCATCATTGCATAAGACTTTTGAAAAAACACGCAGGGCTTGACATTCACCTGTTTATCCACTTGTCCTTCAGACAAGGATGTAACTGAAAATGTTGTTGGTTTGTTTGACACAAGAAACCACCTCTGATTGGTTATGCCACACCGGTCTGAAACGTTGATAGTGTTTTAACTAACACGAAAACTCTAGAATGTTGAGTGAAGTTCAATCTTGCGCTTCTCTCTGTGTGCTTATATTTCTTCTGCACTCAGCATAGCAGTCCCGGGGAGCTGTGTGGCGTTCTTGCCCATGAATGCAGCTCAGAGGGAACATTGCTTGAGAGCCTGTGGAGCTGAAGGTGAGATGCCTATAAAAAGGTGAGATGTCCTATAAAATCACAACGCCCCCCCCTAAAAAAGCATGTTTTGTTATTTGACAAATTCTGTTTTCATAGTTTCATTTTTTAGGTATCGGATTTTTATCAGTTTGTCAGGTTTTCACCCTCAATCACACTTACATTTTTTCGAAAAATAACTAAATTGGATGTTCTAAGTCCACAACAATGCTTAAACCACATCAGGAAAATAAAATATTTAGTAGTGTAGTTTGTCTTAATGCAAGTGCACACCTAGCAAGAGACCCTTGTGTTTGGTTGTGATGGCACCCGATGGAAAAACAAAACAAATGCCCATCTGATGGAAACAAATCATCATGATAACATTCTGGTAGCTAGTAATCATTTAATTTGTAAGGTTTTTTGGGAAAGCCTTTAGAAATGACCATTTCGGCATGCTAACTGTCTACACAACACAAACAGGCACATTCCTATGCTGTTACTTCTTTAGAAAGTTACAGGCAATATGAATGACTGATGCATTATTTCATGAAGTGTAACAAACTAGTGCAATAGAACAACTTTCCTAAGTTCTATACATTTTCTAGTAAGTTCAATTATTTTTTTATATATATTTGAACCCTTTACACTCGTGGGAATTGGCCTATAGACAGAGACCTGGAGAAATATGAGAAGCATATGCATAAACATGGTAGCAATTGAAAAGGAAAACTTATTAGATATTATTTGGAAATTATCCGACCAAAGGTGTGGACACAACAGTTTATCTGATATAAGACTGAATCTGAACATTAGACTGTTGATTTTATGTGCATTTATGCATTTATATTTACTGTACTTATGCAGCATTTGTCTATATCGAATGGAAACATCATGGAAAATTTGGAGTAGTTGCAACATAACACAAAAAACGAATTACAAGGGCTTGAGTGAGAGGTCTAACTGTGGCGTAAAAGTGGCCACACATTCTGAACTTTTGGTGACAAGTTATAATTAATGAATTATAATTAAGTGACATCATAGCTTTCACCTGATCAGTCTGTCATGGAAAGAGCAAGTGTTCCTAATGTTTTGTCCCCTGTGTTTATCTCCTGCATTTCAAAACATTTTGCCATGGGGCAGAGAGGAAAAATTTTGCACATTTTGTCACGTGTCTCAGAGAAAGTTTTGAAGTTTTAAAACACATTTCAATCCCACTTTAAATTACTTTCAGCTTATAAATGTCATCGATGTGTGTGTAGGTGGCAGGAAAGTCAGGCGCAGGAGAATCGAACTTGGTATAATGGAGTGGTTTAATAACTTACAAACACAGCTCCAAAACCATAATACATAATCAAAGCAAAGTGTGTACGAATACCCGATGCGCATCAATCCAAACTACACGATCATGAACAAACAAACAATCTCTGACAAGGACATGAGGGGAAACAGAGGGTTAAATACACAACAGGATAATGAACGGGATTGGAACCAGGTGTATAGGAAGACAAGACAAAACGAATGGAAAATGAAAAATGGATCAATGATGGCTAGAAGACCGGTGACGTCGACCGCCGAGCACCACCCGAACAAGGAGAGGCATCGACTTCGGCAGAAGTCGTGACAATAAAGGCTTCATAAAGCGTACATAAGCACTACGTAAAGGTTTTACATAGCATCTATAACCATATGTCATGCTTTATAAAGTGTTTGTAAATGTGGCATAATTGTGTGACATTCACCAATGTCAAATGTGACTTAACCCACTATGTCAAATACAATATAAATATGTTATTTATAAGGGGTGACTTGTTGGGTCGAAGGATGGCATACACTAAGTGATGTCATGTTAGTCACATTACACCTAATCTCGTTCCCAGACACTTCCGCCCAAACGCATCAAACTTGGACTTCATTAGTTAGGGTTAGGTTTCAAATCAAATTTTAAGAAGATAAATTGTGGAAATGGGTAGGGTTGAGTAATAATTATGAATTTTTGACTGTGTTAAGTAGTGACGATGACAAATACAACACTCAGTAAGCTCATTCCTATAGAATTCTATGGTCACTCCCACTAAGGCTGTCACGCCTGCTCCCACTCCCCCACTCTGGCGCCTGGGTGCCAGGTGTTCCATCATTACGCACACCTGTCACCATTATTACGCACATCAGAGCAGTATTGGACTCACCTGGACTCCTTCACTATGTTTAAATTCCGTGGTATCCAATTGTTAGTAGTTAGTATCTTGTCTGATCGCTACAACTCCCGTACGGGCTCGGCAGAGAGAAAGGTCGAAAGCCATGCGTCCTCCGAAACACAACCCAACCAAGCCACACTGCTTCTTAATTAACACAGCGTGCATCCAACCCGGAAGCCAGCCGCATCAATGTGTCGGAGGAAACACTGTTCACCTGGCGAACTGGTTAGCGTGCACTGCGCCCGGCCTGCCACATGAGTCGCTAGTGTGCGATGAGACAAGGATATCCCTACCGGCCCTACCGGCCCTCCCTAACCCGGATGACGCTAGGTCAATTGTGCGTCGCCCCAGGGACCTCCCGATCGCGGCCGGCTGCGACAGAGCCTTCACTATGTTGATTGCCCCCTCTGTCTGTTCCTCAGTTTGTTCCCCATGTCAGCATTAACCAGACGCTGTCCTGTCCTGTTTCATGTCTGTTTATTAATTAATTGCTCACTCCCTGTACTTGCTTCTCGTCTTCAAGCATCTGTCCTTATAAAGGCAAACTTTGAATGGTTGATATCCCAGGCTTATTTGTGCTGTGTGTGCAACAGCCTGGGGATGACAATACACCAATAAACATTTAACATGCTGATAGAAATGCAGTAAAACTGATTAAAGTTTCCCTGTATTAAAGTCCCCGGCCACTAGGAGCGTCGCCTCTGGATAAGTGTTTTCCTGTTTGCTTAAGGCGTTATACAGCTCATTGAGTGCGGTTTAAGTGCTAGCATCGGTCTGTGATGGTACATAGACAGATACGAAAAATACAGATGAAAACTCTCTCAATAGATAGTGTGGTCTACAGCTTATCATGAGATACTCTACCTCAGGCGAGCAAAATCTCGAGCCTTCCTTAGATATTGTGCACCAGCTGTTGTTTACAAATATACATAGGCCCCCGCCCTGTGTCTTACCAGAGGCTGCTGTTCTATACTGCCGATAGAGTGTTGAACCTGCCAGCACCATGCTATTAATGTCGTTGTTCTGCCACGACTCTGTGAAACATAAGATATTACAGTTTTTAATGTCCCATTGGTAGGATATACGTGCTTTCAATTTGTCCCATTTATTTTCCAGCGATTGAATGTTAGCTAACAGTACAGATGGCAAAGGCAGATTAGCCACTCGTCGCCTGACAAAGCACCCCGATCTCTTTCCGCGATATCTCCAGTTTCTTTCTACAGCAAAGGACTGGGATGAGGGCTGTGGTGGCATTATTACATTACTGTGGTGTAAAATTATTGTAGGGAATACTCAGTAGGGTCTGTAGAATGTACACATGATGTCATTTCGTGGGGCTCTGGATAATATGGAGTGTTGCTGGCATTTTACTCCACCCATTCCATTGGTGGTCGAATCACTTGCGCTTACTGCACTACAGAAAACATGCTAACCAAACAACAGTGCAGGGCATGCACACTGAATTAAAGGGCAACTAAAGTCAAAAATCAAAGTTTCTTAGATTTTTCCTTGAACCCAAAAGTCATCCCCTGATTTGGTTTAAACATTGTTGTGAACACAGAAACAACTATTTTGTTGGTTTTATAATGTGAAAAAATGGGGTAAACCAGAAAGAAATTGTGAAAGAAATTGTGAAATCCAAAACCTGGAAAAGCAAAACCAAGAAAATGTAATTTGGGAAGAAACGGAAGTACCAACGTTTATCTCTGTGCATGATGTGCATGACCTGGAGCTGACGCTGCAGTAGTCCATGTGGGGTCAAACGACATCAGGAGGGCTAGCTCAAAACTTCTGAAAATAGATTTTAAAGAACTGATTCTAGTACTGAAAGATTCCAAAAAGCAGCCAATCATTTCAGGTCCGGTACCATCGTTGGGCTACAGATGTGAAAGATTCAGCAGACTAGCTGCGGCAGCACAGGAGAGGAGGAAGGCTCCGGCAGCGCTGGAGAGGCGAGGTGCACTGTAGGCCTGATGCGTGGTGCTGGCACTGGTGGTACTGGGCCGAGGACACGCACAGGAAGCCTGGTGCGGGGAGCTGCCACCGGAGGGCTGGTGTGTGGAGGTGGCACAGGATGGGCTAGACCGTGAAGGCGTACTGGAGATCTTGAGAGCAGTGCTGGCACAGGACGTGCAAGGCTAGGGAGGTGCACAGGAGGACTGTTGCGTGAGGCTGGCACCATCTTCACCAGCCGACTAACACGCACCTCAGGACAAGTATGGAGTGCTGACCCAGGTGCCATCAAATCCCTGACACGCTCCGTCGGGCGAATTCCATGCAAAAAGCACCAACACAGCAACTCCCTCATTTCTCTCTCCTCCAATTTCCCCATTAACTCCTTCACAGTCTCTGCTTCGCTCACTTCCAACACCAGCTCTGGTTCTGGTCTCCTCCTTGGCTCCTCACGATAAACAGGGAGAGTTGGCTCAGGTCTGACTCCTGACTCTGCCACACTCTCCCTGAGCCACCCCCCAAGAAATTTTTGGGGCTGACTCTCGGGCTTCCATCCGCGTCGCCGTGCTGCCTCCTCATACCGGCGCCTCTCCGCTTTTCTCTGCCTCCAGTTCTTCTTTGGGGCGGCGATATTCTCCAGGCTGGTCCCAAGGTCCTTCTCCGAACAATTCGTCCTCCCATGTCCATTCCTCTCTTTGTTGCTCCTGCTGTTGCTGTTGCCTGTTACCACGCCGCTTGGTCCCGTTGTGGTGGGTGATTCTGTAACGGTTCTCGTCTGTCGAAGGAGAAGCGGACCAAAATGCAGTGTGGTAGTTATTCATGTTCTTTAATAAATGAACTAGACATGAAATAACGAACAAAACAAAGAACGACGTGAAAACCTATACAGCCTATCTGGTGAACACAAACACAATATATTACGACCAGGGCGTGACACCATGAGGCACACCTGTTCAGACATCGGTAAGTGGACTGGAGGCAGGGCATGAAAGGGATAACGAATCCAGTTGTTTGTGTCGGCCGTTTTTGGAAAGTACCTGCGCACCCATCTCACTCAGGTATAGGGCTATATCACATTTGACATTGTCCGTAAGCTTGAGTTCATTTGCACACAAAGAATCATGCAATAATGGAAAGACGTGTTGTGTTTGCTAATGCAGACAGAAAAGAGCTCCAACTTCTTAATCATAGCCTGAATTATGTCCCACACATTGAATAAAGTTGTGGAGAGTCCCTGTAATCCTAGATTCAGAATATTCAGGCGAGAAAAACATCACCCAGATAGGCCAGTCGTGTGAGAAACTCGTCCTCATGCAAGTGGTCGGACAAGTGAAAATAATGGTCAGTAATGAAAAAACTTTAAGCTCATCTCTCAATTAAAAAAAAACTTTCAATACTTTGCCCCTTGATAACCAGCAGCACACTTCTGTATGTTGTAAAAGCGTTACATGGTCGCTGTCCATATCATTGCATAATGCAGAAAATACAGGAGAGTTCAGGGGCCTTGCTTTAACAAAGTTAACAATGTTCACTGCAGTCCAAAACGTATTTCAAACTGTCAGGCATTCCCTTGGCAGCAAGAACCTCTCTGTGGATGCTGCAGTGTACCCAAGTGGCATCGGGAGCAACTGCTTGCAGATGCGTTTCCACTCCACTATGTCTCCCTGTCATGGCTTTGCGCCATCAGTACAGATACCAACACATCTTGACCACCAAAGTGCATTTGATGTCTCAAAGTTGTCCAGTACTTAAAATATATCCCCTCATGTTGTCCTGGTTTCCAGTGGTTTGCAGAAGAGGATATCTTCCTTAATTGACCCCCCATAAACATAATGGCCATATACCAGGAGCTGTGCCAGGCCCGCCAAGTCTGTTCTCATCTAGCTGTAATGCATATAATTCTCTGGCTTGTACACGAAGCCATGACACTGATGCATTGTGAAACAGTGTTGTTCGATGAAGGCATTGTCTGTAAGTTTTTTTGGGCCTTTCCCCCAGCATTGTCCCAGCCATATCCATGGCAGCAGGAAGAATTAAGTCCTCCACAATAGTATGGGGCTTGCCTGTCCTAGCCACTCGGTAGCTCACCATATAAGATGCTTCTAGCCCCTTCTTATTAATGGTACAGTTGAAGTCAGAAGTTAACATACACCTTAGCGAAATACATTTAAACTCAGATTTTCACAATTCCTGATACTTTATCCTCTTAAAAATTCCCTGTCTTAGGTCAGTTAGGATCACCACTTAATTTTAAGAATGTGAAATGTTAGAATAATAGTAGAGAATTATTTATTTCAGCTTTTATTTCTTTCATCACATTCCCAGTGGGTCAGAAGTTTACATACACTCAATTAGTATTTGGTAGCATTGCCTTTAAATTGTTTAACTTGGGTCAAACGTTTTGGGTAGCCTTCCACAAGCTTCCCACAATAAGTTGGGTAAATTTTGGCCCATTGCTCCTGACAGAGCTGGTGTAACTGAGCCAGGTCAAATCAAATCAAATCAAATCAAATCAAATTTTATTTGTCACATACACATGGTTAGCAGATGTTAATGCGAGTGTAGCGAAATGCTTGTGCTTCTAGTTCCGACAATGCAGTAATAACCAACAAGTAATCTAACTAACAATTCCAAAACTACTGTCTTATACACACAAGTGTAAGGGGATAATGAATATGTACATAAAGATATATGAATGAATGATGGTACAGAGCAGCATAGGCAAGATACAGTAGATGGTATCGAGTACAGTATATACATATGAGATGAGTATGTAAACAAAGTGGCATAGTTAAATTGGCTAGTGATACATGTATTACATAAAGATGCAGTAGATGATATAGAGTACAGTATATACGTATACATATGAGATGAATAATGTAGGGTATGTAAACATTATATTAGGTAGCATTGTTTAAAGTGGCTAGTGATATATTTTACATCATATCCCATCAATTCCCATTATTAAAGTGGCTGGAGTTGAGTCAGTGTGTTGGCAGCAGCCACTCAATGTTAGTGGTTGCTGTAGAGATCGGGCTACTTTTTTCAACATTCTGTTAAAAATCGCCCAACATTTCAACGTCCTGCTACTCATGCCAGGAATATAGTATATGCATATGATTAGTATGTGTGCATAGAAAACACTCTGAAGTTTCTAGAACTGGTTCAATGGTGTCTGTGACTATAACAGAACGAAGTTCCATGGTCAAAATCGCCAGAAAACCTGGTCACTAAATCAACGAAGAAAAAATCAATCCGCCAGCCCATGTATTGTCTATTGGATGGAAAAATAATTAAGGGTGAGATTACAGTTCCTACAGCTTCAGCACGATGTCGCCAGTGTTGTGATTTCGATTCAACTAAATCGTTGGTCATCTGAGTAATAGCCACATCCAGTTGTCAAGTCCACAGCTGTAAACAATGGAACCGGAAAAGTTAGTTATGTTTCCCAAACTCGTGCTTATTGAATACAGATCACTCCGTGATCAATTTGATCGTTTATTAACGTTTAGTAATACCTAAAGTTGGACTACAGAAGTAGTTTCAAGTGTTTTGTCAAAGTTTATAGGCAACTTTTTTAATTTAAAAAAATAACGTCGCGTTTAAAAAATGTGTTTTTACTGGATCTGACGGTGTTCATAAATTGACATTTTGGGTACACAAGGACCGATTTAATCGAAAAAAAGACCCAATTGTGATGTTTATGGGACATATAGGAGTGCCAACAAAGAATCTCGTCAAAGGTAATGAATGTTTTATATTTTATTTCTGCGTTTTGTGTAGCACCAGCTACGCTAATTCCTTTGTTTATGTCCCTTCTGGTATTTTGGCGTGTTGCCTGCAATCAGATAATAGCTACTCATGCTTTCACCGAAAAGCATTTTACAAATCTGACTCGTTGGCTTGATTCACAACGAGTGTAGCTTGAATTGACTACCCTGCATGTGAATTTTAAAAGAACGTTTGAGTTTTAACGAGTGCTATTAGCATTTGGTGTAGCGCATTTGCATTTATTGTTGGCAGGGGGTGTGGTTGCGTCCCGGGTGGGCCAGACAGGTTAACAGTCTGATGGCCTTGAGATAGAAGCTGTTTTTCAGTTTCTCAGTCCCAGCTTTGATGCACCTGTACTGACCTCGCCTTCTGGATGATAGCGGGGTGAACAGGCAGTGGCTCGGGTGGTTGTTGTCCTTGATGATCTTTATGGCCTTCCTGTAACATCGGGTGGTGTAGGTGTCCTGGAGGGCAGGTAGTTTGCCCCCGGTGATGCGTTGTGCAGACCTCACTACCCTCTGGAGAGCCTTACGGTTGTGGGGAGAGCAGTTGCCGTACCAGGCGGTGATACAGCCCACCAGGATGCTCTCGATTGTGCATCTGTAGAAGTTTGTGAGTGCTTTTGGTGACAAGCCGAATTTCTTCAGCCTCCTGGGGTTGAAGAGGCGCTGCTGCGCCTTCTTCACGATGCTGTCTGTGTGGGTGGACCAATTTAGTTTGTCTGTGATGTGTATGCCGAGGAACTTAAAACTTACTACCCTCTCCACTACTGTTCCATCGATGTGGGTAGGGGGGTGTGTCCCTCTGCTGTTTCCTGAAGTCCACAATCATCTCCTTAGTTTTGTTGACGTTGAGTGTGAGGTTATTTTCCTGACACCACACTCCGAGGGCCCTCACCTCCTCCCTGTAGGCCGTCTCATCGTTGTTGGTAATCAAGCCTACCACTGTTGTGTCGTCCGCAAACTTGATGATTGAGTTGGAGGCGTGCGTGGCCACGCAGTCGTGGGTGAACAGGGAGTACAGGAGAGGGCTCAGAACGCACCCTTGTGGGGCCCCAGTGTTGAGGATCAGCGGGGTGGAGATGTTGTTGCCTACCCTCACCACCTGCGTGCGTCCCGTCAGGAAGTCCAGTACCCAGTTGCACAGGGTGGGGTCGAGACCCAGGGTCTCGAGCTTGATGACGAGCTTGGAGGGTACTATGGTGTTAAATGCCGAGCTGTAGTCGATGAACAGCATTCTCACATAGGTATTCCTCTTGTCCAGATGGGTTAGGGCAGTGTGCAGTGTGGTTGAGATTGCATCGCCTGTGGACCTATTTGGGCGGAAAGCAAATTGGAGTGGGTCTAGGGTGTCAGGTAGGGTGGAGGTGATATGGTCCTTGACTAGTCTCTCAAAGCACTTCATGATGACGGAAGTGAGTGCTACAGGGCGGTAGTCGTTTAACTCAGTTACCTTAGCTTTCTTGGGAACAGGAACAATGGTGGCCCTCTTGAAGCATGTGGGAACAGCAGACTGAGATAGGGATTTCCGGTTCCGGTTGGAGCGAGCGGTCGCATCTACACTTCGGTCCGCAGGTAGTATAACTTTTCATTACGTTTCATTACATTTCGTTATAGTACAACGGTTTGATTTGTCTTATCTTAGCAATTTCTTCTTAGCTAGCTACATAGCCGTCTTTGTATCAACGACAATTGCATATTATCGTATTTCGTCGTCCTAACGTATCTGCCCAGCAGCTAGCTAAGCAGCTAGCTAACATCCACTGTCCACTAGCACTGTAGAAACTTTTACACTCAACTGAACGACTCGATTAGCGTAGTGTCAGCTAGCTACATAGTTGTCTTCGCTGTCTTCGTATCCAAGATAATTGTGCAGTTTAGAGTGTGTAGACTTAGAGTGATTATCTTAATTTACCGAGGTTAGCTAGCCAGCTATTTGTCATCCTTAACGTAGGAAATGCTGCTAGCTAGCTAGCCAACAGCTAGCCAACCTCTACCGAATTGAACTCCAACTACCCGGTCAACATTCCGCGTCGCTCCACAGGTAGTATCACATTTTTCATTTCACTTCATTACAGTACAACGGTTTGATTTGTTTGATCGTAGCTAGCCAGCTACATAGCCGTCTTTGTATCTAAGACAATTGTGTAGTCTAGAGCGATTTTCTAGGTTAGCTGGCCAGCTATTGTCGGTCTTTCAACGTAGCTAGCCAGCTAGCCCCGAATAGCAGCACTGTAGTAACTATTACAGTACAACGGTTTGTTTTGTTTGATCGTAGCTAGCTAGCTACATAGCCGTCTTTGTATCTAAGACAATTGTGTAGCCTAGAGCGATTTTCTAGGTTAGCTGGCCAGCTATTGTCGTTCTCTTAACGTAGCTAGCCAGCTAGCCCCCGAATAGCAGCACTGTAGTAACTATTACAGTACAACGGTTTGTTTTGTTTGATCGTAGCTAGCTAGCTACATAGCCGTCTTTGTATCTAAGTCAATTGTTTAGCCTAGAGCGATTTTCTAGGTTAGCTACATCGCAGCCACTACCAGCTAGCCTACTCCAGCAGTACTGTATCATTTCAATCATTTTAGTCTATAAGATTCTTGCTACGTAAGCTTAACTTTCTGAACATTCGAGACGTGTAGTCCACTTGTCATTCCAATCTCCTTTGCATTAGCGTAGCCTCTTCTGTACCCTGTCAACTATGTGTCTATCTATCCCTGTTCTCTCCTCTCTGCACAGACCATACAAACGCTCCACACCGCGTGGCCGCGGCCACCCTAATCTGGTGGTCCCAGCGCGCACGACCTACGTGGAGTTCCTGGTCTCCGGTAGCCTCTGGAACTGCCGATCTGCGGCCAACAAGGCAGAGTTCATCTCAGCCTATGCCTCCCTCCAGTCCCTCGACTTCCTGGCACTGACGGAAACATGGATCACCACAGATAACACTGCTACTCCTACTGCTCTCTCTTCGTCCGCCCACGTGTTCTCGCACACCCCGAGAGCTTCTGGTCAGCGGGGTGGTGGCACCGGGATCCTCATCTCTCCCAAGTGGTCATTCTCTCTCTCTCCCCTTACCCATCTATCTATCGCCTCCTTTGAATTCCATGCTGTCACAGTTACCAGCCCTTTCAAGCTTAACATCCTTATCATTTATCGCCCTCCAGGTTCCCTCGGAGAGTTCATCAATGAGCTTGATGCCTTGATAAGCTCCTTTCCTGAGGACGGCTCACCTCTCACAGTCCTGGGCGACTTTAACCTCCCCACGTCTACCTTTGACTCATTCCTCTCTGCCTCTCACCTTCCCCCCCTACTCACAAGGCAGGCAATACGCTCGACCTCATCTTTACTAGATGCTGTTCTTCCACTAACCTCATTGCAACTCCCCTCCAAGTCTCCGACCACTACCTTGTATCCTTTTCCCTCTCGCTCTCATCCAACACTTCCCACACTGCCCCTACTCGGATGGTATCGCGCCGTCCCAACCTTCGCTCTCTCTCCCCCGCTACTCTCTCCTCTTCCATCCTATCATCTCTTCCCTCTGCTCATACCTTCTCCAACCTTTCTCCTGAGTCTGCCTCCTCAACCCTCCTCTCTTCCCTTTCTGCATCCTTTGACTCTCTATGTCCCCTATCCTCCAGGCCGGCTCGGTCCTCCCTCCCGCTCCGTGGCTCGATGACTCATTGCGAGCTCACAGAACAGAGCTCCGGGCAGCCGAGCGGAAATGGAGGAAAACTCGCCTCCCTGCGGACCTGGCATCCTTTCACTCCCTCCTCTCTACATTTTCCTCCTCTGTCTCTGCTGCTAAAGCCACTTTCTACCACTCTAAATTCCAAGCATCTGCCTCTAACCCTAGGAAGCTCTTTGCCACCTTCTCCTCCCTCCTGAATCCTCCTCCCCCTCCCCCCTCCTCCCTCTCTGCAGATGACTTCGTCAACCATTTTGAAAAGAAGGTCGACGACATCCGATCCTCGTTTGCTAAGTCAAACGACACCGCTGGTTCTGCTCACACTGCCCTACCCTGTGCTCTGACCTCTTTCTCCCCTCTCTCTCCAGATGAAATCTCGCTTCTTGTGACGGCCGGCCGCCCAACAACCTGCCCGCTTGACCCTATCCCCTCCTCTCTTCTCCAGACCATTTCCGGGGACCTTCTCCCTTACCTCACCTCGCTCATCAACTCATCCCTGACCGCTGGCTACGTCCCTTCCGTCTTCAAGAGAGCGAGAGTTGCACCCCTTCTGAAAAAACCTACACTCGATCCCTCCGATGTCAACAACTACAGACCAGTATCCCTTCTTTCTTTTCTCTCCAAAACTCTTGAGCGTGCCGTCCTTGGCCAGCTCTCCCACTATCTCTCTCAGAATGACCTTCTTGATCCAAATCAGTCAGGTTTCAAGACTAGTCATTCAACTGAGACTGCTCTTCTCTGTATCACGGAGGCGCTCCGCACTGCTAAAGCTAACTCTCTCTCCTCTGCTCTCATCCTTCTAGACCTATCGGCTGCCTTCGATACTGTGAACCATCAGATCCTCCTCTCCACCCTCTCCGAGTTGGGCATCTCCGGCGCGGCCCACGCTTGGATTGCGTCCTACCTGACAGGTCGCTCCTACCAGGTGGCGTGGCGAGAATCTGTCTCCTCGCCACGCGCTCTCACCACTGGTGTCCCCCAGGGCTCTGTTCTAGGCCCTCTCCTATTCTCGCTATACACCAAGTCACTTGGCTCTGTCATAACCTCACATGGTCTCTCCTATCATTGCTATGCAGACGACACACAATTAATCTTCTCCTTTCCCCCTTCTGATGACCAGGTGGCGAATCGCATCTCTGCATGTCTGGCAGACATATCAGTGTGGATGACGGATCACCACCTCAAGCTGAACCTCGGCAAGACGGAGCTGCTCTTCCTCCCGGGGAAGGACTGCCCGTTCCATGATCTCGCCATCACGGTTGACAACTCCATTGTGTCCTCCTCCCAGAGCGCTAAGAACCTTGGCGTGATCCTGGACAACACCCTGTCGTTCTCAACCAACATCATGGCGGTGGCCCGTTCCTGTAGGTTCATGCTCTACAACATCCGCAGAGTACGACCCTGCCTCACACAGGAAGCGGCGCAGGTCCTAATCCAGGCACTTGTCATCTCCCGTCTGGATTACTGCAACTCGCTGTTGGCTGGGCTCCCTGCCTGTGCCATTAAACCCCTACAACTCATCCAGAACGCTGCAGCCCGTCTGGTGTTCAACCTTCCCAAGTTCTCTCACGTCACCCCGCTCCTCCGCTCTCTCCACTGGCTTCCAGTTGAAGCTCGCATCCGCTACAAGACCATGGTGCTTGCCTACGGAGCTGTGAGGGGAACGGCACCGCAGTACCTCCAGGCTCTGATCAGGCCCTACACCCAAGCAAGGGCACTGCATTCATCCACCTCTGGCCTGCTCGCCTCCCTACCATTGAGGAAGTACAGTTCCCGCTCAGCCCAGTCAAAACTGTTCGCTGCTCTGGCCCCCCAATGGTGGAACAAACTCCCTCACGACGCCAGGACAGCGGAGTCAATCACCACCTTCCGGAGACACCTGAAACCCCACCTCTTCAAGGAATACCTAGGATAAGATAAGTAATCCTTCTCACCACCCCCCCTTAATGATTTAGATGCACTATTGTAAAGTGGCTGTTCCACTGGATGTCAGAAGGTGAATTCACCAATTTGTAAGTCGCTCTGGATAAGAGCGTCTGCTAAATGACTTAAATGTAAATGTAAATGGGATTGATTGAATATGTCCGTAAACACACCAGCCAGCTGGTCTGCGCATGCTCTGAGGGCGCGGCTGGGGATGCCGTCTGGGCCTGCAGCCCTGCGAGGGTTAACACGTTTAAATGTTTTACTCAACTCGGCTGCAGTGAAGGAGAGTCCGCATGTTTTCATTGCAGGCCGTGTCAGTGGCACTGTATTGTCGTCAAAGCGGGCAAAAAAGTTATTTAGTCTGCCTGGGAGCAAGACATCCTGGTCCATGACTGGGCTGGTTTTCTTTTTGTAATTCGTGATTGACTGTAGACCCTGCCACATACCTCTTGTGTTCGAGCCGTTGAATTGAGATTCTTCTTTGTCTCTATACTGACGCTTAGCTTGTTTGATTGCCTTGCGGAGGGAATAGCTGCACTGTTTGTATTCAGTCATGTTTCCAGGTTTATAGGTCTCCTTGCTCGCACAGGCTTTTTCAGGCTTTTTCAATTCTGCCCACAAATGTTCTATGGGATTGAGGTCAAGGCTTTGTGCTGGCCACTCCAATAACTTGACTTTGTTGTCATTAAGCCATTTTGACACAACTTTGGAAGTATGCATGAGGTCATTGTCCATTTGGAAGACCCATTTGCGACCAAGCTTTAACTTCCTGACTGATGTCTTGAGATGTTGCTTCAATATATCCACATAATCTTCCATCCTCATGATGCCATCTATTTTGTGAAGTGCACCAGTCCTTCCTGCAGCAATGCACCCTCACAACATGATGCTGCCACCCCCGTGCTTCACTGTTGGGATGGTGTTCGTCGGCTTGCAAGCATCCCCCTTTTTCCTCTAAACATAACGATGGTCATTATGGCCAAACAGTTCTATTTTTGTTTCATCAGACCAGAGGACATTTCTCCAAAAAGTACGATCTTTGTCGCCATGTGCAGTTGCAAACTGTACTCTGGCTTTTTTATGGTGTGGACTGTGGATATAACTGTGGATATAGATACTTTTGTACCTGTTTCCTCCAGCATCTTCACAAGGTCCTACCTGTTCTGGGATTGATTTGCACTTTTTGCACCTAAGTACATTCATCTCTAGAAGACAGAACGCATCTCCTCTAGATTGGTATGACGGCTGCGTGGTCCCATGGTGATTATACTTGCGTACTATTGTTTGTACAGATAAACGTGGTACCTTCAGGCATTTGGAAATTGCTCCCAAGGGTGAACCAGACATGTGGAGGTCTACAATAATTTTTCTGAGGTTTTGGCTGATTTCTTTTGATTTTCCCATGATGTCAAGCAAAGAGGCACTGGGTTTGAAGGTAGGCCTTGAAATGCATCCACAGGTACACCTACAATTGATTCAAATTATGTAATTTCGCCTATCAGAAGCTTCTAAAGCCTTGACATAATTTTCCAAGCTGTTTAAAAGCACAGTCAACTTAGTGTATGTAAACTTCTGACCCACTGGAATTGTGATACAGTGAATTATAAGTGAAATAATCTGTCTGTAAACAATTGTTGGAAAAATTACTTGGTAAACTTCCGACTTCAACTGTATCTGTTGCTTTTATACGTCTTACTACTCAAAAGTCATCTTTATTGTCGCTCAAAAAACTCCTGTGGCTTATTTTCAAATGGTTAAGTTTTGTTTCTAAATGTCTGCGCAAGAGTGAAGGTTTCCCGCGAGAGAGTAACTGTTAATGTGATTGAATGTTAACTACCTGTATTTGACATTGTGTTGTTATTTCACTAGATGTTTTTTTAGCACTAGATGTTTTATTTTTATTTTTTGGCAGTGAAACAAGATTTTAATTTAATTTAAATGTGAAACACATTTTTTTTGTCGTACCACCGATGGCATTACGCGTACCCCAGTTTGGGGATACCTGCTCTACAGGAATGATGGAGTCCATCCAAATCACCTTGCTCCTGGACTCTGTCCACGCATTTCAAGGCTGCGTTGAGACAATGACTTATCAATGACCCAAACTCAGTTAATACCTACCATTGTGTTGCTGACTTGTCGTAATGCAGCTTCAAATGAACATTATCCCTGGGGAGCTGGCAGACACAATGTAAGTAACTTAATTTATGTCCCCCTAACTGCCCTGAATACCTCTGTTGATCCTACAGTCATTGTATGCAGGAATCATGTGCCTATGAACCAGAGATACACTTTTAGCACTGAGTGAGTGTGCCCTAGTAGGTAGTCCACTGTGTGCAGCTCTCCATGCACTATCATCTCCAATATAAATAACATGAGCATGTCTACTTCTGATAAGCTTCCCAGTAAAGCATTACAAACAATCAAGCGTTCAAGAAAAGTGCAAAAAACAGCCCATATTAACATATGTTGCCTAAGAAATGGAGTCAATAACTTGCTAGTAACAGATGACGTTCATATTTTGACTAGCTCTGAAACTCACTTAGATAATACCTTTGATGATACAGTGTCCGCAGAATCTGATGTTGGCGAGTACACAAATGTACCACACCTGAGGTTATAATATCTACCAAAAAGACAGAAATACCAATGGGTGTGGTGATGCAGTCTATATTCAGAACCACATTCCTGTAAAGCTTAGAGAGGATTTCATGTTAAATAATGTTGAAGTAATAATCTGTATCACATAAAGCCCATACTTGTGGGAAGCTGCTATAGACCACCAAGTGCTGACAGTCAGTATCTGAATAATATGTGCTAAATACTTGATAATGTGTGTGATATCAACAGAGAGGTATGTTTTCTGGGTGATTTCAATATTGACTGGGTTTCATCAAGCTGCCCACTCAAGAAAAAGCTTCAAACTGTAACCAGTGCCTGCAACCTGTGTCATGACTGTCCTGTAAGGATCCAAATACAGTGCCTTGCGAAAGTATTCGGCCCCCTTGAACTTTGCAACCTTTTGCCACATTTCAGGCTTCAAACATAAAGATATAAAACTGTATTTTTTGTGAAGAACCAACAAGTGGGACACAATCATGAAGTGGAACGACATTTATTGGATATTTCAAACTTTTTTAACAAATCAAAAACTGAAAAATTGGGCGTGCTAAATTATTCAGCCCCCTTAAGTTAATACTTTGTAGCGCCACCTTTTGCTGCGATTACAGCTGTAAGTCGCTTGGGGTATGTCTCTATCAGTTTTGCACATCGAGAGACTGAAATTTTTTCCCATTCCTCCTTGCAAAACAGCTCGAGCTCAGTGAGGTTGGATGGAGAGCATTTGTGAACAGCAGTTTTCCACAGATTCTCGATTGGATTCAGGTCTGGACTTTGACTTGGCCATTCTAACACCTGGATATGTTTATTTTTGAACCATTCAATTTTAGATTTTGCTTTATGTTTTGGATCATTGTCTTGTTGGAAGACAAATCTCCGTCCCAGGCTCAGGTCTTTTGCAGACTCCAGCAGGTTTTCTTCCAGAATGGTCCTGTATTTGGCTCCATCCATCTTCCCATCAATTTTAACCATCTTCCCTGTCCCTGCTGAATAAAAGCAGGCCCAAACCATGATGCTGCCACCACCATGTTTGACAGTGGGGATGGTGTGTTCCTGGTGATGAGCTGTGTTGCTTTTACGCCAAACATAACGTTTTGCATTGTTGCCAAAAAGTTCAATTTTGGTTTCATCTGACCAGAGCACCTTCTTCCACATGTTTGGTGTGTCTCCCAGGTGGCTTGTGGCAAACTTTAAACAACACTTTTTATGGATATCTTTAAGAAATGGCTTTCTTCTTGCCACTCTTCCATAAAGGCCAGATTTGTGCAATATACGACTGATTGTTGTCCTATGGACAGAGTCTCCCACCTCAGCTGTAGATCTCTGCAGTTCATCCAGAGTGATCATGGGCCTCTTGGCTGCATCTCTGATCAGTCTTCTCCTTGTATGAGCTGAAAGTTTAGAGGGACGGCCAGGTCTTGGTAGATTTGCAGTGGTCTGATACTCCTTCCATTTCAATATTATCGCTTGCACAGTGCTCCTTGGGATGTTTAAAGCTTGGGAAATCTTTTTGTATCCAAATCCGGCTTTAAACTTCTTCACAACAGTATCTCGGACCTGCCTGGTGTGTTGCTTGTTCTTCATGATGCTCTCTGCGCTTTTAACGGACCTCTGAGACTATCACAGTGCAGGTGCATTTATACGGAGACTTGATTACACTTGACTTGACTTGATTTAGGTCAACATTGGATCATTCAGAGATCCTCACTGAACTTCTGGAGAGAGTTTGCTGCACTGAAAGTAAAGGGGCTGAATAATTTTGCACGCCCAATTTTTCAGTTTTTGATTTGTTAAAAAAGTTTGAAATATCCAATAAATGTCGTTCCACTTCATGATTGTGTCCCACTTGTTGTTGATTCTTCACAAAAAAATACAGTTTTATATCTTTATGTTTGAAGCCTGAAATGTGGCAAAAGGTCGCAAAGTTCAAGGGGGCCGAATACTTTCGCAAGGCACTGTAGGTCAAATCAGCTTTGCAATAAATAACTTCAACAAGACCCACTCTCACCCGCAGAGGGGGGGGAGGAGGGAACTGGTGGGGGTTAACACCTCACATCCTGTTGTAAATCAAGGACAGAACATTCAGTATCTCCCTCTCCAATATTCACACGAGGAATGTGCCTTCGCATTAATGTAAATCAAGGACAGAACATTCAGTATCTCCCTCTCCAATATTCACACGAGGAATGTGCCTTCGCATTAAGAAGACTTTTCCTGACAAAACTCTAACACGTTCAAAAGCAACTACTGGAACAACATTTCTAACATAGAATGTGGGGAATGGGCAGAGGTGATCTAAAAGAACGTGATGTCATTAAAAATGTTATGAAGGAAATACTGTAACTTGGAAAGTATACATACTACATGTATGAAGTTTCCATCCTCTACGTTGTGCATGCTATATGAAAAATTATGAAAGTGTTTTCATAAATGCCCCTTTTGAATGAACTGTATAAAATGATAGGTTAAGAATGAACATATCAGACCAGAGAGACGTAGAGCTACAGCTCACGTTTAAAGTGGTTTGAACTCTGAATCTCAACAACAGGTAGAGAAGATAAAGTCACCTCCTGGACAATCACTGGTAAGCTGTGATAAGTAAAGTATCTAGAAAAGTGAATTGAAATGGAACCATTCTACTACTCTTTTGAAACCATTGTATTCCGTTACTCTCATCACCCCACTGGGAACCATCAACATGACTGGCTAGCCTATCTTCAAAGAAGCTTCAGGAGCGAATGGAAGTAGAATGAACTTTAGCTCTGTTCAGGATTACACAACAACTCACCGGATACCGGACGACTGCAGAGGAGAACAACAGTAGAAGACGGGAAAGGCCCAACACCTTTCCAAGGCGGCAAGGTTCCGAAAGAGATACACGGTGAACCAAGGCATGTTTATGTAAATACATTCATGATTTCTTACTCCACGCGAGCGGCGGTTTGTGTGCAAAGTATAAGTGAGAGTAGTTTCTAAATTTACCAACGTTAAGTGTCTCTGTCCCTTGCTCTCTCTCTTGACATCTCCTATCCTGTAGTACTATTTAGTTAGCTAGTAAATAAATAATTAAACCAATCTGTGTCGAACTGAATCATAAGTAAGGCTCAGGTTTTGCAGATGCAAGGATATGCCTGTTGAGAATGATGATATGATACGAGGTTATGATTAATAAGTTGACTGTTTATGGATGTGATAGGTAAAGAACTTAGAGTTTAAAGGTAAAGTCACGATCAGTCAACCTACCAGGGCAGTTACAGCATAGGAATTAAATCCTCAACATGTATTGATCAAAACTTTACTAATGCTGCAAAAATTTGCCTTAAAGCAGTATCCAAATCCATAGGATGTAGTGATCACAATATAGTAGCCATATCTAGGAAAACCAAAGTTCAACAAACTGGTCCTAATATAGTGTATGAGGTCACACAATAAGATTTTTAGTGATTGTTATGTTAATGATTTAAAGCATATTTACTGGTCTGTAATGAGGAGCAACCAGACACTGCACTTCACACATTTACGAAATTGCTTATTCCCGTTACTAATAAGCATGCACCCACGAAGAAAATGACTGTAAAAACTGTTAAATCCCATTGGGTTGATGAGGAATTGAAAAATGTTATGGTTGAGAGGGATTAGGCAGAAGGTATGGTAAGTAAGTCTGGCAGCACAACCAATTGGCAAATGTGCTGCAAATTGAGAATTCATGTAACTAAATTAAATAAAAAGAAGAACAAACTATACAATGAAACAAAGATAAATTTTTATAAAGAATGACAGTAAAAAGCTTTGGAGCACCTTAATTCTTAGTACTACCCCTCCCGGATCCGGGAGAATTGTCATCAACTGACACTAATTAGCAACGGACAAAAAAATATTACGAGAAAATATTACTAGAAAATATTCATATTCATGAAACCACAAGTGAAATATATTGAAACACAGCTGAGCCTTTTGTTAATCATCTTTTCATCTCAGATTTTTAAATTATGCTTTACAGCCAAAGCAAGACAAGCATTTGTGTAAGTTTATCAATAGCCTAGCATAGCATAATGTAAAGCTAGCAGCAGGCAACTTGGTCACGAGAATCAGAGAAGCAATCAAATTAAATCGTTTACCTTTGATGAGATTCGGATGTTTTCACTCATGAGACTCCCAGTTGGACAGCAAATGTTCCTTTTGTTCCATAAAGATTATTTTTATAGCCGAAATACCTCCGTTCGTTCTTCACGTTTGGCTGAGAAATCGACCGGAAATTGCGGTCACGACAACGCCGAAAAATATTCCAAATTAGATCCATAATATCGACAGAAACATGGCAAACGTTTTTTATAATCAATCCTCAAGGTGTTTTCAAATATCTATTCGACAATACACTGCTCAAAAAAATAAAGGGAACACTTAAACAACGCAACGTAACTCCAAGTCAATCACACTTCTGTGAAATCAAACTGTCCACTTAGGAAGCAACACTGATTGACAATACATTTCACATGCTGTTGTGCAAATGGAATAGACAACAGGTGGAAATTATAGGCATTTAGCAAGACACCCCCAATAAAGGAGTGGTTCTGCAGGTGGCAACCACAGATCACTTCTCAGTTCCTATGCTTCCTGGCTGATGTTTTGGTCACTTTTGAATGCTGGCGGTGCTTTCACCTAGTGGTAGCATGAGACGGAGTCTACAACCCACGCAAGTGGCTCAGGTAGTGCAGCTCATCCAGGATGGCACATCAATGCGAGCTGTGGCAAGAAGGTTTGCTGTGTCTGTCAGCGTAGTGTCCAGAGCATGGAGGCGCTACCAGGAGACAGGCCAGTACATCAGGAGACGTGGAGGAGGCCGTAGGAGGGCAACAACCCAGCAGCAGGACCGCTACCTCTGCCTTTGTGCAAGAAGGAGCAGGAGGAGCACTGCCAGAGCCCTGCAAAATGACCTGCAGCAGACCACAAATGTGCATGTGTCTGCTCAAACGGTCAGAAACAGACTCCATGAGGGTGGTATGAGGGCCCGACGTCCACAGGTGGGGGTTGTGCTTACAGCCCAACACGGTGCAGGACGTTTGGCATTTGCCAGAGAACACCAAGATTGGCAAATTCGCCACTGGCGCCCTATGCTCTTCACAGATGAAAGCAGGTTCACACTGAGCACGTGACAGACGGAACAGAGTCTGGAGACACCGTGGAGAACGTTCTGCTGCCTGCAACATCCTCCAGCATGACCGGTTTGGCGGTGGGTCAGTCATGGTGTGGGGTGGCATTTCTTTGGGGGGCCGCACAGCCCTCCATGTGCTCGCCAGAGGTAGCCTGACTGCCATTAGGTACTGAGATGAGATCCTCAGACCCCTTGTGAGACCATATGCTGGTGCGGTTGGCCCTGGGTTCCTCCTAATGCAAGACAATGCTAGACCTTTTGACTGGAGTGTGTCAGCAGTTCCTGCAAGAGGAAGGCATTGATGCTATGGACTGGCCCGCCCGTTCCACAGACCTGAATCCAATTGAGCACATCTGGGACATCATGTCTTGCTCCATCCACCAACGCCATGTTGCACCACAGACTGTCCAGGAGTTGGCGGATGCTTTAGTCCAGGTCTGGGAGGATATCCCTCAGGAGACCATCCGCCACCTCATCAGGAGCATGCCCAGGCGTTGTAGGGAGGTCATACAGGCACGTGGAGGCCACACACACTACTGAGCCTCATTTTTGACTTGTTTTAAGGACATTACATCAAAGTTGGATCAGCCTGTAGTGTGGTTTTCCACTTTAATTTTGAGTGTCACTCCAAATCCAGACCTCCATGGGTTGATAAATTTGATTTCCATTTATCATTTTTGTGTGATTTTGTTGTCAGCACATTCAACTATGTAAAGAAAAAAGTATTTAATAAGAATATTTCATTCATTCAGATCTAGGATGTGTTATTTTAGTGTTCCCTTTATTTTTTTGAGCAGTGTATATCAACCGGGACAGTTGGCTTCTTAATAGGAAAGAGAGAAACAATGGCCACATTTGTCTATTACGCACAAATCACTCTGAGAGCCACCAGCTGACCACTGACGCAATGTTGTCGTTCAAGCACATTTTTCAAAATAAAAGCCTGAAACTATGTCTTGTGACACTAGACACATTAGGGAAGCCATAGAAAAAGGAATCTGGTTGATATCCCATTCACTGCTCATTAGGGACGCATAGGAACAATTTTGGAAACTTTAGATTGTTTTCTATCCTAAGCTGTCAATTATATGCATATTCTAGCATCTTGTCCTGACAAAATAGCCCGTTTACTTCGGGAACGTTATTTTTCCAAAAATGAAAATAGTGCCCCTTAGTTTCAAGAGATTAATAAATGACATTTTGGGCAAAAAGGCAAACAGCTCCATCATTCATTGAATTAGATGGTTAATTCATAACAAAACCCACTGATATTGCCAACTACTTTAATGATTTTTTTCATTGCTAATCTTGCCAAATTTAGGAATGACATGCCAGCAACAAATGCTGACACAAGTACATCTGACCAAATTAAGAAAGACAAGCATTTTCATTTTGAATTCTGTAAGGTGAGTGTGAAGAGGTGAAATAATTATTGTTGTTTATCAACAATGACAAGCCACCGGGGTCTGACAACTTGGATGGAAAATTACTGAGGATAATAGCAGACGATATTGCCACTCCTATTTGTCATATCTTCAACTTAAGCCTACTAGAAGGTATTTGCCCTCAGGCCTGGAGGGAATCAAAAGTCATTCCTCAACCTATGTATAGTAAAGACCTCTTCACTGGCTCAAATAGCAGACCAATCAGGCTGTTACCAACCCTTAGTAAACCTTTGAGAAAAATGGTTTGACCAGATATAATGCTATTTTACAGTAAACAAATTGACAACAGACTTTAAGCATGCTTATAGGGAAGGACATTCAACAAGCACAGCACTTACACAAATGACTGATGATTGACTGAGAGAAATTGATGATAAAAAGTTTGGAAGGGGGCTGTTAGACTTCAGTGCGGCTTTTGACATTATTGATCATAGTGTGCTGCTCGAAAAAAAACATATGTGTTATGGCTTTACAATCCATGCTGTATTGTAGATAAAGAGTTACTTGTCTAACACAACACAGAGGGTGTTCTTTAATGAAAGCCTCGCCAACATAATCCAGGTAGAATCAGGAATTCCACAGGGCAGCTGTCTAGAACCCTTTCTTTTGTTCAATCTTTACTAACAACATGCCACTGGCTTTGAGTAAAGACAGTGTGTCTATGTATGCGGATGAGTCAACACTATAAATGTCAGCTACTACAGCGACTGAAATCACGTATAGAAGAGCTGCAGTTAGTTTCAGAATGGGTGGCAAGGAATAAGTTAGCCCGAAATATTTCAAAACTAAAATCACTGTATTTGGGACAAATCATTCTCTAAACCCTAAACCTTAACTAAATCTTATAATGAATAATGTGGAAATTGAGCAAGTTGAGGTGACTAAACTGCTTGGAGTACTCCTGGATTGTAAACTGTTGTTGTCAAACCATATTGATACAACAGTAGCTAAGATAGGGAATAATCTGTCCATAATAAAGCCCTGCTCTGCCTTCTTAACAACACTATCAACAAGGAAGGTCCTACAGGTCCTATTTTTGTTGCACCTGGACTACTGTTCAGTTGTGTGGTCAGGTGCCACAAAAAGGGACAGGAATATTATGATTGGCTCAGAACAGATCAGCACGGCTGGCCCTTAAAACTACACGGGGAGCTAACATTACTGATAAGCATGTCAATCTCTCATGGCAAAGTTGAGGAGAAATTGACTTCATCACTACTTGTTTTTTTAAGAAGTGTTGACAAGCTCAGACACCCATGCATACCCCACAAGAAATGCCACCATAGGTCTCTTCACAATCCCCAAATACAGAATAGACTATGGGAGTCCCACAGTACTACATGTAACTCTATTCCACATCAAGTAACTGATGCAAGCAGTAGAATCAGATTGTTTTTAAATTATCAAATACACCTTATGAAACAGTGGAGACTGTGAAGAGACACACACAAAGGTACAGACACACGCATACGCACACAAGTGCTAGCACACACATGTACATTGTAAAATTGTTGTATGGTGGTGTTATACATTTTGCATTGTGGATATGTAGTGGCGTAATGATGTTATATACAACAATGTACTGTTTTATCTGTTGCTCCAGACTTAGAAAAAACTGCCTTTGCACCCCATGTATGGAATAACAAGTTCCTTGCAACTAGTTATATTGATGACTCTCGAGCAGTTCAAAAGATGGATTGAGGACATCTTTGTTGAGGAATGTGATTGTTTTTCTTAAGTGTGTATTTTTGTATTCTCTTGTATTTTGTCAAATGTGTGAAATTGTAAAATGCAGGACTGCCTTATGAAAGACACCGGTCCTTTTTGTCAGTGGGACTCCCTGTTGAAATAAAGGTAACATCAAATATAATCCAGTAAAAAAAAATCACAGCATTTTTAATAAAGTTGTTAGCGGCACATTATTGTGGTCTCAAACCAGTGAGCATAAAGTACATTCTTCAAGAATATGAGCACTCTGGAATTATTTACACAATGAAAGTCATAATTGCTGCAGTTATTTAAACCATAAATGCTGTGAATGACACCTCCTCACCGGGACCAATTTACTCTTCTCTCTGCATACATCTGAGAATCAGGATGAACCAACATCACCCATGGTGATGTAAAAAAGAGTAAAAAATGTGCCAAATTCATATGATGGGACAGTTACGTTTCAATTTCCATTGCGTCGCTGTAAAGTTTAAACAAAGGACATTTCAGATTCACTCTGCCAGCTAGATGCTGGCGTAGAAACAGTGGGGTAGTGGTAAAAAATAGCTCATCCCAGGTTGCAGTGAAAAAAGCTATGCTCCCTATACGTTCAATACATTTTTCTGTAAAAGGTGGATAAACGCTCACTTAAAATGAAGGTGAGTAAATTATGTTTACTCCACAACACTGTGGAATAGATTATTAATAATGTATGCCTACACAATCTTCCAATGGGATGATCATACCACTAAACGACACCACCGTTGCTTGTTTTCAAGTAGTTTACAGAACTATAGTTTAATAGTGGATTCCAAATCAATTGTGGGGAAGGGATGCGAGGCCTCATTTTCCCATTGTATTGAGAAAAACAAAAGCCATATGGAGAATGAGTGAGAGAATGCCAATGAATGCTCTGACTGCTGCGAGAGGGAAACCTTGTGGTCTGGTGTTACCATGGCCACTGGGAGAAAGAGGATGGAAACAGAAAAATGGTTCCGACATTACATTTATTTAGACACACTTTGACATTCAAATAAAAAACATTTTATTAATAATATGGAACACTAAAATACAGGACACAAGTGTATTAAAATACATTGAAAAAATCATAGCCATGCCTTTTTACATGACCAGAATTTAGATTTGAGTGTGTTCTTACATAGGGAATTTGGTTTTGTCCTAATTAAACAGTTCACATCACTGTCCGGGTGTGGTGAGGTGGACTAGGAGGAGAGAAACACATTGTGCATTGAGCCCTGTAAGAGCTTTTTATTAGTTAGCCCAACTGTGCAATATTTTGGTCTGTGTAATAATACATACATAAATAAATAGTTAATCACAATACTTGCAACCTCACCACATCAACGCTCTAAAAATCTCCCAATGGTACACTCTACAGATCACAGGCAAGCCAAGCACTGCAGTAGTCTGGGTACTTGTCTCTTTAGCTATTCCACTCCCTGTACTCTATGTCATTTGCCAAAGATGAAGATTGGCAATGACAAGGAGTGGCAAGGAGTGGAATGTTTCTAAAGAGACCTGTACTCAGACTAGCACTGTTGCACACGATTGGCAAACACCACACAAACACATACACACACACACACATTGAAGAATGAGCAACAACAAAAAAATAGATCAGATCTTCTTCTAGTCCATGGGCTCAAACAGCTTCATTCTCTCTTGGACAGAAAGACCCTCCTTCAGACTCTGACAGACAAAGAGATGACACAGATGAAAAAAAGGAAGAAATGAGGCACAAGATCAGTGTTTTGTTTTTAGTTATTGCAGTGTTATCAAATTGGGATTGAGTGAAAGTTACAGTGGCTTGTGAAAGTATTCACCCCCTTGGCATTTTTCCTATTTTGTTGCCTTACAACCTGGAATTAAAATGCATTTTTGGGGTGTTTGTATCATTTGATTTACACAACATGCCTACCACTTTGAAGATGCAAAATATTTTGTATAATGAAACAAACAAGAAATAAGACAAAAAAATGAAAACTTAAGCGTGCATAACTATTCATCCGCCCAAAGTCAATACTTTGTAGAGCCACCTTTTGCAGCATTTACAGCTGCAAGTCTCTTGGGGTATGTCTCTATAAGCTTGGCACATCTAGCCACTGGGATTTTTGCCCATTCTTTAACTTCTCTAGCGTAGGGGGCAGCATTTGGAATTTTGGATGAAAAGCGTGCCCAAATTAAACTGCCTTCTACTCAGGCCCAGAATATAGGATATTCATATAATTAGTAGATTTGGATAGAAAACAATCTTAAGTTTCCAAAACTGTTAAAATAATGTATGTGAGTAAAACAGAACTGAGAAAAATCCATTCAAGGAAGTAGGATTTTTTTGTCTGTTGTAGTTTTCTATTCAATGCCATTACAGTATCCATTGACTTAGGACTCACATTGCAGTTCCCATGCCTTCCACTAGATGTCAACAGTCTTTAGAAATTGTTTTGGGCTTGTATTCCGAAAAATGAGGGAGTAAGAGCAGTCAATGAGTGGACCCTGCCGTGTCACAGAGCTTTTTCATGCGCACGACCGAGAGAGTACCTTTCTTGTTTAGCTTTTACATTGACAACGTTATTGTCCAGTTTAAATATTATTGATTATTTAGGCTAAAAACAACCTGAGGATTGAATATAAACATCTTTTGACATGTTTCTATGAACTTTACGGATACAATTTGGATTTTTTGTCTGCCTGTTGTGACTGCGTTTGAGCCTGTGGATTACTGAAGAAAACGCGTGAACAAAACTAATGTCTTTTGAGTGCAACCATAAGAAGATCATCAAAAGTAAGGGATTAAGTTTATCTCTATTTCTGACTTGTGTAACTCTTCTACTTGGCTGGTTACTGTTTGTAATGATTTGTCTGCTGGGCTATGTTCTCAAATAATTGTAAGGTATGCTTTCGCCGTAAAGCATTTTTGAAATCTAACAACGTGGTTGGATTCACAAGAAGTTAATCTTTAAATCTATGTAAAATAGTTGTATCTTTTCTGAATTTTTTATTGAGTATTTCTGTATTTGAATTTGGCGCTCTGAAATCTCACTGGATGTTGGCATACCCTAGAGAGGTTAAGGCAAAACTGCTCCAGCTCCTTCAAGTTGGATGGGTTCACTGGTACACAGCAATCGTTAACCTGTTAAATCTATGGGGGCGCTATTTCATTTTTGGATAAAAAGACGTGCCCGTTTTAAGCGCAATATTTTGTCACAAAAAGATGCTCGACTATGCATATAATTGATAGCTTTGGAAAGAAAATACTCTGACGTTTCCAGAACTGCAAAGATATTGTCTGTGAGTGGCCCAGAACAGAAGCTACAGGCAAAACCAAGATGAAACTGCAACCAGGAAATGAGCAGGATTTTTGAGGCTCTGTTTTTCATTGTCTCCTTATATGGCTGTGAATGCGACAGGAATAAGCCTGCCCTATATATTGTTTCCCCAAGGTGTCTGTAGCATTGTGACGTATTTGTAGGCATATCATTGGAAGATTGACCATAAGAGACTACATTTGCCAGGTGTCCGAACGGTGTCCTCCGTCGAAATTGGTGCGTCATCTTCAACTGCACGTCTTTTTCCAAGCGATTCACCGGAGAAAGTAGACTACCACGAACGATATATCAATGAAGAGATATGTGAAAAACACATTGAGGATTGATTCTAAACAGCGTTTGCCGTGTTTCAGTCGATATTATGGAATTAATTTGGAATACAGTTCGCCGTTTTGATGACTGAATGTTCGGGTTTTTTTGGTACCGAAACGTGATGTACAAAACGAGGCGATTTCTCCTACACAAAACATTTGCTATGTAACTGAGAGTCTCCTCATTGAAAACATCCGAAGTTCTTCAAAGGTAAATGATTTTATTTGAATCCTTATCTGGTTTTTGTGCAAATGTTGCCCGCTAAATGCTACGCTAAATGCTATGCTAGCTATCACAAATGCTTGTTTTGCTATGGTTCAAAAGCATATTTTGAAAATCTGAGATGACAGTGTTGTTAAGAAAAGGCTAAGCTTGAGAGCTAGCACATTCATTTCATTTCATTTGCGATTTCATAAATAGTTAACGTTACGTTATGCTAATGAGCTTGAGGCTATAACTGGATACAGGTTTTTTTCATAGCCAAACGTGAACAAAACGGAGCAATTTGTCCTACACAAAAAATATTTTTTTGAAAACCTGAACATTTGCTATCTAACTGAGAGTCTCCTCATTGAAAACATCCGAAGTTCTTCAAAGGTAAATGATTTTATTTGAATGATTTTCTTGTTTTTGTGAAAATGTTGCTGGCTGAATTCTAGGCTTTTAGCTGTGCTAGCTATCAACACTCTTACACAAAATCTTGTTTAGCTATGGTTGAAAAGAATATTTTGAAAATCTGAGATGACAGTGTTGTTAACAAAAGTCTAAGCTTGAGAGCAAATATATTTATTTCATTTCATTTGCAATTTTCATGAATAGTTAACGTTGCGTTATGCTAATGAGCTTGAGGCTATAAATAGAATCCCGAATCCAGGATTGCTCGATGCAAGAAGTTAAGTCATACCACAGATTCTCATTTGGATTGAGGTCTGGGCTTTACATAGGCCAATCCAAGACATTTAAATGTTTCCCCATAAACCACTCGAGTGTTGCTTTATCAGTATGCTTAGGGTCATTGTCCTGCTGGAAGGTGAACCTTCGTCCCAGTCTCAAATCTCTGAAAGACTGAAACAGGTTTCCCTCAAGAATGTCCCTATATTTAGCGCCATCCATCATTCCTTCAATGCTGACCAGTTTCCCAGTCCCTGCTGATGAAAAACATTCCGACAGTATGATGCTGCCACCACCATGCTTCACTGTGGGGATGGTGTTCTCAGGGTGATGAGAGGTGTTGGGTTTGCGCCAGACATAGCATTTGTCTTGATGGCCAAAAAGCTACATTTTAGTCTCATCTGACCAGAGTACCTTCTGCCATATATTTGGGGAGTCTCCCACATGCCTTTTGGCAAACATCAAACGTGTTTGCTTATTTTTTTCTTTAATCAATGGCTTCAGTCTGGCCACTCTTCCGTAAAGCCCAGCTCTGTTGAGTGTACGGCTTAAAGTGGTCCTATGGACAGATACTCCAATCTCTGCTGTGGAGCTTTGCAGCTCCTTCAGGGTTATCTTTGGTCTCTTTGTTGCCTCTCTGATTAGTGCCCTCCTTGCCTGGTCCGTGAGTTTTGGTGGGCGGCCCTCTCTTGACAGGTTTGTTGTGGTGCCATATTCTTTCCATTTTTTAATAATGGATTTAATGGTGCACCGTGGGTTGTTAAAAGTTTTAGAAATTATTTTATAACCCAACCCTGATCTGTACTTCTCCACAAATTTGTCGCTGACCTGTTTGGAGAGCTTCTTGGTGTTCCAGACTCTGAGGCTTTTCAGAACAGAACAGGTGTATATACATACTGGTGTATATACTGGTGTATATACAGGTGTATATACTGAGATCATGTGACACTTAGATTGCACACAGGTGGACTTTATTTAACTAATTATGTGACTTCTGAAGGTAATTGTTGGCACCAGATCTAATTTAGGAGCTTCATAGCAAAGGGGGTGAATACATATGCACGCACCACTTTTCAAAAAAGAAAATTTGAGAATTTTTTTCAACAAGTAATATTTTTCCATTTCAACAATTTGGACTATTTTCAGTATGTCCATTACATGAAATTCAAATTAAAATCCACTTAAATTACAGGTTGTAATGCAAAAAAATAGGAAAGGGGGATGAATACAAGGGGGATGAATACTTTTGCAAGGCACTGTACCTCGCCCCTGACCTCTCACCTTTGACCTGACCCCTCTGATTTGCCTGGTGAGTGTCGACCTCTCCTTCTTCAAGAAATCAGGGTTGCTTGTCAACTTCACTATGTCTACAGTGTATGCATAGAGAGAAGTCCTAAGTCACTATACATGCCAGTAGGATTATTCGTACGTGTGCATGCAGGTGTTTGTGTGTGCATGTCTTACCGTAAGCCTGAGCAGAATTGGAGCTGTCGCCGCCACTGCCCTCATCCCTGGGAGACCCTGTTGCAGTCTGGGGCTCCTCTCGCAGTTTGGGAATGTCACATTGGACCTTGGACCGGCTGAAGCTCAGCTCAGCATACAGGGCTTTGAGCTTGTCTTTGGCGTATGCCTTATCCTGCATACACATATTGGGAAGATTGAAGTTTTGCCAGATTTCCTTTGACGGTCTATTGACAAAAAAATCTGGTGAATTCGAGTGGATACACATGGTTTCAGAACCCCCATGGAACGGGGAGCCAATCATTTATTTTAGACTACTTGAAACTAGAGATGTGCACTGTTAGTTGAATATACAAATCGAATGAATATAATTTGTCTTTGCTTTTATAAGATAAGTTTAATGCTAGCTAGCAACTTAACTTGGCTTACTGCATTCGCGTAACAGGCAGTCTCCTTGTGGAGTATAACGAGAGAGAGGCAGGTCGTTATAGCGTTGGACTAGTTAACTGTAAGTTTGCAAGATTGCATCCCCCGAGCTGACAAGGTGAAAATCTGTCGTTCTGCCCCTGAACAAGGCAGTTAACCCACCGTTCCTAGGCCGTCATTGAAAATAAGAATGTGTTCTTAACTGACTTGCCTAGTTAAATAAAGATTAAATAAATAAATAAATCGGCCAAATCGGTGCCCAAAAATACAGATTTCCGAATGTTATGAAAACTTGAAATCGGCCCTAATTAATCGGCCATTCCGATTAATCGGTCGACCTCTAGAGTGGACACACCTTGCAGTTATGGAGCGTAACAAGACTGTGAGACAGAAACCCACAAGGGACACTGAAAGATAAAGCATCAAGACAACAACAGTAATGACACAACCACCTCATTCTTCTCTCTGCAGATTCTCAAGACACAATACAGAATTCCCCTGCAAAGGGCTACTATTGACAAGAATGATCTGTCAATGGGCTAGGGGTTAACAGATAGTACTTTGAGATGAGATAGGGAGTTTTGATTGTGCAGGGTTGTGCTTAGACAGTAAATGTATTGTTGTGTATGAGAGCGATTGAGGTGCCATGCCGCCTTCCAAAGACTTTTCACACCTTCTTTAGCCCCCCTAGCCCATTCACTTTGTTGACTTATCTTTCCTCTCAAAAGCAGCTCCCAATGTCCCCTCATTGTCCCTAAACAATACTCTAGCCGGTCCCATTCGGGTGATGCATTTACCAACAAAGGTGTGTTGCCATCTGTCCCTTCCACAAAAAGTGTAAAATGCTAACACCACAACTCGTCTGCAGGAGGACCAAAAATGTGGTGGTTAAGAAGCAATTGTTTCCAGAAAACAGGATCCCCATTATAGTCAATGGGAGTATGGCGATCTTCGTGGTCAATATTTTTTGTAACACAATCATGTATGAATATTTGCTTCTATTTAACCAGATGTATGTCCTTGAACCACTTACTTTAAAATCCCACACTGAAATGAGGATATGAGGATAATTGTTTTTGCTACTGGTTTTTGCTATTTTTATGATCGCACCACTTTCCAGTGTTTGTTCTTCGGGTATGGGATACAGTTTTGATAGCAAGGACAAACATGGCTTGTTCAGGATTTAACTGCACTATTCTCTATTCCAAGGAGGACCATTTGTTTGGCAAGTCTGAAAAGATTTTCACATTCATATTTTCACGTCAACTAAGGCTAGGCTTAGGCTACTAGAGGGTTAGCTAACAGATAGCCTAGCTACTAATGCTCCAATTTTATGATTTTATGTTCCAATTTTATGTTAAATAATGAGCAACATCAGAAGCATTGTACAGTGCATTTTCTTGTTTGCTCGTAGCAAGTATGTTCATGAGTCATGAATACAGGTTTGTGACAGAGGTCTCATTTAAAAACATTTTTTAACCATTATTTAACTAGGCAAATCATTAGCTAGATAATGTTAGCTAGCTAGCTAGATAATATCATTTGGAAGACCCCATTTGCGACCAAGCTTTAACTTCCTCACTGATGTCTTGAGATGTTGCTTCAACATATCAACATAATCTTCCTGCCTCATGGTGCCATCTATTTTGTGAAGTGCACCAGTCCCTCCTGCAGCAAAGTACTCCCACAACATGATGCTGCACCCCCCCCCCCGTGCTTCACTGTTGGGATGGTGTTCTTCAGCTTGCAAGCCTCCCCATTTTTTCCTCCAAACGTAATGATGGTCATTATGGCCAAACAGTTCTATTTCTGTTTCATCAGACCAGAGGACATTTCTCCAAAAAGTACCATATTTGTCCCCATGTGCAGTTGCAAACTGTAGTCTGGCTTTTTTATGGCGGTTTTGGAGCAGTGGCCTCTTCCTTGCTGAGCGGCCTTTCAGGTTATGTCGGTATAGGACTCGTTTAACTGTGGATATAGATATGTTGTACCTGTGTCCTCCAGCATCTTCACAAGGACCTTTGCTGTTGTTCTGGGATTGATTTGCACTTTTTGCACCAAAGTATGTTCATCTCTAGGAGACAGAACAAGTCTCCTTCCTGAGCGGTATGACGGCTGTGTGGTCCCATGGTGATTATACTTGCGTACTTGTCACGATCTGACCTTTATTTCCTTTGTTTTGTCATTATTTAGTATGGTCAGGGCGTGAGTTGGGGTGGGCAGTTTATGTTTGTTTTTCTATGATTTGGGTATTTCTATGTTTCGACCTAGTATGGTTCTCAATCAGAGGCAGGTGTAATTAGTTGTCTCTGATTGAGAATCATACTTAGATAGCCTGGGTTTCACTGTGTGTTTGTGGGTGATTGTTCCTGTCTCTGTGTTTGCACCAGATAGGGCTGTTTTTGGTTTTCCACGTTTATTGTTTTGTAGTGTTCGCGTTTTTTTTAAATTATTAAACATGAATCAATATAACCACTCTGCGTTTTGGAAAACCGTTACAGTACTATTGTTTGTACAGATGAACATGGTACATTCAGGCGTTGGGAAATTGCTCCCAAGGATGAGCCAGACTTGTGGACGTCTACAATTTTTTTCTGAGGTCTTGGCTGATTTCTTTTGATTTTCCCATGATGCCATGCAAAGAGGCACTGAGTGATGAGGGAATTTATATGTTTAAAGTAATAACTAAAGGATTCCACCCTGAAATCATATAATTGTATGAAATGTGTTAGTAGTCATAATTCCATAATATGTGTGTTGCTGTGTAGTGGTGTGAGAGTTGAGAGAACAAAGGACAACAGGAAAGAGGCTCCTTCCAAGGTTACCCTAATCTAGGGAGGGAGGGAACTGCATGGAACTGCCAGATTGGTAGTGATAAATGAGGAATGTGGACTGTGGGGAAAGATACAGCCCACCTACTGTTTGTGTGTCTGTGTGTGCGTGTAAGTAGTTGGGGGGTGGGAGTTATAAAATGACATGTCTTTGCATTTTGGACTTTAGAACGTTCTCTGAATAAACCTTACGGACCTTTTGCAGAAGCTGAGTCTTTGCCTAATTATTATTAAACCCAGGGTCTTACAAACTTCGGGGATTGGTCAAAGCTTAAATAATTGTTTAGTTATCAACATTGGGATTGAAAATTCTCGTGACACTGAGTTTGAAGGTAAGCCTTGAAATACATCCACAAGTACACCTCCAATTGACTCAAATGATGTCAATTAGCCTATCAGAAGCTTCTAATGCCATGACATAATTTTCTGGAATTTTCCAAGCTGTTTAAAGGCACAGTCAACTTAGTGTATGCAAACGTCTGATGCACTGGAATTGTGATACAGTGAATTATAAGTGAAATAATCTGTCTGTAAACAATTGTTGGATAAATTACTTGTGTCATGTACAAAGTAGATAAAACTCTAGTTTGTAAAAAATAAATTTCTGGAGTGGTTGAAAACAGGTTTTAATGACTCCAATGTAAGTTTATGTAAACTTCTGACTTCAACTGTAGATATGGTTAAAGTGACTATGCATATATGCTAAACAGAGTGTAGCAGCAGCGTAAAAGAGGGGTTGGGGGGTGAGCACACAATGCAAATAGTCCGGGTAGCCATTTGATTACCTGTTCAGGAGTCTTATGGCTTGGGGGTAAAAACTGTTGAGAAGACTTTTTGTCCTAGACTTGGCACTCCAGTACCGCTTGCCATGCGGTAGTAGAGAGAACAGTCTATGACTGGGGTGGCTGGGGTCTTCGGCAATTTTTAGGGCCTTCTTCTGACACCACCTGGTGTAGAGGTCCTGGATGGCAGGCAGCTTAGCCCCAGTGATGTACTGAGCCGTACGCACTACCCTCTGTAGTGCTTTGTGGTTGGAGGCCGAACAATTGCCATACCAGACAGTGATGTAACCAGTCAGGATGCTCTCGATGTTGCAGATGTAGATCCTTTTGAGGATCTGAGGACCCATGCCAAATCTTTTTAGTTTCCTGAGGGGGTTAAACAATAGGTTTTGTTGTGCTCTCTTCACTACTGTCTTGGTGTGCTTGGACCATGTTCGTTTGTTGGTGATGTGGACATCAAGGAACTTGAAGCTCTCAACCTGCTCCACTACAGCCCCGTAGATCAGAATGGGGGTGTGCTCAGTCCTCCTTTTCCTGTAGTCCACAATCATCTTCTTAGTCTTGGTTATGTTGAGGGATAGGTTGTTATTCTGGAAAACTTCTGCAAAATTAATGATGTGTTGGAGTCGTGCCTGGCCATGCAGTCGTGGGTGAACAGGGAGTACAGGAGGGGACTGAGAATGCACCCCTGAGAGGCTCTAGTGTTGAGAATCAGCATGGCAAATGTGTTGCTACCTACCCTCATCACCTGGGGGGCAGCCCGCCAGGAAGTCCAGGATCCAGTTGCAGAGGGAGGTGTTTAGTCCCAGGATCCTTAGCTTAGTGATGTGGGTACTATGGTGTTGAACTCTGAGCTGTGGTCAATGAATAGCATTCTCACATAGTTGTTCCTTTTGTCCAGGTGGGAAAGGGCAGTGTGGAGTGCAATAGAGATTGCATCATCTGTGGGTCTGTTTGGGTGGTATGCAAATTAGAGTGGGTCTAGGGTTTCTGGGATAATGGTGTTGATGTGAGACATTACCAGCATTTCCAAATACTTCATTGCTACGGACGTGAGTGATACGGGTCTGTAGTCATTTAGGCAGGTTGCCTGTGTATTCTTGGGCACAGGGACTATGGTGGTTGCTTGAAACATGTAGGTATTACAGACTCAATCAGGAACATGTTGAAAATGTCAGTGACGACACCTGCCAGTTGGTCAGCACATGCCTGGAGCACACGTCCTGGTAATCCGTCTGGCCCCGCAGCCTTGTGAATGTTGATCTGTTTAAAGGTATTACTCACATCGGCTACGGAGAGCGTGATCACACAGTCGTCCGGAATAGTTTATGCTCTCAGGCATGCCTCAGTGTTGCTTGTCTGGTAAGCTCGTGTAACTGGGCAGCTCGTGGCTGTGCTTCCCTTTGTAGTCTGTAAAAGTTTTGCATGCCCTGCCACAAAAGACGAACATAGGAGCCGGTGGTGTAAGATTCAATCTTAGCCCAGTATTGACGCTTTGCCTGTTTGATATTTAGTCAGAGGGCATAGCGGGATTTCTTATAAGCTTCCGGATTAGAGTCCCGCACCTTGAAACCGGCAGCTCTATCCTTTAACTCAGTGTGAATGTTGCCTGTAATCCATGGCTTCTGGTTGGGGTATGTACGTACAGTCACTGTGGGGACGACGTCCTCGATGCGCTTATTGATAAAGCCAATGACTGATGTGGTGTACTCCTCAATGCCATCGGAACAATCCCGGAATGTTCCAGCCAAAACAGCACAAGTCTCTGAATGTCTTTGAGTGGCTACCCAGAGCAGGGACTTCAACCCAATCGAACATCTATGGAGAGATCTGAAAATAGCTGTGCAGCAAAGCTCCCCATCCAACCTGACAGAGCTTGAAAGGAACTGCCGAGAGGAATGGGAGAAACTCCCCAACAATTTTTACAGTATCAGTCAAAAGTTTGGACACACCTATTCATGCCAAGGTTTTTCTTTATTTTTACTATTTTTTACTATTTTTACTAATTTCTACATCAAAACTATGCAATAAGAAATATGGAATCATGTAGTAACTAAAAAAAGTGTGAAACAAATCAATATATATGTTATATTTGAGATTCTTCGACCCTTTGCCTTGACAGCTGTAACGGATTTCCTCCTCTTCGTCTGAGGAGGAGTAAGCATCGGACCAAAGCGTAGCGTGGTAAGTGTACATGATGCTATTTAATTAAAACTCAGAACACCAAACAATAAATGACAACGTGAATTTACAAAACCGAAACAGCACCAAACACTCACACGGAAACAAACACCCACAAACCAACAGTGAAACCCAGGCTACCGAAGTATTATTCACAATCAGAGACAACTAACAACACCTGCCTCTGATTGAGAACCATACTAGGCCGAACACAAAAACCAACATAGAAAAACAAACATAGACTGCCCACCCCAACTCACGCCCTGACCATACTAAAATAAAGAATAAAATAACAGAACTATGGTCAGAACGTGACAACAGCTTTGCACACTCTTGGCATTTTCTCAACCAGCCTCAATTAACAGGTGTGCCTTGTGGAATTTCTTTCCTTCTTATTGTGTTTGAGCCAATTTGTGTTGGGGTGGTATACAGAAGATAGTCATATTATGGAAAGAATAGCTCAAATAAGCAGAGAAATTACAGTCCATCATTATTTTAAGACATGAAGGTCAGTCAATCTGGAAAATTTCAAAGACGTTGAAAGTTTCTTCAAGTGCAGTCGCGCTATGATGAAACTGGCTCTCATGAGGACCACCACAGGAAAGGAAGAACCAGAGTTACCTCTTCTGCAGAGGATAAGTTCAGTAGAGCTACCAGCCTCAAAAATTGCAGCCCAAATAAATGCTTCACGGAGTTCAAGTAACAGACACATCTCAAAATCAAAGAAACCACTACTAAAGGACACCAATAAGAAGAAGAGACCAAGAAACACGAGCAATGGACAGTAGACCGGTGGAAATCTGTCCTTTGGTCTGATGAGTCCAAATATTTTGGTTTCAACAGCCATGCCTTAGGTGAATGGATGACCTCCGCATGTATGGTTCCCACCGTGATGCATGGAGGAGGAGATGTGATGATGTTGGGGTGCTTTGCTGGATTCAAGGTTTATTTAGAATTCTAGGCACACCACAGCATTCTGCAGCGATACGCCATCCCATCAATCATTTGATTTTCAACAGGACAATGACCCAACACACCTCCAGGCTGTATAAGGGCTATTTGACCAAGAAGGAGAGTAAATGGAATGCTGCATCAGATGACCTGGCCTACACAATCACCTGACCTCAACCCAATTGAGATGGTTTGGGATGAGTTGTATCACAGAGTGAAGGAAAAGGGGAATGGGATACCTAGTCAGTTGAACAACTGAATGAATTGAACTGAAATTTGTTATTTCATAGTTTTGATGTCTTCACTGTTATTCTACAATGTAGAAAATAGTCAAAATAAAGAAAAACCCTTGAATGAGTAGGTGTGTGCAAACTTTTGATTGGTACTGTATTTTTAATAAATACCAACAATTTCTAAAAACCTGCTTTTGCTTTGTCATTATGGGGTATTGTGTGTAGATTGATAAGGGGTAAAAACAATTTAATACATTCTAGAATAAGGTTGTAACGTAACAAAATGTGAAAAAACGGAATGGGTCTGAATACTTTCTGAAGACACTGTAGCTGTGCAGCAACGCTACCCATCCAACCTGACAGAGCTTGAGAAGATCTGCAGAGAAGAATGGGCGAAACTGCCTCAATACAACTGCGCCAAGATTGAAGCGTCATACCCAAGAAAACTTGAGGCTGTAATCACTGCCAAAGGTGCTTCAACAAAATACATTACTGTGTAAAGGGTCTGAATACTTATGTAAATGTCATATTTCAGTTTTTTTATATATTTGCAAAAATTTCTAAAAGCATGTTTTTGCTTTGTCATTATGGGGTATTGTGTGTAGATTGATGATTATGTTTTTATCCGTTTTAGAATAAGACTGTAACGTAACAAAATGTGGAAAAGGTCAAGGGGTCTGAATACTTTCCGAATTCACACTTGATCTCACACGCCCATCTAGAAGAGGAGAGGTAGGCTACTGAAGATGAAGCAGCGAATTTTGAGTGTGTGTGAATAGTACGACAAATATGTTTTTAATAGGTCGGCCTAGGCATACAAAGAAGAAAGATGACCATTTCCAATTAATCTGCAAGACAACATAAACATTTTAATTACAAAATCATCAGATTCAAAAATCAAGTTAAACAAAACTGAGTGAGTCTATACAACTTATTATGTGACTTGTTAAGCTCATTTCTACTCTTAAACTTACCTAAACTTATTTAGGCTTGCCATAATAATTCCACTTTGACATTATAGGGGTATTGTGTATAAACCAGTGACAAAAATCGCAATTTAATCCATTTTAAATTAAGGCTGTAACACAACAAACTTTGGAAAAAGTCTAGGGGTGTAAATACTTTCTGAAGGCACTATACATTCGAACAAAGAACACCGTGGTTAGAGCGTTGGACTAGTAACCTGAAGGTTGCAATTTCAAACGCCCGAGCTGACAAGGTACAAATCTGTCATTCTGACCCTGAACAGGCAGTTAACCCACTGTTCCTAGGCCATCATTGAAAATAAGATTTTTTTCTTAACTGACTTGCCTTGTTAAATAAAGGTAAAAGTAAAAAATTGAATTTAAAAAAACGTCACAAATAGTGTGTCCCCATTTATTGAGTACGGAGACAAATAGCAAAGGTGTCTGGGGCAGTATTTGAAGTACCTAAATATAGTGTAACCTACCAATCAATGAATATTAAGTGCCATGAAGGGCACAATCTTACAATGTTGCAGTCCAGAAATGAAAGCTTTATGATATATGCCAAAAGCCTGGGCCTCTGATGGAGACTATAGAACTGTCATAAACACCTGCTTCACTATTCCCCCTTTTCTCTAGGCGCATTTGTGTGCCCAGGCCCCATAGGCATATCGAAAGCTGACCGATGTAAAGAGAGAGAAGTGCCTTAACAGAATGCAATCTAAAGCTTGTGTGGTCCAAAGACGGGAACTCTAACACCTATGGCAAAAGAATGGGCTCCTGACGGAGACAATATAATTCTCCCAGCAGAATGTTACAATAGTAGCAATAGTCACCTGTTAAACTGATTCTACATTCAATTTAGACTTTAAGTCTAAATTAGTTGGTGTTCTTCAACCCAAAAGGCACTCGACTGTGTAAAACAAAATCCACAAAGGAAATACAACAGGCAAATGCATATGTGGTCCCAATGTCTAAGTAGTGACGGCAGGGCTAGTTCAAACTGTAGTAGGATGGTTCTCCTCACAGGTGAGTAAATCAGCCCAGGCTTGGTGAATATAGCACTTGGTTGATCTCTGGGAGCAGGACACTGGAGAGCTGAATAGAGACAAATGTGAGAGACAAGAATGAATAAAATATTTAATCACGGCTAAGGAATGTAGTTTATGATTTGAAAGGTTTTTATAGTTTTGAATTATTACTTGGAATAAACTAGGGCTGACCCCATTTAGTCAACTGGTCAATTGTTTGGTCGATAGGCTGTTGATCGTCCAAGATTATTTTAGTCGAGCAGCTGCAAATAGATTGTTCTTTTTAATGGCACACACCTTTCTGATTCAGTCTGTCTCAGTGAACTAATCCATTGTGGAAGCCGCAGGGATGGCACGGTCCAAGAAGAAGGGGAGTGTGGATAAAATGCACAAGGCACGTCTCTCTCCAGAATGCGCTCTCGCCCGCCATTTTGAACGCATTCATTGTTTCATAACTTCATTGTGTGAATTGTTTGCCATTTGATTGTTAGATTCTATCAATTCCCCCATACACTGAATATATAAAACATTTAGAACACCTGCTCTTTCAAAGACATAGACTGTCCAGGTGAATCCAAATGAAAGCTATGATCACTTGTTGAATCTACTTCAATCAGTGTAGATGAAGGGGAGGAGACAGGCTTCGGGATCGGTGTCCCTTCCACGGGACGGTTGAGCTAACGTAGGCTAATGCGATTAGCATGAGGTTGTAAGTAACAATAACATTTTCCAGGATATAGACATATCTGCACTGTCCAATTTATAGTAGCTATTACAGTGAAATAATACCATGCTATAGTTTGAGGAGAGTGCACAGTTTTGAACATGAAAAGTTATTAACTGGGGGCGCTATATCACTTTTGGATAAAAAGACGTGCCCGTTTTAAGCGCAATATTTTGTCACAAAAAGATGCTCGACTATGCATATAATTGGTAGCTTTGGAAAGAAAACACTCTGACGTGTCCAGAACTGCAAAGATATTCTCTGTGCGTGCCCTAGAACGTGAGCTACAGGCAAAACCAAGATGAGACGGCATCCAGGAAATGAGCAGGATTTTTGAGGCTCTGTTTTTCATTGTCTCCTTATATGGCTGTGAATGCGAGAGGAACGAGCCTGCCCTTTCTGTCGTTTCCCCAAGGTGTCTGCAGCATTGTGACGTATTTGTAGGCATATCATTGGAAGATTGACCATAAGAGACCACATTTACCAGGTGTCCGCCCGGTGTCCTGCGCCGAAATTGGTGCGCAAAACTCAGCTGCAAGTATTTTTCCATGGAATTTAGAGAAGAAAGCAGGCTTCCACGAACGATATATGAATGAAGAGATATGTGAAAAAACACCTTGAGGATTGATTCCAAACAACGTTTGCCATGTTTCGGTCGATATTATGGAGTTAATTCGGAAAAAGTTTGACGTTGTACGTGACTGAATTTTCGGTTCGTTTCGGTAGCCAAATGTGATGTACAAAGCGGAGCGATTTCTCCTACACAAAGACGCTTTCAGGAAAAACTGCACATTTGCTATGTAACTGAGAGTCTCCTCATTGAAAACATCCAAAGCTCTTCAAAGGTAAATGATTTTATTTATTTGGTTATCTGGTTTTTGTGAAAATGTTGCGTGCTAAATGCTACTCAAAATGCTAAGCTAGCTTAGCATACTCTTACACAAATTAGTGAATTGCTATGGTTCAAAAGCATATTTTGAAAATCTGAGATGACAGTGTTGTTAAGAAAAGGCTAAGCTTGAGAGTAGGCGCATTATTTTCATTTTATTTGCGATTTTCATAAATCGTTAACGTTGCGTTATGCTAATGAGCCTGAGGCTTTAGTCACGATCCCGGATCCGGGATGGGGAGTTTCAAGAAGTTAATAAACAAATTAGGCACATTTGGGCAGTCTTGATACAACATTTTGAACAGAAATACAATGTTTCATTGGATCAGTCTAAAACTTTGCACATACACTGCTGCCATCTAGTGGCCAAAATCTAAATTGCAGCTGGGCTGGAATACGGGATTATGTCCATTATGTCCTTTCTCTTGTATTTCAAAGATGATAGTACAAAAACAAAAAAATAGAACGGTTGTTTTTTCTTTGTATTATCTTTTACCAGATCTATTGTGTTATATTCTCCTATATTCCTTTCACATTTCCACAAACTGCAAATGGTTTCCTTCTAAATGGAACCAATAATATGCATACCCTTGCTTCAGGGCCTGCGTTACAGGCAGTTAGATTTGGGTATGTTATTTTAGGCGAAAATTAAAAAAAAAAATAATAATAATAATTTTTAAGCCTTGAGACAATTGAGGCATGGATTGTGTATGTGTACCATTCAGAGGGTGAATGGGCAAGACAAAAGATTTAAGTGACTTTCAAAGGGGTATGGTAGTAGGTGCCAGACGCACTGGTTTGTGTCAAGAATTGCAACGATGCTGGGTTTTTCCACAATCAAAAGTTTCCTGTGTGTATCAAGAATGGTCCAACACTCAAAGGAAATCCAGCCAACTTTACAATAGTGGGAAGTATTGGAGTGGGCCAGCATCCCAGTGGGATGCTTTTGACACCTTGCTCCGACAAATTTAGGCTGTTCTGAGGGCAAAGGGGTAAATACTATGTATATGGAAAAATACACCGTTTAACATTTAGACTAATCAATTGGTCGGAAGAACAGACTACTCCCAGTCGACCAAGATACTTTTTTGTCGGGGACAGCCCTAGAATAAACAGATAGCTAAAATGGGCCTTGTCCCAGAATAACATGCTAGCTAGTGATAAAGCTATCTGCTCCTGCTAGCTAGCAACATATCTACTTGTTGTAACTGGCTAACTAGCAAGCTAGCTACATTACCAAGGTTGCTGCATTCTAAGTTGGGACTCTATTTACAGCTCGCATTGATGATATCACATTTCTATAACTAGTTAGATTACAGATAAATAAAAATACTTACCTGATAGCAGCTTGTCGGACAGAACTCACCAGCTGTCTACTACCTTAGATGCGGATAATGTGATTGGCAGACTTGATCAGCAGAGATAGTACCATGGATAAGACACAAGTTTTGATTGGTTTACAGATTAGTACCTGGTGGTGTTTGCCTGTCCAGCAAGCAAACATAATAGTATTTAGAAGAATACTTTCTTTTTTTTGACACTGCCAACAAACGGAAATGTGTTCAGAAGAATATAAATATATAATATATAAAAACCAGCTCCTCTCTGGAAAAATCAATCATCTCAAAAACCAAAGCAAATAGCTTTCTACGGTCCACCACCAAGCATGGCTCCAGTCAATTTGAGTGGCTCCATGCACTAACTGATTGTGCCACAGACAAACCGTTAGTGTGATGCTCAGGCCCAGTCAATGCGACAACAAGAGCCTTCTTTTTGTTGACCAATAAGTAGACTAAACCATTATAATGCAATTTTGTGTGGGCCCAATTGAACATTTCCAGGGGAAAACTATTGTGAAACACTATCATTTCACTATTACTTTAGATATATTGAAGACATTTTCTGAAATTACAATGCAAAAATATTACATGTTGCTCCTATTTCAAATATCTGGGTGTCCGACAAAGATGTATGATACTATATGAATAGGGAAATTATTTCAAATCCCATCCCTCCTTGAAACACATTGGCCGGATCTGAATACCCATACTAGCCTACTACATACTTAAACTGCATACTAATTTCAGCGTTTGTTCTAGAATAATTCACTCAGCTTTTCCGACTCAGCTGTTTGACAACACCTGCTAATCAGATAAATTGATGGGCTGTACCAAAATTAACGAATGGTGGGAGTCAACGCAATCACGCATTAGATTATGCATTTGGAGTACTATTTTCGAAATTCCACATACTATTAAACAACTATTTAGTACGCTCTTATGGGTATTCGGACATAGTCATTGTTAATTTTCCATCGAAAAAAATGTAAAAAGCATCTGCAGAGGGCATTGATGTAGAGGGCAGATCATTGGGGGTGGTCGGCGTTTACCTCTCCTCTCCTATTTGGGCGTGCGAGATCAAGTGCCCAGGCCTAGTATATGTGCAGTCTCAATGAAATAGAGTAGGCTGTCTATGGAAGTTATGTTTCAAAGGAAACCACATATGATTTGACTGTAGTTTACTACAGTGTCTGTAAATTAATGTTGTTAATGGAAAGAAGTGGAGGGCGCTCAACCAACATGAGTCGAGGTACAATCAAAAGATTGGATCATTTCTCGGAGTATTTTCTAAATGCTAGGAGGTGAATGCATGTACCCTGTGAACAGCTTTCAGTTCCTCCTTCAGAGAGTTGGTCTCCTGTTTGAGGCACTGCAGCTCTGTGTCCCTGACCCGTAGGATCACCTGCAGCGTAACACAACAAATGGAGGTTAAAAAAATACATAAGTGTTAAGATAATGTGTCAATTGAGGTTTAATAATAATAATAAAATGTACCCTTTGGAGTGCCGGATACAATTATGGATACAATTTTGGAGGATCCAGCACATATCTACTTTTGAATAATCCGCGAATTATGTAGTATGAATAGACTGAGTGAATGTGTAGTATGAATTCTTCTATAATGTGAGTACCTCCAGTTCGTAGAGGTCTTTCCCCTGTAAGGCAGTGGCCGGTTCCTCGCTGAGAAGGGAGTGCTTGCAAGAGATCTCCTCAGTCAGCCTCTGAGTCAGCTCCTGAGGAGAGGGGGATGAGTGTCAGACACCAACATCAAAGAAGCTTCCCTTTTGCCAACCATCCATGTTGAGTCTATGAAAACTTTGGTGTCCTACTACATTCTTTTCAATGATTTCCCTGGAGATCATTTACATTTTTTATTTATTAGCCTTTATTTAAAACAGAAGAAACAAGCGGAGACAGAGTATATTTTACAGTTGTGCCCTATGATACAACAATAAAAACAACACAGCAATTAATACGAATTTAAAACCAAACAAAATTATAACATGTAAAAAGTACAAGATGGAGATTAAAATGATTAAAATAAATAAACTTCAAGGCAGACCTGGTGTGTTTTTAAATACTTTGTGCTAAGTGCTCTCAGAAAGTATTCACATTCACATATTTGTTGTGTCACAAAGCGGGATTCAAATTGATTTGTCATTTTTTTTTGTCAACAATCTACACAAAATACTCTGTCAAAGTGGAAGAAAAAGTATAACATTTGTAAAAGAATTAAGAAAAATAAAACACCATATCTTGATTAGATAAGTATTCAACCCCCTGAGTAAATACATGTTAGAATTACATAGGGCAGCGATTACAGCTGTGAGTTTTGAGGTTAAGTCTCTAATAGCTTTGCACACCTGCATTGTACAATATTTGCACATTATATTATTTCAGATTCTTCTAGCTCTGTCAAGTTGGTGGTTGTTTATCAATGCTATACAGACATGTTCAATTCTTGCCATAGATTTTCAAGCCAATTTAAGTCAAAACTGCAACTAGGCCAATCAGGAAAAGTAAATGTTGTCTTGTTAACCAACTCCAGTGTGTATTTGGCCTTGTGTTTTAGGTTATTGTCCTGCTGAAATGTGAATTTGTCTCCCAGTGTCTGTTGGAAAGCAGACTGAACCAGGTTTTCTTCTAAGATTTTGCCTGTGCTTAGCTCCACTACGTTTCTTTTTACCCCTAAAAAAAATCAAGTGCAGCTACCATCATGCTTGAAAATATGAAGAATGGTTGTCACACCCTGACCTTAGTATTCTTTGTTTTCCTTGTTATTTTGGTTAGGTCAGGGTGTGACATGGGTGATGTATGTGTTTTTTGTCTTGTCTAGGTTTTTTTTGTATGTTTATGGGGCTGTTGCTCTTCTAGGTATATTGTACAGTGCCTTGCGAAAGTATTCGGCCCCCTTGAACTTTGCGACCTTTTGCCACATTTCAGGCTTCATACATAAAGATATAAAACTGTCTTTTTTTGTGAAGAATCAACAACAAGTGGGACACAATCATGAAGTGGAACGACATTTATTGAATGTTTCAAACTTTTTTAACAAATCAAAAACTGAACGTGTTCTCGCACACCCCGAGAGCTTCTGGCCAGCGGGGTGGTGGCACCGGGATCCTCATCTCTCCCAAGTGGTCATTCTCTCTCTCTCCCCTTACCCATCTGTCTATCGCCTCCTTTGAATTCCATGCTGTCACAGTTACCAGCCCTTTCAAGCTTAACATCCTTATCATTTATCGCCCTCCAGGTTCCCTCGGAGAGTTCATCAATGAGCTTGATGCCTTGATAAGCTCCTTTCCTGAGGACGGCTCACCTCTCACAGTCCTGGGCGACTTTAACCTCCCCACGTCTACCTTTGACTCATTCCTCTCTGCCTCCTTCTTTCCACTCCTCTCCTCTTTTGACCTCACCCTCTCACCTTCCCCCCTACTCACAAGGCAGGCAATACGCTCGACCTCATCTTTACTAGATGCTGTTCTTCCACTAACCTCATTGCAACTCCCCTCCAAGTCTCCGACCACTACCTTGTATCCTTTTCCCTCTCGCTCTCATCCAACACTTCCCACACTGCCCCTACTCGGATGGTATCGCGCCGTCCCAACCTTCGCTCTCTCTCCCCCGCTACTTTCTCCTCTTCCATCCTATCATCTCTTCCCTCTGCTCATACCTTCTCCAACCTATCTCCTGATTCTGCCTCCTCAACCCTCCTCACTTCCCTTTCTGCATCCTTTGACTCTCTATGTCCCCTATCCTCCAGGCCGGCTCGGCCCTCCCCTCCCGCTCCGTGGCTCGACGACTCATTGCGAGCTCACAGAACAGAGCTCCGGGCAGCCGAGCGGAAATGGAGGAAAACTCGCCTCCCTGCGGACCTGGCATCCTTTCACTCCCTCATCTCTACATTTTCCTCCTCTGTCTCTGCTGCTAAAGCCACTTTCTACCACTCTAAATTCCAAGCATCTGCCTCTAACCCTAGGAAGCTCTTTGCCACCTTCTCCTCCCTCCTGAATCCTCCTCCCCCTCCTCCCTCTCTGCAGATGACTTCGTCAACCATTTTGAAAAGAAGGTCGACGACATCCGATCCTCGTTTGCTAAGTCAAACGACACCGCTGGTTCTGCTCACACTGCCCTACCCTGTGCTCTGACCTCTTTCTCCCCTCTCTCTCCAGATGAAATATCGCTTCTTGTGACGGCCGGCCGCCCAACAACCTGCCCGCTTGACCCTATCCCCTCCTCTCTTCTCCAGACCATTTCCGGAGACCTTCTCCCTTACCTCACCTCGCTCATCAACTCATCCCTGACCGCTGGCTACATCCCTTCCGTCTTCAAGAGAGCGAGAGTTGCACCCCTTCTGAAAAAACCTACACTCGATCCCTCCGATGTCAACAACTACAGACCAGTATCCCTTCTTTCTTTTCTCTCCAAAACTCTTGAACGTGCCGTCCTTGGCCAGCTCTCCCGCTATCTCTCTCAGAATGACCTTCTTGATCCAAATCAGTCAGGTTTCAAGACTAGTCATTCAACTGAGACTGCTCTTCTCTGTATCACGGAAGCGCTCCGCACTGCTAAAGCTAACTCTCTCTCCTCTGCTCTCATCCTTCTAGACCTATCGGCTGCCTTCGATACTGTGAACCATCAGATCCTCCTCTCCACCCTCTCTGAGTTGGGCATCTCCGGCGCGGCCCACGCTTGGATTGCGTCCTACCTGACAGGTCGCTCCTACCAGGTGGCGTGGCGAGAATCTTTCTCCTCGCCACGCGCTCTCACCACTGGTGTCCCCCAGGGCTCTGTTCTAGGCCCTCTCCTATTCTCGCTATACACCAAGTCACTTGGTCTGTCATAACCTCACATGGTCTCTCCTATCATTGCTATGCAGACGACACACAATTAATCTTCTCCTTTCCCCCTTCTGATGACCAGGTGGCGAATCGCATCTCTGCATGTCTGGCAGACATATCAGTGTGGATGACGGATCACCACCTCAAGCTGAACCTCGGCAAGACGGAGCTGCTCTTCCTCCCGGGGAAGGACTGCCCGTTCCATGATCTCGCCATCACGGTTGACAACTCCATTGTGTCCTCCTCCCAGAGCGCTAAGAACCTTGGCGTGATCCTGGACAACACCCTGTCGTTCTCAACCAACATCATGGTGGTGGCCCGTTCCTGTAGGTTCATGCTCTACAACATCCGCAGAGTACGACCCTGCCTCACACAGGAAGCGGCGCAGGTCCTAATCCAGGCACTTGTCATCTCCCGTCTGGATTACTGCAACTCGCTGTTGGCTGGGCTCCCTGCCTATGCCATTAAACCCCTACAACTCATCCAGAACGCCGCAGCCCGTCTGGTGTTCAACCTTCCCAAGTTCTCTCACGTCACCCCGCTCCTCCGCTCTCTCCACTGGCTTCCAGTTGAAGCTCGCATCCGCTACAAGACCATGGTGCTTGCCTACGGAGCTGTGAGGGGAACGGCACCGCAGTACCTCCAGGCTCTGATCAGGCCCTACACCCAAACAAGGGCACTGCGTTCATCCACCTCTGGCCTGCTCGCCTCCCTACCACTGAGGAAGTACAGTTCCCGCTCAGCCCAGTCAAAACTGTTCGCTGCTCTGGCCCCCCAATGGTGGAACAAACTCCCTCACGACGCCAGGACAGCGGAGTCAATCACCACCTTCCGGAGACACCTGAAACCCCACCTCTTTAAGGAATACCTAGGATAGGATAAAGTAATCCTTCTCACCCCCCCCCCTTAAATGATTTAGATGCACTATTGTAAAGTGGCTGTTCCACTGGATGTCATAAGGTGAATTCACCAATTTGTAAGTCGCTCTGGATAAGAGCGTCTGCCAAATGACTTAAATGTAAATGTAATGTAAATATTTCCATAAACCTTTTAACTAGCTATAGTAAATATAAGACAAGGTTAATAGCTTGGCTAGCTAAATACACTACATGAACAAAAGTAGGTGTACACCTTCTCATTGAACATCTCATTCCATATTCATGGGCATTAATATGGAGTGTGTGTCCCCTTTGTCCCCGCTAAAACAGCCTCCACTTTTCTGGGAAGGCTTTCCACTAGATGTTGCAACATTGCTGCTGGGACTTGCTTCCATTCAGCCACAAGAGCATTAGTGAAGTTTTGCACTGATGTTGGGCGTTTAGGCCTGACTCGCAGTTGGCGTTCCAATTCATCCCAAAGGTGTTCGATGGGGTTGAGGTCAGGGCTATGTGAAGGCCAGTCAAGTTCTTCCACACCGATCTCGACAAATTATTTCTGTATGGATCTCGCTTTGTGCACGGGGGCATTGTCATGCTGAAACATTAAAGGGCCTTCCCCAAACTGTTGCCACAAAGTTGGAAGCACAGAATCGTCTAGAATGTAATTGTATGCTGTAAAACTAATTAGCTAGCTAGCTAATGAACCAATTTTAGCTGTCTGGCAGCGAACATGTTCTTGTTGTGTTCAATAACTTTAGCTAAATAGTAATTACATATTACACCTAACATCACATTTTGATAACATGCACCAAGTGTAGAACAACTTTGCGACAGACGAGTAGGTAACTAGTTTCCTGCGTCACATGTATTGGGCGGACTGACTAATCGGATTGCAGAAGTGCTGACAAAAGCGGGCATAGCTAGGATCTATTGTCCATCCGATCAGAGACACTGTGCTCACAACATCTATCTCCTAAATAGCGTCGCTGGTGTATTTTTTTCAAATCTTTGAACAAATTGCGCAATATATGCCATTTTTACCAGGTGCTACTCATCAAACAGACTATAACAAGAATGTAGCCAACTTTCAACAACCTTTTAGATAAGAAAATATCTGCTTACCATTCTGTCATGTGTCCTCCTTTTGCCTTTATATATGTGTCTTCACACATGATATGGGGGTAATCCCGGGCCAGTTTCCTAATGGGAATTGAAACTTGTGCAACTTCAGTTTAAGTTTTATGTCCATATATATATAAATTGCAAAAAAGTTCAAATGATTGAGTGACAGGTTAGTGCAAAATATGTTTATCTGCTGTGCTGTCAGCACAATGGACAGAGCGTGCCGCGGTGTGTTTAAGGGGGCTATGGAAAGCCACTGAGGCGGTTATTTATGACTCCTTTGGGTTGTCATAAAAAGAAAAAAAGAAAAGCCTAAGTGAACAACGTGATTTGACTCCGCCTGTAATATTTGCCACTGCCACGATGGATTTCAGAAATTGGCTTCGCCAAAGTAACCAAACAAAGTGAAAGTAAAGGGAGACAACTGGCTACTGTGTCAGTGGTTGTTAAATGTTATGACAGCATTGTGACATTCCTCTCTGACATCGAATGCACGCAATCGTGCAAAACAGAAGTAAGACTCAAGGCTACAGGGATACTGAAGGCAGTGACTGACCCCGGCTTTAAGTTTACAGCCACCATAGTGCACAGAATCCTCAGTCTTCTTGATTCTGTAAACAAATTACTCCAGGCAAAAGCAACAGATCTTTACACTGGAGTCAAAGTGGTCCACAGTGAGTTGAGAAGCTGAGGTGTGACAATGAGTTTGAAGTAATTTAGCCAATGTTTAATGCAAGTGACGCACCACCAGCTCCAAACAAATGATGACATTATGTCAGTACAAATCTCTAGCAATACGTGGTGGACAGGTCAGCAAGACAGATGAGAAGAGACTGAGTGTAAAAGACTGTTCTTGGATGCTGTCATTAGTGAAGTGTCAGGACAATTTTTTATTTTACCTTTATTTAACTAGGCAAGTCAGTTAAGAACAAATTCTTATTTTCAATGACGGCCTAGGAACAGTGGGTTAACTGCCTGTTCAGGGGCAGAATGACAGATTTGTATCTTGCCAGCTCGGGGATTTGAACTTGCAACCTTCCAGTTACTAGTCCAACACTCTAACCACTAGGCTAACCTGCCGCCCAAGTGGAATTCTGCTAACTTAAACTGCCAAGTGGTGGAGACCCTGTGTGCCCTTGACCCAGAGAGCCATGACTTTCTAGATGTGAAAATGGTGAAACATTTGGTGGTGTTGGGTTCTGAGAATATGAAATGTTACTTATTCATGTCACTGATGAGGTTGAGGGTCTTCACCAATAGTTAACGGTTACATAGTGGGTGCAACTAAGCTTGGAATGTGTTGAGTGCAGGGAACCGATTACATGTGGCAGGCATTGATAAGGGGAGACGGTTGGAGATCTTAGAAACTAACAATGTCACTGAGGGAGAGAGGGTAATATATAACGTTTACATTATGTCAGGATATGTTATTGTTAGCCATCAGGGATCCTCTGGGAGAAGAGACAGTCTGGTATCAATAACCATGACAGACTTGAGTTGGGGAGGAGTGAGCACTTTGGGGTAGAGGTCAGGTCAGATGTGAGGAAGAACATATATAACTAAGGTTCTGTCTAGCCAACAGGGATGCATTGGCTGTTCGATTGTGGAGGAGGAGACAGCCTAGGAGAAAGGGTTAAATATCAATGCTTCTGTGAAATGTTTTTTTGTTGTCTGAATTACAGCTGTAACGACCCTTTGGGAAGAATTAAACTTGGTTAAGCTTCTCTCGTGTCCGTGAGTTATTCAATCTGAAAAATAAGAACCTAACAGTGGAAACTGAGTTTAGTTTTTTTGCACACTAAAATCGCCCACTCCTGGTCAAATGAGGACAAGTGGACCCCACTTGATATCCTGAAAAGATTCTCTGGGCCTCTCTCCACTATGCCGACCGTGCTTACTGCACTGACACGTGGATGACACAACTACATGCGAGAACTAATTTTACACGTGTTCAGTCAGAACAGAAGAAGCATGCTATGCCCGAGGAAAGCTCATGTAATCAAACTGGCATTTGAGGGGGATCTTACCAGAATATTTCGGAGAGAATTGAAATAATCAATGTTTCATGAGCTGAAATAAAAAAATCCTAGAATTTGTGCACAAATTTGCTTACATCCCTGTTGGTGAGTATTTCTCATTTACCAAGATAATCCATCCACCTGACAGGCGTGGCATATCAAGAAGCTGATTAAACAGAATGATCCTTACACAGGTGAACCTTCTGCTGGGGACAATAAAAGTCCAATCTAAAATGTGCAGTTGTGTCACACAACAAAATGCTCAAATTTTGAGGGAGCACGCAACTGCCATGCTGACTGCAGGAATGTCCACCAGAGCCGTTGCCAGATAATTTAATGTTAATTTATCAACCATAAGCCGCCTCCAATGTCATTTTAGTGAATTTGGCAGTATGTCCAACACGGCCTCACAACCGCAGACTACTTGTAACCATGCCAGCCCAGGACCTCCACTTCCGGCTTCTTTACCTGTGGTAATCGTCTGTGACCAGCCACCCAGACATGAAGCCCTTTTGTGGGAAAATATTCTTTTGATTGGCTGGGCCTGGCTCTCCAGTGAGTTGGCCCTCAAGTGGTTGGACCTATGCCCTCCCAGGCCCACCCATGGCTGCGCACCTGCCCAGTCATGTGAAATCCATAGATTAGGGCCGAATGTATTTATTTCAATTGACTGATTTCCTTATATGAACTGTAACTTAATAAAATCATTAGTTGTTGCATGTTATGTTTATATTTTTGTTCAGTATAGAACCATGGAGAGTTACCGCGAGTCACAAAGAAAACAGGAGCTGCCTCCACTATTCCAGCACCATTTCAACTTCAACATTTCAACATAATCAAACCACCTATGGTTAGTCTAATACAGTGACAACTAAAAGTGGCTGTACATTGTACTGATTTGTGTGTGTGTGTGTGTGTGTGTGTGTGTGTGTGTGTGTGTGTGTGTGTGTGTGTGTGTGTGTGTGTGTGTGTGTGTGTGTGTGTGTGTGTGTGTGTGTGTGTGTGTGTACCTGCAATTAGAAAAAACATGTTGACTTACCCTACTTGTAGAAAAACACCAATACAATCCTCTTTCATGTTGCCAAAACGGTCTATAACTGTCATATAGTACACACTTTTAGTTTTTGTTGTCCTAGGCTACCTGCCTAAAATGCTTGCTTGCTAGCCTAACTTCCTTTCATGGGCAACGATGAACCAGGCCACCTAGTTAACATTAGCATACTACAAATAGCTACATTTTGAACTTCCATCCTCTCAGGCCAGGGGCACAATGTATGAATTTATAGTTGGATCAGAATCTCTGTAATAATAATTGGCAAGTACGGAGAATTAAGTAAAACCACAAGTTCAAATCCCTATCTCCATCCATGGCTAATATAGGAAAGGGGCAATTTTAGGTAGATAGCTACCTACAGGACAAGGACACAACGAGATGTAACAATTCAAGTTTTTTTCGTTCAATGAAGTTTGGCTTCTGATGTGATTGGTCTGAAGCCAAATCCAAACTGGCTTTCGTTGACACATTTTTGTGGTGCGCCAGGATGATTCACGACTGACCTCACTCAGTTTTTCAAGAATGCTGATTGGCTATTATTTAAACAATAGAGATACATTCTGCCTTTGAGAAGTAAAGGAAATGTATGAATCACAGAGACAAAATATACGTTATTTGGTATGGGGTTTTTTTCCATTTTTTTCTTGGTCAATTTTTGGGGAATACAACATGAATACATGCCATTGGCATCAAGGAGGCTGAAGCTCTTCTGAAAAGGTGGAGAAATAGTCCAGCTGGTTGGTTGTCAAAATCTTAGTGGTGTAGCCAGTGGTGCCATTTCAGCAAAAACCTAGGGGTATGGAATGGCAATATGACTTCCTTAGCCACCAGCCTAGATTTCCAATGGCCTTGCTTTAGTGTGTAGGGCTCTGTCCATGTTTCGGGAGATTTTGCGCCAACCTGTCACTTCTTGATCAAAAGCACTCAATGGTCTCACTCAATGACACCCCTGGGTAAAGCTAGTTTCATCATAGAAATAGATACATTCTATTACGGTTTTCTTGGTAGCCTATTGGTTTCCGTGGTTGTAAATAGAACTGTACATATTGGAAACGTGTTTATGGCAAGCTGGTATTGCTTAATTGATTATGTGGGTAGAATTGTATCCAGAGAAGTGTATTGTGCCATATCACAACGTGTTGCTGTACTCATGAGCGCCATTATTTTCCAGGTTTTAAGCGGGCCTATATGCCTATTTATTAGGCAATACAGCTGAGCATGGCTGCATCTCACTGTAGTAGGCTGTAGTTTATGTTTTAGTTATTTGGATCTCCATTCACCTTTTTGTTTATGTAGATGTAGATTGTGTCCTGCCTTTATCAATCTGATATTTAGTTTACTGTTAATGTAACTATCCTAAATGTAGATTGTGTCCTGCCTTTATCAATCTGATATTTAGTTTACTAGGCCTACTTGGTATCGCTGTTTTGTTCTGTGCCTATTCATTTGTTCGCATTCACAGTTGTGTCATTATTCTAAGACAAACTGATATTCAGTGTTTTTGTTTGCATGCATGAATAGCTAAGCTACAACTTTCCGCATTTAGTTTTAATTATTTTGGTAAGACAGGTGTGTGTATGGCTGCATTCACAAAGGCTGTTTGTTATAGAGGAATTCACCTATCTTCATTACCAAAACGGCCTTACTTTACTGCGTAGGGTGCTGTTTATTGTGCTGATACAGTGCAGTGGATATAGGTTACAGATTTTGCCCAGCCTGTCCCTTCAAAAGCACTCAATCAATGGTTTCGGAGTCTCTGCATTTGAACTTTATGTTTATTGTGGTATAGCGTGATAGTATAGTGTGAAATAAGCAGAATTCAACACACAGTGCCTTCGGAAAGTATTCAGATCCCTTGACTTTTTCCACATTTTTGGTAGGTTACAGCCTTATTCTAAAATTGAATTAAATATGACATTTACACAAGTATTCAGAACATTTACTCAGTACTTTGTTGAACCACCTTTGGCAGCGATTACAGCCTTGAGTCTTCTTGGGTATGACGCTAAAAGCTTGGCACACCTGTATTTGGGGAGTTTCTTCCATGCTACTCTGCAAATCCTCTCTAGAACTGTTAGTTTGGATGGGGAGCATTGCTGTACAGCTATTTTCAGGTCTCCTCAGAGATGTTCGATCTGGTTCAAGTCCGGGCTCTGGTTGGGCCACTCAAGGACATTCATAAACTTGTCCCGAAGCCACTCCTGCATTGTCTTGGCTGTGAGCTTAGAGTCGCTGTCCTGTTGGAAGGTAAACCTTTGACCCAGGCTGAGGCCCTGAGCGCTCTGGAGCAGGTTTTCATCAAGGATCACTCTGTGCTTTGCTCCGTTTATCTTTTCCTGACTAGTCTCCCAGTCCCTGCAGCTGAAAAACATCCCCACAGCATGATGCTGCTGCCGCCACCATTCTCATATGTAGGGATGGTGCCAGGTTTCCTCTAGATGTGACTGACACTTTGTATTCAGGCCAAAGAGTTCAAACTTGATTTCTTCAGACCAGAGAATCTTGTTTCTCATGGTCTGAGTGTTTTTAGGTGCCTTTTGGCAAACTCCAAGTGGGCTTTCATGTGCCTTTTACTGAGGATTGGCTTCTCTACCATAAAGGCCTGATTGGTGAAGTGCTGCAGAGTTAGTTGTCCTTCTCGAAGGAAGGTTCTTCCATCTCCATAGAGGAACTCTAGAGCTTGGTCATAGTGGCCATTGGGTTCTTGGTCACCTCCCTGACCAAGGCCCTTCTTCCCCGACTGCTCAGTTTGGCTGGGAAGCCAGCTCTAGGAAGTCTTGGTGGTTCCAAAGTTCTTCCATTTAAGAATTATGTAGGCCACTGTGTTCTTGGGGACCTTCAATGCTGCAGAAATGTTTTGGTTACCATTCTCCAGATCTGTGCCTTGACACAATCCTGTCTCGGAGCTCTACAGACAATTTCTTAGAACACATGGCTTGGTTTTTCCTCTGACATGCACTGTCAACTGTGGGACCTTATATAGACAGGTCGTATTGCCTTTCCAAATAATGTCCAATCAACTGAATTTACAACAGGTGGACTCGGATGATCAACGGAAACAGGATGCACCTGAGCTCAATTTCAAGAACCTGTTTTCGGTTTGTTATTATGGGGTATTGTGTGTAGATTGCTGAGTTAAAAAAACAAACATTTTAGAATAAAGCTGTAACAAAATGTTGAATAAGTCAAGGGGTCTGAATACTTTCCGAAGTCACTGTATATGCCATATCTCATAATCGATTGGGGTTACCCGAAAAAAAACATGTTCACTGTGATAGTATGTCTATTTTTTCATAGATCTGTGTTATTCCACAAAGTTATATCTAGAGCATTGTAGTGCTGCAGTGAGGCGGAGGGCCGCAGCTGGGACATAGCTCTACTTAGCTCTAATAGAGTGAGAGAGCTGTGCACTGTGACAGCCAGTCCAAAACTGAGTCAGAGGTTTAGGTACTTTGACAAATCTCAGAAATGTGCTGTTCCCCTTTAATCTACCAATGAATCATCAATCTACCAATCATCATCAGCACCTTCCCCCACTTGTCTTGTGCACCTCTGTTGTATTGGTCTGACGTTTTGGCAATAAAGAGATTGTGTTTGTAAGTCTTTTTGGGATAGTTTTCCACGCAAGTGCGACACACATCGACCATTGATTTGAAGGTTGTAGTCTTTCTTCTTCTCGGTGAAGCCATTAGCTAGCTATATATGGCTAGCTAACTGTGTCCTTTGCTAGTTAGCTGGCTGGAAGGTAGGGCAGATAGTTTTTTTCTTTTTGAGGCCAGTGGGAATAGGTGAATCCGAAACCACTCAATTGCCCCTACCAACTCACTCAGAGGATCCTCCGTTGTCACGTGTTGCTGACCAAACTCGAAGGGTGACTTCCAAAGGGTGGTGAGAGGACCAATAAACCCATCAACTTCAGGATTTTCCACTTTTAAATAGTAAAACAAGCATGAAAATCGAATTATCGAGTTGAATTACTACATCCATTGAATTACTCAAATAATTGTAGCTGTTCACAAAGATGATGATTGGGAATTGTTGTATTTTACTTCCCTATTGGAATTGTCTTTTTGGGCCCGACTTAAATTAAACTGCAACACCAAAGCTGGCTTGTAGGTACAGTCGAAAGCATGCTTTGAGACCGGAACCCTGGGGCTAATGGGCCTCCTGTTGCCAGCTCACTTCACGGCAAATATTTTCCTGGCAGACCCAGCATTCGAACTCAACCCAGGTCTGCCAAATAAACATAACCCAGGTCTGGTGGTCATTGATCTAAACTGGCACACTGGGTGAGTACATGCAGTGTACTATATGGGTGTCTGGTGGTGTCTTGCCTGCTTGTGGATGCTGAGCACCTGGTTCTCCCTCTGGCACTGTAGCAGGGCCTGTCTCTCGGCCTCCAGGGCCTGATTCTGCTGGGCGCACTCCAGACACTTCTGGGAGTACTGGCCCGACAACACCTCCAGCTCCCTGTGCAGAGACCGCAGCTCAACCCTAGACGATGGGGCAAAGGGGAAAGTCGGCAGTTATACAAAGGTGCATGTACTTTGCATTGAAACAAACATGTAACACTCACACACACACACACACACACAGTGCATGCATGCACACACACACTTTAAAAAAGCCAGGTGCATGAATACAAAAACACCCAGATAAGAAAGAGACATACAGTCTCAGTCAAACGTTTGGACACACCTACTCATTCCAGGGTTTTTCTTTATTTTTACTATTTTCTACAATGTAGAATAATAATGAAGACATCAAAACGATTAAATAACACACATGGAATCACGTAGTAACCAAAAAAGTGTTAAACAAATCTAAATCTAATTTATATTTGAGATTCTTCAAAGTATTCACCCTTTGCCTTGATGACAGCTTTGCACACACTCATATACACTGTGGCAGTGTCCGAATAGCCATACTTGCGTTCTAAATAGTAGGCATTTTGGGTATGCAAACAAATAAAGTTTTATAGTATGTTAAATTTGGAAAATGTAGTGCTTTAAATGCCAGGATGTCATACTCATATCAGCTTCTCATCTAGTAGAATTCACTGTACACTATTAAGGAAGAGAATTGTCTTTAGAAATGTGTGTTTGACAACAGCTGATAATCAGCTGAGGAGACACACTGTACCAAAATTAATGAATGGTGGGAATCAACGCAATTGTGCATTAGATGATGGATTCTCAGTAGGATGAGCCTAGTATGATGATATTTGTTGCTTGCTGTATTTGTTTTTAGTAAACAGTACGTTCTAGTATGCAGTTTAAGTAAGTAGTAGGCAAGCCAGATTTATTTTTCACACACATAGTCACTCACTCATACTGGGAGGGAAGGTCCGTGATGTCAGAGCTCCCTCCACTCTGACTCCTCTCCAGCTCCTCCCGATGAGCATTCCTGATTGCCTCGATTGCTACACCCAGGCCACAAACACAGGAAGTGAACAGACATGTTGCCACATGCTGCCCCCCCCCATCCCACTTCAAGGGGCATGTTCAGCAGGATACAACGTTGTGAAACATTCAGATGGAAATATGCTAAGTGGAACAAACATGTCACTCTAATGAATCATGTTGGCTCTATTAATTTGAGTCTTTTAACCATGTTTGGCTACAGAACATGGGACAGATGTTTACCTGCGACAGTGGCGGCTGTCTCCTCCTCCAGTAGGCAGTCTCTCTCCTGCAGGAGCGTGGCCACCTCCCTCTGGTGCTGCCGTTGCAGATCCCCCACCAGCTTCTGGTGTACCTCCTCCATGGCAGTGAAGCCACGCTCACAGGAAACCTGCAGGGTATGAATTTCACACTTACATGTATATACTTTTTAACACCTACTTTTATGGAGTATTTGGTATGATGTTGGTACTGATGTATATCAAAGCATTAGCATGTACAGTGCCTTCAGAAAGTATTCCCCTTGACTTTTTCCAGATTGTGTTACATTACAGCCTTATTCTAAAAGTGATTAAATATATTAAAAAATATCCGCCATCTACACAAAATACCCCATAATGACAAAGGGAAAACAGGTTTGCAGAAATTATTGTTAATTTATTACAAATAAAAAACAGAAATACCTTGATTACATACGTTTTCAGACCCTTTGCTATGAGTCCCGAAATTGAGCTCAGGTGCATCCTGTTTCCATAGATCATCCTTGAGATGTTTCTACAAATTAATTAGAGTCCACCTGTGGTAAATTCAATTGATTGGACATGATTTGGAAATACCTGTCTATATTAGGTCCCACAGTTGTCAGAGCAATAGCCAAGCCATGAGGTCAAAGGAATTGTCCGTAGAGCTCCGAGACAGGATTGTGTTGAAAGACATATCTGGGGAAGGTTATCAAAAAATGTCTGCAGCATTGAAGGTCCCCAAGAACACAGTGGCGTCCATCATTCTTAAATAGAAGAAGTTTGGAACCACCAACATTCTTCCCAGAGCTGGCTGCCCAGTCAAACTGAGCAATCGGGGGAGAAGGGCCTTGGTCAGTGAGGTGACCAAGAACCCGGTTGTCACTCTGGAGGTCTGTCAGAGTTCCTCTGTGGAGATGGGAGAACCTTCCAGAAGGACAACCATCTCTGCAGCATGCCACCAATCAGGCCATTATGGTAGAGTGGCCAGACAGAAGCCACTTCTCAGTAAAAGAAACAAAGGCTCTCTGACCATGAGAAACAAGATTCTCTGGTCTGATGAAACCAAGATTGAACCCTTTGGCCTGAATGCTGGCATCATCCCTACAATGAAGCATTGTGTTGGCAGCATCATGCTGTGGGGATGTTTTTCAGCAGCAGGGACTGGGAGACTAGTCAGGACTGAGGGAAAGATGAACACAGCAAAGTACAGAGATCCTTGATGAAAACCTCCTCAGACTGGGGTGGACGTTCACCTTCCAACAGGACAACTACCCGAAGCACACAGCCAAGACAATGCAGGAGTGGCTTCGGGACAAGTCTCTGAATGTACTTGAGTGGCCCAGCAAGAGCCCGGACTTGAACCCGATTGAACATCTCTGGAGAGACGGGAAAATAGCTGTGCAGTAACGCTACCCATCCAACCTGACAGAGTTTGAGAGGATCTGCAAATAAAAATGGAAGAAACTCCCCAAATACAGGTGTGCCAAGCTTGTAGCGTCATACCCAAGAACACTCAATGCTGAAATCACTGCCGAAGTACTTCAACAAAGTACTCAGTAAAGGGTCTGAATACTTATGTAAATGTCAAATTTCAGTTTAAATTTTTAATACATTTGCAAAAATTCTTAAAAACAGTTTTTGATTTTTTTGTTATGGGGTATTGTGTGGAGATTGATGAAGGGAAAAAACTATTTAATACATTTTAGAATAATGTTGTACTTTCCAAAGGCACTGTACATAAGTCAATGTGTTTGTGTAAACATATTGGGTATTTGAGTGGGGCTGTGTTGTACCTTGATGTTTTCAAGGTCTCTCTGATAAGCTTCCTTCATGGCAACTTCATCCCCTTCCAGATTCCGTCTCCCCGCCTCATCTTTCATGGTGTTTACCTGCGTCTCAAGCACATGGATTCGTTTCTTCATTGTTTCCATAGACACCATGTCTATTTTGCAGGCTTCATCCAGATTAAGTTTATCTGCCGGCAGGGTGGAATCCAAGGTGAAGTCTGGGTAGAAGGTGGCTTTTTCGGGAGTAGTGTTAGGGGTGGTCTGTGATGAGCGGGACTCGTGTTGTGCATCTGTTGCAACACAGGCAGACTGGGCATGGTGGCTGTGCAGACGTATCATTTCCTCCTCATGGATCTTCTGGAGCTCCTGCATCTTCCCTTGGAACTCCTCCTCCAGCTTCTGCACCTGCTCCTCGTGGCGATCCTCGATGCTCTCGATATCAGCTAGGAGTACACTCACCTTACGCCGGGTCTCGCTCTCTGCTGCGGCCCTCCCTTGCTCCACCTGCTCCAGCTTCTCCTTGAGGGCCTGGCTGTCCTCCTGCAGTCGCGACAGGGCGTGGCTAAAAGTGCGGCGGTCCTTGCTGAGCATGGCCTCTTGCTCCTGACACAGCGCCCCTAGGCTGTCGAATGCCCCTTTGCACTGCTGCAGTTCCTGTTCGTGATCCAGCTGCAGGCGGCATGCCACATAGGTCACCTGGGACTGGACCAGCACCTCCGGCCAGTACAGGGTCAAGTCCAGGGTTCCAACAGAGTCAGGGTCATCCAACCAGCATCTACCTTTCGCCGCACTACTCTCCCCCTTTGAGCCACTGCTGCTGGGGATCTCCTGACAGAGTTGGTGCAAGACCTTGGCCCTTTTCCTCAGCTGGACTGCAAGTCTTTCTGTCCAGTCATGTTGTTTCTCTGTCTTGTCCCCACTCCAGACTGATTGGATCCTCTCCAGCAGGTTGTCTGTGAGGCCTCTGGACTTCAACTGGACCTGTTCCTCATAAGGAGCCAGCTCTGGAGGACTGACATCAGCCAGACCCCTGGCCTGACCAGAGCTCAGATTGTTATCCCCAGCGCCGCCACACTGTTCCTCTGACTGAGAGCTCCGCCATAGCTGCTCCCTGGTCGGGTTGTCAGAGTGCAGTTCTTCTTGTATCGGCTCTCCCTGGTAGCGATGCTGTAAGGTTAGAGAGATGTAAGCTAACTCTGCTCTGGCACAGACCCTGCCAATGGCGCTCTCCTCCGACTCAGTGTCGCCACCTACTGGTTCCCTACAATCCATTCCGAGGGCCATTCTTTTCAAAAGCACGTCAGCATACATGTGTGCCAAGTCACCTTCATCTCCACCAAGGAGGGCTTCATTCTGGCAAAATAATGTATCTTGGCTCTGCATTGCCGACGCCATCTTCTCCAACGTAGACGCTTCCAGGGCTAAAGCTCTACCCAATGTTTTCATTCCAGCTTCCTCTCCTTCTGGGCATGACATTGGGGCATACGTGCCTGTGCTCATTTGCTCAACCTTGTCCTCTGATAGTGTCTTGTCATCAATCAAGTCTTCCTCCTCCCTCTGAGCTCGGTGGCACTCGTGCCATTGCTCATCGGCAATTATTCCTCCTTGCCTGAGGCAGGCAGCAGCAGTGACCAGCTGCATCTCCAGGGCACAGAGCTCGGCTTCTAGGTCAGGGTTGCTACCTTCACCAGGGTTCCTCCTCAGCAGGGCTTGGATCCTCTCTCTGCAGGCCTGCACACTGGCCAGGGCCGCCTGACACTGCCCACCCAGCACCCTGGTTCGGCCCTCCGTTTCCAGGGCGAAGCGCCTGCTCTGCTTGGCCTGGTTGTGAAGAAAGAGGCTAAGCCGCTGGGTAGCGGCCCGGCTCTGGGTGAGCTGGGAGAGAACGTGGGGGTCGGTGGCTGCACTGCTGCACCACTGACCTTGTGGCTCCTCCAGCCTCTGTGTGATGTCTCTCAATTTCTCCTCTGTCACATACAGCTTGGTCTCCAGGACCTGGATCACTGACATGAACCTGTCCGGATCATCTCCAGCTGTAACAATGTACTGGTAGGCCGGGTCGACAGAACATGAGCCAGGTCCAGAGTGGCTTATTGCAGGGATGCTGCTGCTATTTGTCTGTCCTCCGTCTGTATTGTAGGAGTGGTGGATGGTCTGGGTTTCCCGTGAATTCAGACCGTTGGATTTGATATTCAGTCTGTTGTCAGTCACTTTGAAGAGAGGAAGAGAGGAACAACAGGTGCATGCTTCCTTCACCTCACTCAGTTTCAGCTCCGTCTCTTCCAGGCTGCTCCCAAGGGCGGCCATCTTAACCAAGGCTTCACTCAGCTCCCGCTCCTTCCTGTCCAGCAGCCTCTTGTAGTCCTCCCTGGCATCGCTGGCTGCCACCTCCCTCTCCTGCGCCTGTCCCAGAGCCCGCTGTAGCTCCTCTGAAACACTCTCGTAGGAGTGCTCCAGGTTGTAGTAGTCAGTCTCCTCAGTCTGTAGGCGTCTCTGCAGCTGAACCACCTCCCCGTCTGCCTCGGCCAGCTGGTTCTGCAGCTCTTGGCAGCGTCTCTCCAGCTGCTCCCCCTCCCCCTGTAGCCTCCCTATAGCCGCCAGCGTGCGGGCCAACTCCTCCTGCAGCTGCTGCTGAGCCTCCGCCACCTCTCCTTCCCTGGCCCACGGCTGACGCTGCCCGTTCCACAATGTCTCCGCTTGCTGCTCAGCCTTTTGCAGCTGCTCCTGCAGGTCCTGGGAACGGCGCTCCGCCTGGGCCAGGTTGGCCCCCAGGCTTCTGCGTTCCCTGTCCTGGCTCTCCTGCAGGAGGCCCAGGTGCTTCTGCAGGCGCACCTCCTTCTCGGCCTGTGCCTCCTCTTTTGCTCTCATCTGGGCTGACACCTCTTGTAGTCGCTGGCGCAAACACTCCAACTCCTGCCGGTGTTCGTGCTCCCCCTCCTCCCGCTGCTTCCGAGCGCTCTGACGCTCCTGCTGCAGCTCCGAGTGTGCCAAGACTGCAGCCTCCCCTGCGCTTAACGCCCGCGCCTGCAAGGCGATGAACTCGGCCCTCCGCTGCAGTTCAGCCTCACGCACCTCCTCCTGGCTCCTCCTCTGGGCCTCCAGCTCGAAGCGCAGGTCCTGGTTCAGCTTCTGAAGACGCTGCCACGCGCATGACTGTGCGGAGGAGGACTGGTTGAAAGATGTGGGTAGGCCATTCTAAAAGAGATTGATGGGAGATTTGGTTCCATTGTTACGATGAAGCTAAACCAAGCGTACCTTAAGTATTATAAAGTATTTGACCCAATTCAGATACAGGTATGGTCTGACCTGTAGTAGGCGGTTCTCCCTGGAGCGTTCCCTCTCCTGCTGCAGCTGTTGCTGCAGACTGATGTTCACCTGCTTGAGTCTGGACAACTCTCTCTGGGTCTGCTCCAGCTGAGGGCACACACACAGAAACATGCTCACACACACACACACACACACACATGCCTGAACACACACACACACACCCAAATGCATCCTCGAACACACACATACATACACTCACAAACAAGACACAGTAACTTAAATCACACTCCTAACACACCGTTACACACACATACTCTAGCTCACCTCTTCAGTCTGCTGTTCATAGGACTGCTGCTCCGTCTCTTCTTTGGTTTCATCAGAGTTATTGATGGGAACCTCTCTCAGCGGTGTGGAAGCCACTTGCTGCTCCATCACCACCTCCACCCGTACACCGGCAGTGCCATCACAAGGGGTGGGGCTAGGAGTGTTGCCAAAGCCATCACCAAGGGCAACGCTAGGGACATAACTAGGGGTGTGGCCAGTGATATCGTCATCGCCACAACCAATGGGCAGCTCTGGTGTAGAAGAGGTGGAGCTGTTGTCCACCTCAGAAATGGTCCTTTTTTCAAAAACCTTATTTTGAGCATGAACTAGTGTTGTGGATGCTGTGGGTGTTTTGGTCCCAGCAACACTTCTTTCCTCTAGGGGTGTGGCCGTGAATGGAGCCTGGGGTAGCATGGTTGGACCTGCCCCCCTTTGTAGCACCTCCGCCTCTTGTGAAGCTACAGTGTCCCTGAGGCACTGAGAAGAGTACGAGGAGGAGCAAGAGTTAGAGGCAATCAGAGAGGAGGCAGAGGAGACTGGCGATGGGCTGCCGCCGTCAGCGGTGTCCCATCCTACCACAGGACGCGACTGTCCACTGGGCTCCGCCTCCTTCTCTACTCCCTGGTGGTGCTGATGGTGGCTAAAATCAGCCCAGTCAAAGGTTTTGTAGCGTCCCTCCCGGCGACGCTCGCGGACACTACGGTTCTTCCTCTGATCTGGATCCACATCTTCCTCTGCAGAGCGTGTCTCCATAGGGCCTAGCGCTGGTGGCTCCTTCTGCTGTGGAAGAGAACTGGAGGACAGAAAAGAAGGCAAAGGCATGGTCAACTGTTGTCAAATGACATCATAACAATCTAGGTAAGCTTTCTCTTCACCTAGCCACGACAAAGGGACCAAGTCAACTGTTACAATCTACATAGGGTATGCCAGAACTACTTTCATTTACATTTTAATCATTTAGCAGATGCTCTTAACCCTAATTTCTCCTGTAAATTGCTCTGGATAATTGCCTTGCTCAATGGCACAGACAGATTTTTCACCTAGTCGGCTCAGGGATTCAAACCAATGCTCTTAACCGCAAGGCTTTCTACCACCCAAAATACTTTCAAATACTTGAACTGTGGGTTGATTTCATTTTCTAGGCACAATGGAAGCAATGGAATGTCCAAAAGTGCAAACTCCAAACTAAGTCAAGTGCACATCAAACTCTACATATTTTACGTAATGTATTTGACCCAGGTCTGGTGTGTGTACACAGATACAGAAATACAGGTAACACTTTACTTGACACCCAGCATCATAACATGTTATGACACAGTCATAACCATGTCATATGTCATAATAGCTGACATAACTTGTCATAACCTGTTATAATATGGTCATAACACTGTCATGACACATATATTTAGGCCTGTTGTGACATATATTGCATATATTTATGATGTCTACTTTTTTTTAATAGACCATATTAAATTATCATTGTAATTTCGCACACATTGATGTCAGACATGCACCTACCCCAATGCTCTGTTACATGATTATGATGGTCATAATTCTGCTTCACAATGTCATAAAGTGTCTTTTTTCAGTCCAAGTAAAGTGACACTGGATGGTCATAATGCTTCATGACAGTGTCATTTTATTTAAAATATGATGAAAAAACATGACTGTAAAGAATTCACTTCTGCGAACAGGCCTTTCTAATTGACCTGGCCTGGGTATCCTGGAATGACATTGACCTCCTCCTGTCAGTAGAGGATGCCTGTTTATTCTTTAAAAGTGCCTTCCTCACCATCTTAAACAAGCATGCTCCATTAAAAAAATGTTGAACTAGGAATAGATATAGCCCTTGGTTCACTCCAGACCTGTCTGCCCTTGACCAGCACAAAAACATCCTGTGGCATTCTGCATTAGCATTGAATATCCCCCGTGATATGCAACTTTTTAGGGAAGTTAGGAACCAACACAGGCAGTTAGGAAAGCTAAGGCTAGCTTTTTCAAACAGAAATTTGCATCCTGTAGTACAAACTCAAAAACGTTCTGGGACATTGTAAAGTCCATGGAGAATAAGAGCACCTCCTCCCAGCAGCCCACTGCACTGAGGCTAGGAAACACTGTCATCACCGATAAATCCACAAAAATTGAGAATTTCAATAAGCATTTTTCTACGGCTGGCCATGCTTTCCACCTGACCCCTACACCGGTCATCAGCCTTGCGCTCCCCACAGCAACTCGCCCAAACCTCCCCCACCCAAATCCAGATAGCTGATGTTCTGAAAGAACTACAAAATCTGGACCTCTACAAATCAGCCGGGCTAGACAATCTGGACCCTCTCTTTCTAAAATTATCTGACGAAATTATTGCAACCCCTATAACTAGCCTAATCAACCTCTCTTTCGTATCGTCTGATTCCCATAGATTGGAAAGCTGCCGCGGTCATCCCCTTCATCAAAGGGGGAGGCACTCTAGACCTTAACAGCTACAGACCTATATCTATTCTACCCTGCCTTTCTAAAGTCTTTAAAAGCCAAGTAAACAAATAGATTACCGATCATTTTGAATCTCACCCTACCTTCTCCGCTATGCAATCTGGTTTCACTGCTGGTCATGGGTGCACCTCAGCCAAGCTCAAGGTCCTAAACGATATCATAACCGCCATCGATAAGAGACATTATTGTGCAGCCGTATTCATCGACCTGGCTAAGGCTTTCGACTCTGTCAATCACAACATTCTTATTGGCAGACTCAACAGCCTTGGTTTCTCAAATGACTGCCTCACTTGGTTCACCAACTACTTCTCCGATAGAGTTCAGTGTGTCAAATCGGAGGGCCTGTTGTCTGGACCTCTGGCAGTCTCTATGGGGGTGCCACGGGGTTCAATTCTCGGGCCAACTCTCTTCTCTGTATGCATCAATGATGTCGCTCTCGCTGCTGGTGATTCTTTGATCCACCTCTACGCAGACGACACCATTCTGTATACCTCTGGCCCTTCGTTGGACACTGTGTTAACTAACCTCCAGATGAGCTTCAATGTCATACAACTCTCCTTCCGTGGCCTCCAACTGCTCTTAAATGCAAGTAAAAATAAATGCATGCTCTTCAACCGATCGCTGCCCGTACCTGCCCGCCCGTCCATCACTACTCTGGACGGTTCTGACTTAGAATATGTGGACAACTACAAATACCTAGGTGTCTGGTTCGACTGTAAACTCTCCTTCCAGACTCACATTAAACATCTCCGATCCAAAATTAAATCTAGAATAGGCTTCCTATTTCGCAACAAAGCATTCTTCACTCATGCTGCCAAACATACCCTCGTAAAACTGGCCATCCTACCGATTCTTGACTTCGGCAATGTCATTTACAAAATAGCCTCCAACACTCTACTCAACAAATTGGATGCAGTCTATCACAGTCCCATCCATTTGTCACCAAAGCCCCATACACTACCCACAACTGCGACCTGTATGATCTCGTTAGCTGGCCCTCGCTTCATACTCGTCGCCAAACCCACTGGCTCCAGGTCATCTACCAGTCTCTGTTAGGTAAAGCCCCACCTTATCTCAGCTCACTGGTCACCATAGCAGCACCCACCCGTAGCACGCACTCCAGCAGGTATATCTCACTGGTCACCCCCAAAGCCAATTCTTCCTTTGGCCGCCTCTCCTTCCAGTTCTCTGCTGCCCATGACTGGAACGAACTGCAAAAATCACTGAAGCTGGAGACTCTTACCTCCCTCACTAGCTTTAAGCAATAGCTGTCAGAGCAGCTCACAGATCACTGCACCTGTACATAGCTAATCTGTAAATAGCCCATCCAATCTACCTCATCCCCATACTGTATTTATTTATCTTGCTGCTTTGCACCCCAGTATCTCAACTTGCGCATTCATCTTCTGCACATCCTACAATTCCAGTGTTTAATTCCTATATTTTAATTACTTTGCCACCATGGCCTATTTATTGCCGTACCTCTCTTATCCTACCTCATTTGCACATGCTGTATATAGATTTTTCTACTGTATTATTGACTGTATGTTTGTTTATTCCATGTGTTGTTGTGTCAAACTGCTTTGCTTTCGCAGTTGCAAATGAGAACTTGTTCTCAACTAGCCTACCTGGTTAAATAAAGGTGAAATAAAATAACAATAAAAACTACAACAACAAGGATTTAATCATTTTTGGGTAGGAATAGATGTGGGTTTTGGCACTCTTATGTAGGTGTCCTAATCAGCCATAAAATAACACAATATATGTCACAACAGGTGTAAATATGTGGGTCATGACAGTGTTATGACCATATAATGACAGGTTATGACAGGTTTAGTCAGCTGTTATCACATTATGACATGGTTTTGACAGTGTTATAATGTGTTATGACACTGGGTGTCAAGTAAAGTGTTACCCAAATACATCTAAAGGTCAAGGGTCACGAGGCCCAAGGATTCAACCTGGCTCTGAGAGTGGACAGTTCCAGCAGCCGCAGGTTTTTCCTAAAGAGTAGCATGGAAGACATAGGACAAAGTAGGAAAGAAGAGCCATCAGACTTTGTGTATCATAACAAGCACATATCAGGGGATTGAGGTGTTCAGTGCTGGATGCCATTTTGATTTGTTCATTTTTACTCTTTGATTTATAAACTTGCAGTTTGCACATTATTGAAAAACTGAAGCAAATTGTGTCATGTTCTGTTTAGAGCGTTGATGTTGTCTTTTTGTCTTGTCGGTCTTGTTTTGTGATTGAAAATCAATAAATCATAAATAGTTTGTCTCAACCAGAGAAGACTCCTTTACCTTGTGACGACCAGGGCCACGTTGTGCCTCACGTTCTTCATCACTGCCTGGACCCAGTTCCTCCGGATCCCAGAAGTCATGGCACACAGGGTGAACGCTCCCTCCGCAGTCTTTATGAGGAGGGGGGAAGACTCAATCACTGTGATTTCAGTGTGCTTTTTGTCATTAACTATCATACCCTGTCCTGTCCTACCCTTGAATAATTAATTTCATAGAATATTTTCACCCTGAACATGCACTACACACAGAACACAAAATAAATATCTGATCTAAGATACACCCCAATGAACCCTTTATTATTAACTTTTAATACCATCCCACACACCCCTTGACAGCCCTACTGCATAGAACAGGTAAACTGCCGGGCTATAACAAATCATCTCAACTGACTGAGGATTAACCAATCAAAGACTCCAAATGTGACTCGTTTCAGGTAACTAGGCGTATGCCGTAAGTCACAACTTCACAGGAGAGGCATTTGAACGTTTATTTTAATTTTTTTATCAAAATGCATTTTTCAGCAGAAATGACTTCTGGAACATTTGATCTTTCATTTGCCTTAATAACAAACTTGTATGCCATCTGTAAATATGAATAAAGTTGTTAAATTATGAGCCTAGTTGGTTTAGCCACAGAAAAAAACAGGAACCTTCCCGCTAGCCATAATTGGCTGAGACAATGAAAGGGCTGAACATGCTGAGAGATGAGTTTCAGATTGTTCTGCCATGTAGCATCTTCTGTCTATAAAATGAGCTGCTCCTTATGTGTGGATAATCCTTCCTTCTGCAGTTTTGTTTAAAGATATAGCATTAGCTATGGAGAACTGAAAATGTGTTGCTAATGCTCAGGCCCTATCGACAACGGTCAGTGGGAAAAAAATGTGATGGACTACTTTCAGTAGGATGATCGTACCATGATGACTCAGGAAATCCCTGATTTAGGTAAAAACATTTTAATTGATGAAGACATTGTAGAGTCAGTCTTCTGATGACAGCGATGGGGAAGAAACATTGATCAACAGTGTTGTTGTCACGGAAGAAGTTTACTGAGTTTTGAAATCTGTACAAATAAATTGAAAATTAAACAGGACGTCGTGTTTAATGAAAGGTGTTGCAGTCTGCTATTGAGCGTTCATCCATGCATACGGGTAAGAATCAAGCTACAGTTTCAGATATTATACATTTCTAATTTTGTCAGAAAGTTGTTTTCATTGGAAGTTAAAGTGTACTGTTAACATTACGTGTATGATCTGTATAGTAATATTATCTCAGCAAGCCATTTGCATTGCTAGTTATAGCCTAATGTTACCTAGCTAACTAGCTAACATTGAACTTATTTGGTTAACTTTAGCTAGCTATGACCCTCGGTTTGTATTGCTAGTACTCTATGGATTGGGATTATGGTTCATTGTTTAGCTAGCTACATGTCTAAACAAAAGACCCCCAAATAAAGCGTACTGTTAGCTTTCTAGCTGAGGTTAGATGACTGAGCTCGGTAGCTAACATTACGTGTATGATCTGTGTAGAAAATATTATCTCAACAATCCATTTGCATTGCCAGTTATAGCCTAATGTTAGCTAGCTAACTAGCTAACATTGAACCTATTTGGTTAACTTTAGCTAGCTATGACAATTAGTTTGTATTTCTAGTACTCTATGGATTGGGATTATGTCTCATTGTTTAGCTAGCTAGCTAAACAAAAGACTCCTCTTCACCAGATGATTACATGACCCATCAAGTTAACAAGGTGCGTCTGACAGTGATTACTGTTTGTATAATAGCACTATTGTATAATAGTGCTAAAGTATTTGTGTCTGGAATTTATCTTTAGGCATCAGTAGAACAAGCCTGGCTCTCCTCTACCAGTCATACAAGTGGTCTGGATATACCATTTTGTAGCTCTGTCTCTACCTTTATCCAATGTAAAAAAAATATTAATAATAATCAAATTTTGCTACATAAAACTGAATCAAAGCGGTCGGTCACAAATGTCAACTCACGTGTATCTGGAAGCCGTAGTTCCTCTGAACTGGGTAGTCTGTGATGTCATAACAAGTAGAAAGGTTAATCTCGCCATCCAAATCAGCAGCCTGAAATTAAATATGATAGAGAAAGACCGTCGAAGTTAAGAGGATGCTGTGATGCGCCCACACACACACACACACACACACACACACACACACACACACATACACACACACACTCGCTCATTCTCTCTTTCTCTCTCACACATAAAATAATACAAGTCTAGTGTATTCTCAAACAACATTTAAAATAAGGCTGTGGCAGTGGATCTGACGTTTTCAGGATCGTTATACCGCAGACAAAAAGATCTGGAGCTTCCCGAAGATTCTGGGATTGTGACCTGGAGAAAAATGGGGGAGGGCCATGCTTTTTCAATTTCAGACAGTGGGAGGGTTTAGTATTATTTATTTTTTAAATCTAGTCCAGGTGTCAAGCCCTGACCTTAGAGAGCCTTGTTTATTCTCTATTTGGTTAGGTCAGGGTGTGACTTGGGTGGGCAAATCTATGTTTCTATTTCTTTGTTGGCCTAGTATGGTTCCCAATCAGTGGCAGCTGTTTATCGTTGTCTCTGATTGGGCATCATACTTAGGCAGCCTTTTTTCCCACCTTAGAGTGTGGGATCTTGTTTGTGTGTCGTTGCTTTCTGCTTTACGTTAGTTTTTGTATTTTGTTGTTTTTTCGGTGTCATTTAAATAAAATAAAAAATGTACGCCTACCACCCTGCACCTTGGTCCAATCCATCTTTAAACGATAGTGACACCAGGGGACAGTCATGTATTTTATAATAGATTCAATGTCAATATTGCTTAGTTTTTAAGAATTAGTTGCTTATTGATGTGTGCCCGATGCTGCCCCTCATCCCTGATTCTTTGCTGGGCGTGCAATATTAAGTGCGCCAATATTTAGTGTGGTCTCAATCAAATGATCCATAGCCTATACTGTAGGCTACAGGCCAAGGCTACTGTATACGAAGTAAGGGAATTCCCCCCTCAAATGGACAAAAATGAATGGGAAACCATTGGCATAGTACAAACCATGTACATGATGGACAATACCACCCAAATCGGCGTTGATTCATGCAAAATGTTTTACAAATGCCATATGGCAATTGCCAGTTGTAAACACTTCAAAAATCCAACAGGTGGCGTGTGCGCTCCACCTTGGTTTTTCATATAGGAAATGGACCCCAAGTCAACATCCAAAAGCCACATTTTTAAAAAATGAGTTTTTTGTCAAAAACGTATCACCCCTTAAAAAAGTGCTTTCTGGACCGTTTTTCGAAATTCTTTCACTTTTTTTGTCAATTACACGTGTAAGAACTGTATGAATATACTTTTGTCCAATTTTATTATCATAATTTTTTATTTTGTTTTTACTTGCGCATTATTGCATGTGTTTTCTCCATTTGCAATATGATTTCATAGGAAGTAAGAAGTCAAAAGTCAATAATTGCAAAATTTCATAAAAAACTTCACACACCCCTAAAAAAGTGCTTTCTGGACCGTTTTTCGAAATTCTTTAGAATTTTGTGTCAATTACACACGTATAAGAACTGTATCAACATACTTTAGTCATGTTTTATTATCATAATTTTTTTTTTTACTTGTGCATAAGGCATATGTTTTGTGGGGGCCAATGTTTTCTCACTTTTGCAAAGTCACTGAATTGCAAATGTTTTCTCACTTTTGCAAAGTCACTGAAAATTCGTGCAGGAATGCAAAATTGACTGGCCTGATGAACTCGGGATGGCTGGGCAGTGATTCTGGTACCTCTCCATCGCTCATTAGGGTTGATTTCAGAATGTCCATTTGGTGATGTTTTCTCACTCTTGCTAAGTCACTGTGCATTTGCAATATGGTTAACTGGGCATTCACCATCACTAATTTGTCATGCCATAAAAATTGTGCAGGAATGCCAAATTGACTGGCCCGATGAACTCGGGATGGCTGGGCAGTGATTCTGGTACCTCTCCATCGCTCGTTTGGGTTGATTTCAGAATGTCACTTTTGGTGATGGTACCTCACTGTTAAAACATATTGCAAATGTTTTCTCACTTTTGCAAAGTCACTGAAAATCGTGAAGGAATGCAAAATTGACTGGCCCGATGAACTTGGGATGGCTGGGCAGTGATTCTGGTACCTCTCCATCGCTCGTTAGGGTTGATTTCAGAATGTCCATTTGTTTATGTTTTCTCACTCTTGCAAAGTCACTGTGCATTTGCAATATGGTTAACTGGGCATTCACCATCCCGAATTTGTCATGCTATAAAAATTGTGCAGGAATGCCAAATTGACTGGCCCAATGAACTCGGGATGGCTGGGCAGTGATTCTGGTACCTCTCCATCGCTCGTTTGGGTTGAATTCAGAATGTCACTTTTGGTGATGGTACCTCACTGTTAAAACATATTGCAAATGTTTTCTCACTTTTGCAAAGTCACTGAAAATCGTCCAGGAATGCCAAATTGACTGGCCCGATGAACTCGGGATGGCTGGGCAGTGATTCTGGTACCTCTCCATCGCTCGTTTGGGTTGATTTCAGAATGTCACTTTTGGTGATGGTACCTCACTGTTAAAACATATTGCAAATGTTTTCTCACTTTTGCAAAGTCACTGAAAATCGTGAAGGAATGCAAAATTGACTGGCCCGATGAACTTGGGATGGCTGGGCAGTGATTCTGGTACCTCTCCATCGCTTGTTAGGGTTGATTTCAGAATGTCCATTTGTTTATGTTTTCTCACTCTTGCAAAGTCACTGGGCATTTGCAATATGGTTAACTGGGCATTCACCATCCCGAATTTGTCATGCTATAAAAATCATGCAGGAATGCCAAATTGACTGGCCCAATGAACTCGGGATGGGTGGGCAGTGATTCTGGTACCTCTCCATCGCTCGTTTGGGTTGAATTCAGAATGTCACTTTTGGTGATGGTACCTCATTGTTAAAACATATTGCAAATGTTTTCTCACTTTTGCAAAGTCACTGAAAATTCGTGCAGGAATGCAAAATTGACTGGCCTGATGAACTCGGGATGGCTGGGCAGTGATTCTGGTACCTCTCCATCGCTCGTTAGGGTTGATTTCAGAATGTCACTTTTGGTGATGGTACCTCACTGTTAAAACATATTGCAAATGTTTTCTCACTTTTGCAAAGTCACTGAAAATCGTGCAGGAATGCCAAATTGACTGGCCCGATGAACTCAGGATGGCTGGGCAGTGATTCTTGTACCTTTCCATCGCTCATTATGGTTGATTTCAGAATGTCACTTTTGGTGATGGTACCTCACCGCTTAAACATATTGCAAATGGACAAGAGTCACCTGCAAGTCACCGTCCATCAGTCAATTTGATATCATTCTGACACCAAACTGATACAAACTGACACCAAACCCACTTTTCCCAACTCGTTTAGGAGCCAAGTATCACATACTTCAGAGCTGGCCCAAAATTCACAACGCCTTCGGTTCAAACCATAAAAAAAAAACATAAAACACGTAGTTACGTTCTAGCTGCGGGTCCATTTCTTGTGTTATGTGTAGGCCTAGCTGAGGCGACCCCGAATCCCAAGTTTCGGCTCGATAGGTCATTTGGTGTCCGAGTAAAACCCTAATTGGTGCTAAAAATCCACTTTTTTCAATTACTTGCTACGGGGTCCTTGAATGAGCTATCGGACAGAAACGTTGGGTTCTGTCTCTATGGGCCGAGACGGTCACAATGCACCTAGTCTTGTGACTCTGGGACATTTCTAAATGTCGCTATTTTCGTAATGGTCAAAATGAATTGAAGTCATTGCAAATGTTCGAGGCTGTTTCTCGGTCCGAGAACCTTCTAGAGCGCCGTAACTCACCACACACTATCGACCTGAGGTCTAGAACAGGATTCTAAAGTTTCGGAACTCTAGGTCTGACGGTTCTTTAAAAGTTCCAACAAGGTTAACTAATGCAGGGAGTGTTTGTCTCTACGCACCCCAATGGGTCCCTACTTCCAAGCTGTGTGTGTGTGTGATTTAGTTTTCCTTTGAAATTGTATGGGAAAAATGACTGATTTACAGTTCATGGGGGTTGCCTAATCACATATATGAAGTTTTGGAAAGATCTGATTTTTTTAACCCCTCGAAACAGCCCATGAGACACCAATTATGGCACTTCCGGTTGGCACAGGAAGCTATAACTCAACACACATCCTCATTGGGGGTATTCTATTACAGAATCCTGAGTTTTAAGTCTTTACCATAAAAACTGACTGATTTACACAGGGTTGAATGCACTATGTCTATCAAACTGCAGGCAGGTTATGGGTATACACTTTTAGGGCGATTTTAACCACTTCCGGTTGGTCCAGGAAGCTTAGAATCGACACAGGTAGTCCTTATAGTGGCCTGATGGACTGGTACCGAAGACAGGTTCATACAGCATTCATAACCCATATAGACTCCAGGTTGAATTTAGGGGAGCAGGCAATGTATTCCTATGGGGAGAGAAGTCAATGCAAACTGTTTTTATGTAAACACCTTCTTTTAACTGTGAAGGGTTAATGTCACACGGTCAAGGTTAGGCTTGCACAGATCGGGAGGACCTTAGGAACATTCCTGTGTTTGAATTGTCCTTCTAAACCTAACGGTTCCGCCGCTGTCACCCAAAACCAAATGACGTTCTGGTGCAGGCTTCATTTTGGACCTATTTTTCTCATGGTCGCTGCGCTCAGACCGAGCAAGCTACAGTCAAGCGGGGCGCCTCGTTGGACTCGGCACAGTCTGGACACTATGGTGATGCCATTTTTTGTGTTGATTTCAGAATGCCATTTTGGTGATGGTCCCTCTCCGCTTAAACATATTGCAAATTAACAAAAGTCAACTAGCAAGTCAGTGTCCATCAGTCAATTAGATGTCATTATGACACCAAACTGATATCAATTGACACCAAACCCACTTTTTCCAACTCATTTAGAAGCCAACTATCACATATGTCAGAGCAGGCCCACAATTCACAGCGCCTTTAGTTTAAAATAAAATAATAAAAACTTAAAACATATAGTTACGTTCTAGCTGCGGGTCCAGTTCGGACATTATGTGTAGTCCTATGTGAGGCGACCCCGAATCCCGAGTTTCGGCTCGATAGGTCATTTGGTGTCCGAGTAAAACCCTAATTGGTGCTGAAAATCCACTTTTTTCCATGCCTTGCTATGGGGTCCTTGAATGAGCTATCGGACAGAAACGTTGGGGTCCGTGTCTATGGGCCGAGCCGGTTTCAATGCACCTAGTCTTGTGTCTCTGAGACTTTTCTAAATGTCGCCATTTTAGTAATGGTCAAAATGAATTGAAGTCATTGCAAATGTACGAGGCTGTTTCTCTGTCCGAGAACCTTCTAGAGCCACCTAACTCACCACGCACTATGGGCCTGAGGTCTAGAACAGGTTTCTAAAGTTTCGGAACTCTAGGTCTGACGGTTCTTTTTTAGCTCGAAAAAAGCTAACTATTGGAGGCACTGTCAGTCTCTACGCACCCCAATACGTCCCTCCATCCAAGTTGTGTATCTGTGTGATTTAGTTTTCCTTTTAATTTTTATGGGAAAAATGACTGATTTACAGTTCATGGGGGTTGCCTAATCACACATATGAAGTTTTGGACATATCTGATTTTTTTAACCCTTCCAAACAGCCCCTGAGACATCAATTATGGCACTTCCGGTTGGCACAGGAAGCTATAAGTACACACATGTCTTGATTGACATAGACACTTACAGAATCCTGAGTTTTAAGTCTTTACGTTGAGAATTGACTGATCTACACAGGGTTGAATGCAGAGTCATTTTCACCTTTGCTGGTGATGTACATCCAAATACCTTTTGGGTGAATTTAACCACTTCCGGTTGCTCCAGGAAGCTTAGAATCGACACAGGTAGACCTCATAGTGGTCTGATGGACTGTCATAGAAGACAGGTTCATAAGGCATTCATAACCCACATAGGCTTCAGATTGAATTTAGAGGTGAAGCCAATGTATTCCTATGGGGAGAGAAGTCAATGCAAACTGTTTGATGTAAACACCTTCTTTTAACTGTGAAGGGTTAATGCCACACGGTCAAGGTTAGGCTTGCACAGATCGGGAGGACCTTAGGAACATTCCTGTGTTTGAATTGTCCTTCTAAACCTAACGGTTCCGCCGCTGTCACCCAAAATCAAATGATGTTCTGGTGCAGGCTTCATATTGGGCCTACTTTTCTCATGGTCGCTGCGCTTAGACCGAGCGAGCGACGGTCAAGCGGGATATCTCGTTGAACTCGGCACGGCCTTGGGATTATGTTTATGCCATTGCCTGCTCTCTGTCTTTAAACACCATGCTTTGTCACTCCATCCTTGCTGTGTGTGTGTGTGAGAGCTTTTCTTTGACATCTGTTGGGAGAAATGACTGATTTTACAGTTCAGGAGGGTTGCCTAATCACACATATGAAGTTTTGAAAAGATCTGACCTTTTTAACCCTTGGATACAGCCACTCTGACACCATTTAAGGCACTTTCTGTTGACACAGGAAGCTATAAATAAACTCATATCCTCATTGGGGTATGCCTTTACAGAATCCTGAGTTTTAAGTCTTTACGTTAAGAACTGAGTTATTTACGGAGGGTTTAGTGAGTGTGTGTTATTTCAGAAAATCATAGAAAATCACAGAAATCTCGCAGAGTTCCGCAGCACACTTTAAAAATATTCGTATGAACACCCTGCAACTGGATATGTAACTGTTGAAAAAAAAAACTATATTTGAACATCACAAATCTGTCATTGTACGATTTCTCTTAAATGACGATAGATAAATGGCAGATTCTTTTGTTATTGACACCGGAGGCTCCTTGACTTTGACGTGAAGTGAAAAAATAATTTCTCTATTTTCATTTTGGACCTTTAATCCCAGAAAAATGGCCATAACTCAAAAACCGTTGAGGCCTAGACGCCATCTTGTTCGGGGCCAACTGCCCATTATGCCAAACCTATGCTCACCAAGTTTCGGCTTCGAAATGTTTTCAGTTTTCGAGATAAGGCCCGTCGTGATTCGTGATGTTTTGTCAAATTGCAGTATGATTGCTTATGCCCTCTTGTGGGATTTTCCGGGATAGCGGAAAAATGACCAAAATTTGATTATTTTATAAAACGAAAATCGAATGTCCGACAAAGTTCATTTGATGACTTCCCGGTAGGTCTGGCCTTGCCGCTTGGCCCGACGCCGTCCCCAAATTTAACAAATGTTTTCGGACGTCTAGTAAGGGACGGTACATTTGCAATATGGACTTTTTCACTAACCATACAGAAAATGTCGAAATGTTCCCTTAGGGTATGTGAATGCTCTGAGAAAGGAAATATAATAGTATTTGTCACATGCTCTGTATACAACAGTTGTAAACTTTACTGTGAAATGCTTACTTACGAGCCCTTTCCAAACAATGCAGAGTTAAAAAGGAATACAAAAAATACAAATAAGGGAAAAAAGGAAATAGTAACAATAAAATAACAATAACGAGGCTTGCCGTGGGTGTGGCAGCAGAGAGAACAGTCTATGACTTGGGTGGCTGTAGTCTGACGATTGTTGGGGCCTTCCTCTGACACCGTCTGCTATAGAGGTCCTGGATGGCAGGGAGCTAAGCCCCAGTGATGTACTGGGCCATACGCATTGCCCTCTGTAGGATCCTGCGGTGGGATGCCAAGCAGCTGCCATACCAAGCAGTGATGCAGGAAGTAAAGATGCTCTCAATGGTGTAGCTGTAGATCTTTTTGAGGATCTGAGGACCAATGCCAAATAATCTCAGCTTCCTGAGGGGAGACATGCCGTCTTCACGACTGTGTTGGTGTGTTTGGACCATGAAAGGTCCCGTGATGTGGACACAGAGGAACATGAAGCTCTTGAATCGCCCACTACAGCATTTTGGATGCAAATGGGGGTGTGCTCAGTACTCCATGATCAGCTCCTTGTTGTCCTGGCACCACACTGCCAGGTCTCTGACCTCCTCCCTGTAGGCTGTCTCATCGTCGTCGGAAAATCAGGCCAACCACCGTTGTGTCGTCGGCAAACGTAATGATGGTGTTGGAATTGTGCGTGGCCACGCAGTCGTGGGTGAACAGGGAGTACAGGAAGGGACTAAGCACACATCCCTGAGAGGCTCCCGTGTTGAAGGTCAGTGTGGCGGATGTGTTTTTGCCTACCCTCACCACCTGGGGGCGGCCCATCAGGAAGTCTAAGATCCAGTTGCAGAGGGAAGTGTCACCCAGGGTCCTTAGCTTATTAATGAGCTTGGAGTGCACAGGGCAGTTACAGGTCTAAGAAAATATACATCCTTCACAATTTTTTTGTGCTGGTGGGATGGTGTAAAACTAGGCTACACTACAGCTGCAATGGTATCCCAATCATGACCCCTGGTCTGCCCTGCTCTTGCAGATGTAAACCTTTGTGTGCCGTCTAAACAATGGGGGCACTTCAGGATGCGAGTATAAGGCTTCTTCCAAAAATAATTTTTGATTTGTCCCAAAATATTAATTCGGCCTATCTGTATATGCAGGCTACTGATTTCCCGTTCAGTTTGAAAGGGAGAGCACAAAGATGCGAAGGAGGACTGGAGCTACATTTTATTAGCTTGCTACTGCTATAATTGATTTGAATAAAAACAATATGTTTCGTTGCCAATGATGAAGTTTTATCAGAGTTATTGACCTCAGGGAGGTCATATTCAAGCCATATTCAAGTAACTTACATAACTTAGGCTATGTGCTAAAAGTAGGCTAATTTGAGAAGGCCTAATTCATTTAAACAGCCAGTCTTTGGTTTGATGCTCATGTGGTGAGCTATAGTTTGTTAGTCGAGTTAGATTCTCGATGGTGCTGCTGTAGAACTTTCTGAGGATCTGGGGACCCATGCCAAATATTTTCAGTCTCCTGAAGGGGAAAAGGTGTTGTCGTGCCCTCTTCACAACTGTCTTGGTGTGTTTGGACCATGACAGTTTGTTGGTGATGTGGACACCAAGGAACTCGAAATTCTCGACTCGCTCCACTACAGAGAGTGTCTGCGTTGACAAGCGTTAAAATAGAAGTCAGTTCTATTTGTGACGCTGAATGCTGTGTAAGTCCTGCCTCTCCCATCTCCTCATTGCTTTACAGAAGCAGATACCCTGGTGCACGCGCGTGTCTGGTTTGCTCATGGTGTAAGGCTCAGGTCTGAGCCTCTGGTCTGTCTTAGGCATGCTCTCTGCTATCCACTTTGTTTTAATTATAATTTTGTGTATAGTGGAGGGTCATTTATTTATAGAGGAGGGTCACTTTTCTTCCAGATGAAAATGTTAGTGAGGGCTATCCATTTTCATTTCAGAGGTCCGATTTTCTCCAGGTATCCCTCATTATAAATAACGTACAGTCCCTAATTCTTCAAGTCTTACCCATAGTAACCAACCATTTGATCTCAATCAGTTTTATGGGGATATGCATTTAGACATTGAGTTATACAGTGTTGTCGCACAGTATTGTTTTGAATGATGTACAGTGATCAAATGTTTGAGCAGATGCTGTTAACAAACTGTAGCATAGTCTACATGTGCATATTGCCTAGTGGTGCGCTCTGTTGTATTTTGGCCACATGAGCAAAATATGAGGTGTCTTACAGTAACGTTATACTATGCTATTACAGTGGGGCAAAAAATTATTTAGTCAGCCACCAATTGTAGAAGTTCTCCCACTTAAAAAGATGAGAGAGGCCTGAAATTTACATCATAGGTGCACTTCAACTATGACAGACAAAATTAGAAAAAAAATCCAGAAAATCATATTGTAGGATTTTTTATGAATTTATTTGCAATTATGGTGGAAAATAAGTATTTGGTCAATAACAAAGGTTTATCTCAATACTTTGTTATATACCCTTTGTTGGCAATGACAGAGGTCAAACGTTTTCTGTAAGTTAAGGTTTTCACACACTGTTGCTGGTATTTTGGCCCTTTCCTCCATGCAGATCTCCTCTAGAGCAGTGATGTTTTGGGGCTGTTGCTGGGCAACACGGACTTTCAACTCCCTCCAAAGATTCTCTATGGGGTTGAGATCTGGAGACTGGCTAAGCCACTCCAGGACCTTGAAATGCTTCTTACGAAGCCACTCCTTCGCTGCCCGGGCGGTGTGTTTGGGATCATTGTCATGCTGAAAGACCCAGCCACGTTTCATCTCCAATGCCCTTGCTGATGGAAGGTGGTTTTCACACAAAATCTCACGATATATGGCCCCATTCATTCTTTCCTTTACACGGATCAGTCGTCCTGGTCCCTTTGCAGAAAAACAGCCCCAAAGCATGATGTTTCCACCCCCATACTTCACAGTAGGTATGGTGTTCTTTGGATGCAACTCAGCATTCTTTGTCCTCCAAACACTACGAGTTGAGGTTTTACCAAAAAGTTCTATTTTGGTTTCATCTGACCATATGACATTCTCCCAATCTTCTTCTGGATCATCCAAATGCTCTCTAGCAAACTTCAGACAGGCCTGGACATGTACTGGCTTAAGCAGGGGGACACGTCTGGCACTGCAGGATTTGAGTCCCTGGCGGCGGAGTGTGTTACTGATGGTAGGCTTTGTTACTTTGGTCCCAGCTCTCTGTAGGTCATTCACTAGGTCCCTCCGTGTGGTTCTGGGATTTTTGCTCACCGTTCTTGTGATCATTTTGACCATACGGGGTGAGATCTTGCGTGGAGCCCCAGATCGAGGGAGATTATCAGTGGTCTTGTATGTCTTCCATTTCCTAATAATTGCTCCCACAGTTGATTTCTTCAAACCAAGCTGCTTACCTATTGCAGTTTCAGTCTTCCCAGCCTGGTGCAGGTCTACCATTTTGTTTCTGGTGTCCTTTGACAGCTCTTTGGTCTTGGCCATGTTGGAGTTTGAAGTGTGACTGTTTGAGGTTGTGGACAGGTGTCTTTTATACTGATAACAAGTTCAAACAGGTGCCATTAATACAGGTAAGTGGAGGGCAGAGGAGCCTCTTAAAGAAGACGTTACAGGTCTGTGAGGGCCAGAAATCTTGCTTGTTTGTAGGTGACCAAATACTTATTTTCACCATAATTTGCAAATAAATTAATAGAAAAATCCTACAATGTGATTTTCTTCCCTCATTTTGTCTGTCATAGTTGAAGTGTGCCTATGATGAAAATTACAGGCCTCTCATCTTTTTAAGTGGGAGAACATCCACAATTGGTGGCTGACTAAATACTTTTTTGCCCCACTGTATATTTGGTTCTGTTATGTAAAATACTGTGATCATTATGTGATGTTGCAGACATTGATTCAGCTTTGTCTAACGTTGATCTAACTTTGCCTGAGTAGCCTGTTCTCCACGTGTGTACTTATGCGCAGAACGTGATCCACACAAGTGCTGGCAGAAGCTTCAGGAAGCTCCAGATATTTTATTCAGAGGACTAAAGATCCCAAAAATGTCATATCCGTAGGCACTCCATTAAAATAACGATAACTGTCCATCCATACCTCCTCAGCAACAATATCTCTGTAGAACCTCAGGGTTTGGTCAGTCAGGACGAACCAGTGCTTCTTCCACTGCAAGATAGATAACAAATCAACAATGAAGGAATTGCAATTCACATTCACAAACACATACAGATACAAAGTTTATAAACACTAACCTGCCCTTTGTCAGTCAATCTGGTCATCCAGCCCTTTTTGAAGTTGAGGTCGGGCTGGGAGGGGGAAAGCCTTTATCATTTTTATTTAAAAATGTTTATAATAATGTAAATCAGTTTAGCCAAATGAACCTTACCCTATATTTGTAATATTAGGCCAGTTTCCCAGACACAGATTAAGTACACATATTTAGTTCTAGACTAAAAGTTATGCTCAATTGATAACCTCTTTGTCTGGGAAACTGGCACATTATGTATTGGACACACCCAGATCTAGTTTAAGAATGTGGAGGTCCCATCTGGACAGATTTACCGTTGCTGTGGTGGCTGTAGCTTCTGCTGCTCTCCGGTCCAAGGACTTGGAGCGGCGGTAGCAGGGCATGGTTGGTCTGGAGACATCCGGGGCAGAACGCTTCAGAGCAGATTCCAGGGCCTCATCCAACCACAGGCAGAGAGGAGAGAACTACAGTTGAGCACATGTCTACTTTTATCCCCAAAAATTACAAAATTTCAACCAAACTTCCACTGTGTTGCTTAATGTAGGGTGTGTGAAAACTCACTTTGGTGATGCCATTTAGTCTGGTAAGATGGTGCCGACAGGCAGCTCTGCTTCTAGCTCCTAAGCAACTTTGACGGTAACAAAGTTCTACCAACACGCTACCGAAGTTCTACCAACACATTGACTACAGTACTCGTGCTGGGAAAACACTCCACCACTGCAAGTCTCTCTTCCAGGATGTCTACAAGGCCCTACCCCACCCTTCCTTCGTCAAATCAGATCACAACTTTATTTTGCTCCTCCCTTCCTATAGGCAGAAACTTATACAGGAAGTACCCATGCTAAGGTCTATTCAATGCTGGTCGGACCAATGCTTCAAGATTGTTTTGATCACGCGGACTGAGATAAGTTTCGGGTAGCCTCGGATAATAACATTGATGAGTTCATCAGGAAGTGTATAGGGGGCGTTGTTCCGACTGTGACGATTAAAACCTACTCAAACCAGAAACTGTGGAAAGATGGCAGCATTCGCGCTAAACTGAAAGCGCAAACCACCGCATTTAACCATGGCAAGGTGACTGGGAATATGGTCGAACACAAACAGTGTAGTTATTCCCTCCGTAAGGCAAATCAAACAGGCAAAATATTCGCAATTCAATGGCTCAGACACAAGATGTATGTGGCAGGGTCTACAGACAATAAAGGATTACAAAGGGAAAACCAGCCACATCGCCGAGACCAACGTCTTTCTCACAGACAAGCTAAACACCTTCTTCACCCGCTTTGAGGACAACACAGTGCCATCGATGAGGCCCTCTCCCAAGGACTATGGGCTATCCTTCTCTGGCCGACATGAGTATTACATTTAAAGCTTGTTAACCCTCGTAAGGCTGCTAGCCCAGACAGCATCCCTAGCTGTGTCCTCCGAGCATGCGCAGACCTGCTGTCTGGAGTGTTTATGGACATTCAATCTCTCCCTATCCCAATCTGCTGTCTCCACTTGCTTCAAGAAGCAAAGGCTAACTGAACTAAATGACTATCGAATGTAGCACTCACTTCTGTCATCATGAAGTGCTTTGAGAGGGTAGTTAAGAACCATATCACCTCTACCTTACCTGACACCCTAGACCCACTTCAATTTTCTTACCACCCCAATAGATCCACAGACGATGCCATCGCCATTGCACTGTACACTGCCCTATCCTACCTGGACAAGAGGAATATCTATGTAAGAATGCTGTTCACTGACTACAGCTCAGCCTTCAACACCATGGTACCCTCCAAGCTCATCATCAAGCTCGGGGCCCTGATCTGAACTCCGCTATGTGCAACTGGGTCCTGGACTTCCTGACAGGCCGCCCCCATGTGGTGAAGGTAGGAAACAACACCTCCACTTTACTGATCCCCAACACAGGGCCCCCACAAGGGTGCGTACTCAGCCCCCTCCTGTATTCCCTGTTCACCCATGACTGCGTGGCCACACACGCCTCCAACTCAATCATCAAGCTTGCAGACGACACAACCATAGTAGGCCTGATTACCAACAATGACGAGACAGCCTACATGGAGGAGGTGAGGGCCCTGGCGGAGTGGTGCCAGGAAAATAACCTGTCCCTCAACGTCAACAAAACGAAGGAGCTGATCATGGACTTCAGGAAAAAGCAGAGGTAGCACGCCCCTATCCCCATTGACGGGACCACAGTGGAGAAGGTGGAACATACTGCTTTACTAATTTCATATGTATACGCTGTACTCTATTCTATTGTATTTTAGTCAATGCCACTCTGATATTGCACGTCCTAATATTTATATAGTTCTTAATTCCATTATTTAACTTTCAGATTTGTGTGTATTGTTAGATATTACTGCACTGTTGGAGCTAGGAACACAAGCAATAACATCTGATGAATATGTGTATGTGACAATACAATTTGATTTTATTTGATTTCACTTCCTTAAATATGATTCTAAATATTCTGAAATCGTTCAGTGGGGTCTCTCTAACATATCGTTAACATAATATCCAAAAAGTTAGATTTACATCTGATAATAAGCACCGTGCTCTGTTGACAAAGAGCGGTGCGGCTTTCTCGCTGATGCTTTTGAGGATATAACATTTTGTGGTCGTCCCCTTCCAAGTTGTTTCCGCAAATATCAAATTAGCCTGACACGAGCTGAATTAAATATAAAAGGCTTTGAAGATTAAAAAAAAGCTTGCGGGAATGCTCAGTGCTCCGTTGACGTTTCAAAGAGAGACGCTTTTTTTGTGAGACGTCTTCAAAAAAGAGCAGGAACTTCGCGTTATGAAAAGTGTATACTAAAATATGAAAATGCTACCTGTCATATCTCAAAATAGATATCTATCTTACCTCTATATTGTTTTATGTCCTCCGAATTTGAGAAGCAAGATGACGAATTCAATGGTAAACCTGTCAGGCAGCCTTAATTCTCGCACAGCCTATCTGACGCGATGCAATTTTTTTTTTGGCCATTGATTTATTCACCCTAATTTTGACCATCCTACAAGTGTAAAAAGTCAAATAAGTTTTGAACGGATTATGATTGAGACAAGAGGTTTGGAACATTGGTTTTCTTAGAGGAGTATCTACACAATTAACATTATTTTCCCCATTGGCCAAAATATGCAGTTTGATTGGACACTACTTAATGTCTCTTCAGTTTCAACAGCAGTTTCTATCTCCACATATCTCACAATTCAGGTACTTGATAGTACAAAGCTAAATTTATGTGATCGATATACTGGTAGTTTATTGCGCAATAATCTGTTTACCAAAAATGGTCGTTGTACCTGTTTTTTGCTTATCTGCATTCTGCTGTGTCGGGACTGGCTTGTCGTGTTGGAGAATGATGAGGAAGAGGAGGTCGGGTCAGATGAAGAGCTGGTGTCCATGTTGTCAACGTGATCACCCTCTAACTGGTCTATGACCTGCGACCTCCTGGTCCCAAAACAAACAAACACACACAGAGACACATATCAATGCTTAACTCAATTGACTTATTAAATGCAAAAGTACCCAAACACATTCCCTTAAAATACACAAAGAGAACAACACATATCAATGCTGAACTTAAACAACTTACATAACGCAAAAGTTCACAATCAGATAACTAAAAAAATGTACAGTTTACATGTTTAGAAATGTAATTTCAGCATGGTAATAATAAGGAATGCAGAGGCAAAATAATAGGTTGTGATGATAGGAATGGATTTGGTAATGTAGGGGTGATGGCTGGAGCCCCATGTTGTGGTTGGCGGATGGTTTGGAAAGAGGCCAGCGGGCAGGAACGGGCAGTCCCAGTAGGGCTGAGTGACATGTTTGGTGGGGCTCCAGAGACCTAAGACAGGGAAAACAACAAAGGAGTATGATTTGTGTTTGGAACGTATGAACATAAAAACAGAAGATACAAGTTTTGAGATGGTGAACACGACAGCTCATGTGGCAAAAAGAGACATGAGAGCATCAATTCTGCTCAGTCAGTCTGCTCTGTCGGTGATCAGCGACTTGAGAAGAATTTATGCTCTCAAACACCGCTGTGACTAAGAAGTCTGACCTGCGTTCCAAGACAAATAGCCTGTTGAGCTGGTCCCTGCCAGGGCTGTCTGCTCTACCCTGCACCAGACTCCCTGCCTGGGCCCCGAAGGCCCCCATCGTCTCCCTGTCATCCAGCCGTCTGGTCCTGTGCACATCAGCCAACCACACATACTTTGGTCTCCCCACACTGGGACCCCGGGGGTCGTCACCCTGGTCCTCAGCCCGGCCCATGTCCACCTTCACCATGCCCCTGGTAGACTCACCCCGCAGCCAGCCGAAGGACGTGCTGGTGGCAGAGCATCTTGAGTCCATTGGGGACCTGCCAATCAGGACCTGAGGACAAGGGGAGGAGGAGGAAGAGCAACCAGAAGAGGAGGAAGAGACGGGAGATGCCAAGGGACCGTTGATGGGGAGGAAGACAAACCTCAGGGGGTCCCTGGGAGAAACACTGGACAGAGACAAAGATGGCTGCCAGGAGTCTGTAGCTGGTATGCTCTTCTCTAGGGAGGAGCAACCACTCTCTGCCCGAGACTTGGGTCCGGAATGTAGAAGGAATTGTTGGGCATCTGGGGAGGGAGTTCCAAGGAGAGGGAACGGGGGAAGAGGAAGGGAAGGGTTAATCTGCAATACAGATAAGTCAATGGGAATAACCAGTAAATTGTAGGTAAATTTGTGCATAAAGTGGGCCACCAACAGGAACGTGTGTGTATGTATATGTGTGTCTGTGTGGTGTGTCTGTGTGTGTGTGAGTGTATAACCGCTGGTTTCACTCAGTCAGGAATAATCTGTCCCGAGCTGGGGCTTTGTGGCAACTCCAGTGCCTTCAGAATGTATTCACATCCCTTGACTTTTTCCACATTTTGTTGTGTTACAGCCTTAATTTAAAATAGATTAAATTAATATTTTTTGTCATTGCTCCTTGTGGCGGGCAGGGCGCCTGCAAGCTAACTTCGGTTGTCAGTTGGACGGTGTTTCCTCCTACACATTTTGTGCAGCTGGCTTTCGGGTTAAACAAGCAGTGTGTCAAGAAGCAGTGCGGCTTGGTCGGTCATGTTTCGGGGGATGCATGGCTCCTGACCTTTGCCTCTCCCGAGACCATTGTGGAGTTGCAGCGATGAGACAAGACCGTAATTATCAATCTGATATCATGAAATTGGGGAGAAAAAGCAAGTCAAAATATTTTTTTAAATATATATAAAAAACAAATGTAAAAAACAATAATAAAATCACAGTACCAATCAAAAGTTTGGACACATGGGTTTTTCTTTATTTATTTTTTTACAATGTTCTATATTGTAGAATAATAGTAAAAACATTAAACTATGATTAAACACACATGGAATCATGTAGTAACCAAAAAAGTGTTATGAAATATATTTTATATTTGAGATTCTTCAAAGTAGCCACCCTTTGCCTTGATGACAGCTTTGCACACTCTCAGCATTCTCTCAACCAGGTTCACTTGGAATGATTTTCCAACCATCTTGAAGGAGTTCCCACATATGCTGAGCACTTGTTGGCTGCTTTTCCTTCACTCTGTGGTACAACTCATATCCAAACAATCACAATTGGGTTGAGGTCGGGTGATTGTGTAGGCCAGGTCATCAAATGCAGCACTCCGTCACTCTCCTTCTTGGTCAAATAGCCCTTACACATCCTGTGTTGGGTCATTGTACTGCTGAAAAACAAATGAAAGTCTCACTAAACGCAAACCAGATGGGATGGCGTATCACTGAAGAATTCATGCATGATTCATGCAGTCTTCTCTGAACAGTTCAGGTTTGAGATGTGTCTGTTACTTGAACTCCGTGAAGCATATATTTGGGCTGCAATCTGAGGTGCAGCTAACTCTAATGAACTTATCCTCTGCAGCAGAGGTAACTCTGGGTCTTCCTTTCCTGTGGCGGTCCTCATGAGAGCCAGTTTCATCATAGCCCTTTATGGTTTTTGCGACTGCACTTGAAGAAACTGTCAAAATTCTTGAAATATTCTGTATTGACTGACCTTCATGTCTTAAAGTAATGATAGACTGTCGTTTCTCTTTGCTTATTTGAGCTGTTCTTGCCGTAATATGGACTTGGTCTTTTACCAAATAGGGCTATCTTCTGTATTCCACCCCTACCTTGTCACAACACAACTTATTGGCTCAAACGCATTAAGAAGGAAAGAAATTCCACAAATTAACTTTTAACAACTCATACAGTACCTTGCAAAAGTATTCATCCCCTTTTGAGTTTTTCCTATTTTGTTGCATTACAACCTGTAATTTAAATGGATTGTTATTTGGATTTCATGTAATGGACATAGACAAAATAGTCCAGATTGGTGAAGTGAAATTAAAATAATTACTTATTTTAAAAAATTCTAAAAATTAAAAAATGGAAAAGTGGTGTGTGCATATGTATTCACCTCTTTGCTATGAAGCCCCTAAATAAGATCTGGTGCCACCAATTACCTTCAGAAGTCACATAGATAAAGTCCACCTGTGCAATCTAAGTGTCACATGATCTGTCACATGATCTCAGTATACACCTGTTCTGAAAGGTCCCAGTCTGCAACACCACTAAGCAAGAGGCACCACCAAGCAAGCGGCACCATGAAGACCAAGAAGCTCTCCAAACTAGTCAGGGACAAAGTTGTGGAGAAGTACAGATCAGGGTTGGGTTATAAAAAATATCTGAAACTTTTAACATCCCAAGGATCCCACCGTTAGATCCATTATTATTATTTTTTTTTTAAAGAATATGGCACCACAACAAACCTGCCAAAAGAGGGCCGCCCAGCAAAACTCAAGGACCAGGCAAGGAGGGCATTAATCAGAGAGGCAACAAAGAGACCAAAGATAACCCTGAAGGAGCTGAAAAGTTCCACAGCGGAGATTGTAGTATCTGACCATAGGACCACTTTAAGCCATACACTCCACAGAGCTGGGCTTTATAGAAGAGTGGCTATTGCTTAACTTCTTATGGCTGGGGGGCAGTATTGAGTAGCTTGGATGAATAAGTTGCCCAAAGTAAACGGCCTACTCCTCAGTCTCAGTTGCTAATATACAGTGGGGAGAACAAGTATTTGATACACTGCCGATTTTGCAGGTTGTCCTATTTACAAAGCATGTAGAGGTCTGTAATTTTTATCATAGGTACACATCAACTATGAGACGGAATCTAAAACAAAAATCCAGAAAATCACATTGTATGATTTTTAAGTAATTCATTTGCATTTTATTGCATGATATAAGTATTTGATCACCTACCAACCAGTATGAATTCCGGATCTCACAGACCTATTAGTTTTTCTTTGAGAAGCCCTCCTGTTCTCCACTCATTACCTGTATTAACTGCACCTGTTTGAACGAGTTACCTGTATAAAAGACACCTGTCCACACACTCAATCAAACAGACTCCAACCTCTCCACAATGGTCAAGACCAGAGAGCTGTGTAAGGACATCAGGGATACAATTGTAAACCTGCACAAGGCTGGGATGGGCGACAGGACAATAGGCAAGCAGCCATGTGAGAAGGCAACAACTGTTGCCGCAATTATTAGAAAATGGAAGAAGTTCAAGATGACGGTCAATCACCCTTGGTCTGGGGCTCCATGCAAGATCTCACCTCGTGGGGCATCAATGATCATGAGGAAGGTGAGGGATCAGCCCAGAACTACACGGCAGGACCTGGTCAATGACCTGAAGAGAGCTGGGACCATAGTCTCAAAGACAACCATTAGTAACACACTACACCGTCATGCATTAAAATCCTGCAGAGCACGCAAGGTCCCCCTGCTCAAGCCAGCGCATGTCCAGGCCTGTCTGAAGTTTGCCAATGACCATCTGGATGATCCAGAGGAGGAATGGGAGAAGGTCATGTGGTCTGATGAGGCAAAAATAGAGCTTTTTGGTCTAAACTCCACTCGCCGTGTTTGGAGGAAGAAGGATGAGTACAACCCCAAGAACACCATCCCAACCGTGAAGCATGGAGGTGGAAACATCATTCTTTGGGGATGCTTTTCTGCAAAGGGGACAGGACGACTGCACCGTATTGAGGGAGGATAGATGGGGCCTTGTATCGAGAGATCTTGGCCAACAACCTCATCCCTCAGTAAGAGCATTGAAGAGGAGTTGTGGCTGGGTCTTCCAGCATGAAAACGACCCAAAACACACTGCCAGGACAACTAAGGAGTGGCTCAGTAAGAAGCATCTCAAGTTTTGGAGTGATCTAGCCAGTCTCCAGACCTGAACCCAATAGAAAATCTTTGGAGGGACTGAAAGTCCGTATTGCCCAGCGACAGCCCCGAAACCTGAAGGATCTGGAGAAGGTCTGTATGGAGAAATGGGCCCTGCTGCAGTGTGTACAAACCTGGTCAAGAACTACAGGAAACCTATGATATCTGTAATTGCAAACAAAGGTTTCTGTACCAAATATTAAGTTCTGCTTTTCTGATGTACCAAATACTTATGTCATGCAATAAAATGCAAATGAATTACTTAAAAATCATACAATGTGATTTTCTGGATTTTCTCACAGTTGAAGTGTACCTATGATAAAAAATTACAGACCTCTACATGCTTTGTAAGTAAGAAAACCTGCAAAATTGGCAGTGTATCAAATACTTGTTCTCCCCACTGTATGTATATTAGTATTGGATAGAAAACACTCTAATGTTTCTAAAGCTGTTTGAATGACGTCTGTGAGTACAACAGAACTCATATGGCAAGCAAAATCCTGAGGAGAAATCAAAACAGGAAGTGAGAAATCTGAGCTTTGTTTGTATTCACCAGAGTCCCCAATGAAATCCTCTTGAGATGTTTGAGATGTTAATGATGTTGCACTGCCTAGGGGTTCCACTAGATGTCAACCATCAATAGAAATTCTAATGAGACTTCTATGGTGTTGTGGGAGTGAATGATAGCAGAATCAGTCAGGTGTCTGGCAGTCAGCCATTTTCTGATCATGCTTATTCCTCATGGTAGTTACTTGCGTCCCATGGCTCATGAAGACAAGAAGGAATAGTCCGTTTGGAACTTTATTGAAGATATATGTTAAAAACATCCTAATGGTTGATACTGCACATAGTTTGAAGTGTTTCTTCGACCTGTAAATAACTTTTTGAAGTTTTTGTCCGATATAACGCTGACCAGAATGAGCGTTTGGATATGTATACCAAACGCGCTAACAAAAGAAGGTATTTGGACATAAATAACGGACATTTTCGAACAAAACAAACATTTATTGTGGACCTGGAATTCCTGGAGTGTTTTTTGATGTAGATCATCAAAGGTAAGGGAATATTTATCATGTAATTTCTGGTTTATGTTGATGTCAACATGGCGGCTATTGAGACAAATGTTTCTGAGCGTCATCTCAGATTATTGCATGGCTGGCTTATTCCGAAATCAGACACAGTGGTTGCATTAAGGAGAGCTATATCTATAATTCCATGTGTATAACTTGTATTATCATCTACATTTATGATGAGTATTTCTGTTGAATGATGTGGCTATGCAAAATCACTGGATGTTTTTGGAACTAGTGAATGTAACTCGCTAATGTAAACTCATATTTTGATAAATATGAACCTTATCAAAAACATACATGTATTGTGTAACATGAAGTCCTATTAGTGTCATCTGATGAAGATCATCAAAGGTTAGTGATTCATTTTATCTCTATCTACTTTTTGAAACTCCTCTCTTTGGCTGGGGAAAAAATGGCTGTGTTTTTCTGTGGCTATATGTGGTGACCTAACAATCATTTGTGGTGCTTTTGATGTAAAGCATATTTGAAATCGGACACTTTGGTGGGATTAACAACAAGAATAGATTTACAATGGTATGAAATACATGTATGTTTGAGGAATGTTAATTATGAGATTTTTGATGTTTTGAGAATGGCGCCCTACACTTTGACTGGCTGTTGTTATATCGCTCCTGTTAACGGGATTGCAGCCATAAGAAGTTAAAGAAAAAAAATAAGAAAACACATTTGGCGTTCGCCAAAAGGCATGTGGGAGACTCCCCAAACATATGGAAGAAGGTACTCATACTCCAGAGAACCATTCCCACAGTGAAGCATGGTTGTGGCAGCATCATGCTGTGGGGATGTTTTTCATCGGCAGGGACTGGGAAACTGGCCAGCACTGAAGGGATAGATGGTGCTAAATACAGGGAAATTCTTGAGGGAAACCTGATTCAGTTTTCCAGAGATTTGAGACTGGGATGGAGGTTCACCTTCCAGCAGGACAATTACCCTAGCATACTGCTAAAGCAACACTCAAATGGTTTGAGGGGAAACATTTAAATGTCTTGGAATGGCCTAGTCAAAGCCCAGACCTCAATCCAATTGAGAATCTGTGGTATGACTTAGAGATTGCTGTACATCGGCGGAACCAACTTCAAGGAACTGGAGCAGTTTTGCCTTGAATAATAGGGACAAATCCCAGTGGCTAGATGTGCCAAACTTATAGAGGCATACCCCAAGAGACTTGCAGCTGTAATTGCTGCAAAAGGTGGCTCTAAAGTGTTGACTTTTGGGGGGGGGGGGTGAATAGTTATGCATGCTCAAGTTTTAATTTTCTTTGTCTTGTTTGTTTCACAGGAAAAAATATTTTGCAACTTCAAAGTGGTAGGCATAATGATAGAAAGAAATACAGGTTGTAAGACAACATAATAGAAAAAATTCCAAGGGGGGTGAATACTTTCGCAAGCCACTATACCTGTTAATTGAAATGCATTCCAGGTGACTACCTCATGAAGCTGGTTGAGAGAATGCCAAGAGAAAACAAAGCTGTTGAACCCTTTTTTGGTTACTACATGATTCCATGTGTTATTTCATAGTTTTGATGTCTTCACAAACATTCTACAATGTAGAAAATAGTAAAAATAAAGAAAAACCCTTGAGTGAGTAGGTGTGTCTAAACTTTTGACTGGCACAGTATATATACTGTATATCTAAAAAAAAAATTGCTGGCCCACACACAATACCCCATAATGTCAAAGTAGAATTATGTATTTAGAAATGTGTATGAAAGAATTAAAAATGAAAAGCTGAAATGTTTTGAGTACAGTTGTGGCCAAAAGATTTGAGAATGACACAAATATTAATTTTCAAAGTTTGCTGCTTCAGTGTCTTTAGATAATTTTGTCAGATGTTACTATGGAATACTGAAGTATAATTACAAGCATTTCATAAGTGTCAAAGGTTTTTATTGACAATTACATGAACTTGATGCAAAGAGTCAATATTTGCAGTTTGTACCTTCTTTTTCAAGACCTCTGCAATCTGCCCTGACATGCTGTCAATTAACTTCTGGGCCACATCCTGACTGATGGCAGCCCATTCTTGCATAATCAATGCTTGGAGTTTGTCTGAATTTGTGGGTTTTTGTTTGTCCACCCACCTCTTGAGAATTGAGCACAAGTTCTCAATGGGATTAAGGTCTGGGGAGTTTCCTAGCCATGGACCCAAAATATCAATGTTTTGTTCCCCAAGCCACTGAGTAATCACTTTTGCCTTATGGCAAGGTGCTCCATCATGCTGGAAAAGGCATTGTTTGTCACCAAACTGTTACTTGATGATTGGGAGAAGTTGCTCTCTGAGAATGTGTTGATACCATTCTTTACTCATGGCTGAGTTCTCAGGCAAAATTGTGAGTGAGCCCACTCCCTTGGCTGAGAAGCAACCCCACACATGAATGGTCTCAGGATGCTTTACTGTTGGCATGACACAGGACTGATGGTAGTGCTCACCTTGTCTTCTCCAGGAAAGCTTTTTCCGGATGCTCCAAACAATCGGAAAGGGGATTCATCAGAGAAAATGACCTTACCCCAGTCCTCAGCAGTCCAATCCCTGTACCTTTTGCAGAATATCAGGTCCTGTGTGGCTCAGTCGGTAGAGCATGGCGCTTGCAACGCCAAGCGTCGTGGGTTCGTTTCCCACTGGGGCCATCCATATGCAAAAGTAGTGGCCCCAGCCGACTTGTAAGTCGCTTTGGACAAAAGCGTCTGCTAAATGGGATATATATATATATATCAGTCTGTCCCTAATGTTTCTCCTGGAGAGAAGTGGCTTCTTTGCTGCCCTTCTTGACACTGGGCCATACTCCAAAAGTCTTTGCCGCACTATGCGTGCAGATGCACTCACACCTGCCTGCTGCCATTCCTGAGCAAGCTCTGTACTAGTGGTGCCCCGATCCCGCAGCTGAATCAACTTCAGGAGATGGTCTTAGCGCTTGCTGGACTTTCTTGGGCGCCCTGAAGCCTTTTTCACAACAATTGAACCGCTCTCCTTGAAGTTCTTGATGATCTGATAAATGGTTGATTTAGGTGCAATCTTACTGGCAGCAATATCCTTGTCTGTGAACCCCTTTTTGTGCAAAGCAATGATGACGGCACGTGATTCCTTGCAGGTAACCATGATTGACAGAGGAAGAACAATGATTCCAAGCACCACCCTCCTTTTGAAGCTTCCAGTCTGTTATTCAAACTCAATCAGCATGACAGAGTGATCTCCAGCCTTGTCCTCGTCAACACTCCCACCGGTGTTAACGAGAGAATCACTGACCTTTTGTGGCAGGGCTGAAATTCAGTGGAAATGTTTTTTAGGGATTCAGTTCATTTGCATGGCAAAGAGGGACTTTGCAATTAATTGCAATTCATCTGATCACTCTTCATAACATTCTGGAGTATATGCAAATTGCCATCATACAAACTGAGGAAGCAGACTTTATGAAAATTAATATTTGTGTCATTCTCAACTTTTGGCCACGACCATAGAGTATTAATTAATTTAAAAATATATATATTATTGTTTTATCACAGCATGCATCAATGACTTACAATGACAACACACAACAATGACCAACATGATAAAAAAAATACACTAAGACAAAGGCACATACACCAACTGTAGTATCTCTATAAGAATAGTCTGACTCAAGTGCTGATTTTCTATCCTAGAAAACAAGCAACAACATTTCCCAATAGAAAGACCCCATAAAACAGTTAATCAATTACACTCATTAAAAAGCCTCATGGTTGTGGGTAAAACAGACCATCTAAACCTCTCTTTGGAAAATCTGGGCAGGATGAATCTGATACGAAAGCTGTTTCTGTGTTGCATTAGAGTGCTGTGGATAGGGTGTGTGTCATTGTCCATGATCATGTGTGTTTTTACATGCAGCCTTTTTATGAACATGTCCTGCATTGATTCCAGGCTACAACCAATTGTAGCACTGGCTTTGTTAATGATATTGTCAAGCTTGATTGTCTTCCTTAGCTAAATTCCCTTTCCAGCACACAATGGCACAGGTCGGTTGGGCTTTTTGTAGATACTGAGAAAATTATCCTTCCAGTTCAGTTTGTTGTCTACTAATACACCAAAGTAATTATAAGAGACAACAGTGTCAATCTCTTCACAATTAATAGAAATCTACTACTAGCTCCTTGGTCTTCTGTACATTCAGGTCCAAGTAATTGGCCTCACACCAAGGACTCTGTTATATCCCTGTGAGCATCGTCTCCTCTCATGACACAGCTTACTATAGTCATCAGAGAATTTCTTGAAGTGGCTCAGTTCATTGTTGTGTGTGAGATCATTTGTGTAAAGGGTATTCAATCCCTTTGTTATGGCAATATTAAACACACTACATGACCAAAAGTTTGGACACCTGCTCGTCAAACATCTCATTCCAATATCATGGGCATTAATATGGAGTTGGTCCCCCCTTTGCTGCTATAACAGCCTCCACTCTTCTGGGAAGGATTTCCACTAGATGTTGGAACATTGCTGCGGGGACTTCCTTCCATTCAGCCACAAGAGCATTAGTGAGGTCGGGCAGTGATGTTGGGCGGTTAGGCCAGGCTCGCAGTCGGCATTCCAATTCATCCCAAAGGTGTTCGATGGAGTTGAGGTCAGGGGTTGTGCAGGCCAATCAAGTTCTTCCACACTGATCTAGACAAACCATTTATGTATGGACCTCGCTTTGTGCATGGGGCATTGTCATGCTGAAACAGGAAAAGGCCTTCCCCAAACTGTTGCCACAAAGTTGGAAGCACAGAATGATGTAAGATTTCCCTTCACTGGAATTAAAGGGCCTAGCCCGTATCATGAAAAACAGCCCCAGACTATTATTCCTCTTCCACCAAACTTTAAAGTTGGCACTGAATTCGGGCAGGTTGCATTCTCCTGGCATCCGCCAAATCCAGATCCGTCTGTCGGACTGCCAGATGGTGAAGGGTGATTCATCACTCAAGAGAACGTGTTTCCACTGCTCCAGAGTCTAATGGTAGCAAGCAATACACCACTCCAGCTGACTATTGGCATTGCGCATGGTGATCTTAGGCTTGTGTGCGGCTGCTCTGCCATGAAAACACATTTCATGAAGCTCCAGACGAACAGTTCTTGTGCTGATGTTCCTTGCAGAGGCAGTTTGGAACTCGGTAGTGAGTGTTGCAACCAGGCGAGGACAGACAATTTTTACGCGCTTCAGCACTCAGTGCTGTGAATTTCAAACACAGATTCAACCGCAAAGACCAGGGAGGTTTTCCAATACCTTGTGAAGAAGGGCAACTATTGGTAGATGTGTAGGGAAAAAAAGCAGACATTGAATATAACTTTGAGCATGGTGAAGATATGAATTAAACTTTGGATGGTGTATCAATAAACCCAGTCACTACGAAGATACAGGGGCGTCTACAAAGTAATGACTCAGTTGTGTGAATATTTCTGTATCACATTTTCCAAAATTGCTAGAATTTTTTTAAAACATGTTTTCACTTTATCATTATGGGATATTGGGTAGATGGGTGAGAAAAAAATAGATTTAATCCATTTGGAATTAAGGCTGCAACAACAAAATGTGGAAGGCACTGTAACTGCCCAGTGAAAATCTTACTTTTAAAAATGTATATTCTGTTAACTCATACCCAATTGATGTTGATTCGTTCTATTCTTCTATTTGACCAAAGCATAAATTGGAGAGAGACACCACAAGAATGCTTGATATTTCCTCATAGAGTATGATGTAATACTCCTCAGGAGGATGAGCCAATTGGCGGTCTAGAGGAAGAGATGGCCAATCAGCATTCTACTTGCATGAATATTTTTAATGACTGGTACACGCTCACACCACCATCCAACACAACGCAGATTTTTAACATAAGTCATGAACAGTCAAAATCAAAAATTATATTTGGATGAAACCAGATCAAAGTATGATGATCAAAGTATGAAAAATTACTTGCTTATACATGGATAAAGTTTGATCATTTAGTAATTAGCCCCCTCCCACATGTCAAACACTTGTATTTAGGAGGCAGGATTATTAAGGGGATACGGTAACCTAGTTTAAAAAGTACCCTCTTGTAACCAACATCAGAGAAGGCTTGTTTGCAGAGGGATGTGGTTTATATAGCTCAAAAGTTACTCTACTCGTGACAATTTGATTGTAGGGTGTCAGCAAATATAATTCAAAGTTTACACTATCATCTATGGCACAGATATTTATGTCTCCCCTGTCATCGTTATCTGGTGTTCAGGTCTTCAGCCAGCATGGAACAAAAAGGGAGGAAAGGTCATTCAAAACATCTCAACACTTCCGTCAGTGTAGCTCTGACCCGCATAACAAGAGACATGCCAGACAGGAGATGTATTCAAAAAATTGACATCATTGATGCAATTTCAATACTTTTTGAGTTGCTTTGTGTATCACCAAATTTGCTTGCATAGACACTCTGGTTATCCTCAAAGCCAGTGGAAATTCATTAGTAAAGATTGAAAAAAAGTAATGGGCCTAGACAGCTGCCTTGGAATTCCTCATTCTACCTGGATTATGTTGGAGAGGCTTCCATTAAAGAACCCCCTCTGTGTTCTGCTAGACAGGTAACTCTTTATCCAGAATATAGCAAGGGGTGTAAAACCATAACACATCAGTTTTGCCAGCAGCAGACTATGATCGATAATGACAAAAGCCACACTAAAGTCTAACAAAACAGCCCCCACAATCTTTTTATCATTAATTTCTCTCAGCCAATCATCAATCATTTATGTAAGTACTGAGCTTGTTGAATGTCCTTCTCTATAAGCATGCTGAAAGTTTGTCAATTTGTTTACTGTAAAATAGCATTGTATCTGGTCAAACACAATTTTTCCCAAAATTTTACTAAGGGTTAGTAACAGGCTGATTGGTTGGCTATTGAACCAGTAAGGGGGGCTTTACTATTCTTAGGTAGCGGAATGACTTCTGCTTCCCTTCAAGCCGGGGGGCACACACGTTCTAGAGGCTTACATTGAAAATATGACAAATAGGAGTGGCAATATCATCTGCTATTATCCTCAGTAATTTTCCATCCAAGTTGTCAGACCCCGGTGGCTTGTCATTGTTGATAGACAACAACAAAAAATTCACCTCTTCCACACTAACTTTATGGAATTTAAAATGACAATGCTTGTCTTTCATAATTTGGTCAAATATACTTGGGTGTGTAATGTCAGCATGTGTTGCTGGCATGTCATGCCTAAATTTGCTAATCTTGCCGATTTAAAAAAAAATCATTAAAGTAGTTGGCAATATCAGTTGGTTTTCTGATTAATGAGCCATCTGATTCAATGAATGGTGCAGCTGAGTTTGCCTTTTTTTCCCAGAATTTAATTTAAGGTGTTCCAAAGCTTACAGCCATTTTCTTAATGAGTGCATGCTTATTAGCAACTGGAATGAGCAATTTCATAAATGTGTCAAGTGCAGTGTCTGTTTTCTCCTCATTACACACCACGGACCAACAGATAGTCTTTACATCAATAACATAGGAATCACTACAAAACTTATTGTATGACACTATATTATATTAGGCTCAGCCTTTGGAACTTTGGTTTTCCTAGATATGGCTACTACATTGTGATCACTACATCCGATGGATCTGGATACTGCCTTCAAGCTCATTTCTGCAGCATTAGTAAAGATGTGATCAATACTGATTTGATGATTTAATTCCTGTGTTGTTTGTAGCTACCCTGGTAGGTTGACTGATACCCTGAACCAGTTTGCAGCCTTTTCTTGAGTCGGCAGCATAAAGGCGTGTTCCTTACATATGTTAGATGTAGTTTTTCTTAGCCTAAGCGAATGAGCTTAGCTTCATTGTTATGTGTTTATATGTTTGTCTTATTTTGTCACCCCTTCTCCAGAGACCTTCAGGGCTGGCTGCCTTTTGGAGGGGCTATTTTGGTTATTGAGTAGCAGTCTTATGAATTCACGTGTGTGCTTTTGCATTCGAATTATCACAAAGTGTGTTATCATCTTTCAGAGTGTTTAATCTCCAGTGTGCCATCTTACAACAAGTGAGTTTTACATGCAAGGCTTGAGTCTTGGAAACTTGGTGTTATTCCTTGCCCTGCTGCTAATTCATTGTGTGTGCCTCTAAGCTGTAGTTCCAGACAGTTAGTCTGTTCAAGTTGTGGTGACCTGTCTCATGAATTGTATGTATTGCCTCTATCTGTAATAAATCTTTCCACTTTGGTTAACTCTGTCAATTATTTGACATACCTGTGTATAACATGTCCCAAGTACATCCTCTCTTAACAAAAAGGTGGCATAGCACAGTTTACATAAAGTTAACACAATACCATAAAGTAACAAAAATCACCTCACACACAACTCTCTCACATAAAACAGATGCACAAACAAAAATACTCATAGCACTCCATTGCATAGAAAAACAAGTATGAACACACATTAAAGCCACAAAAACCATAAAAACAAACAATGGACCATATGTTTGCTCTTACCGTCTCTGGAGATGGTTTGACTGAGCTGGTCAAGGGAAGCGCTGCCACTCATCGAGGGAGACAAAGAGCAGAGAGAAGAGGAGGTGCTGATGGATGGAGAACTGCGGCTGCTTGGGAGGGTTCTTCTCCCGCCTCCTATCCTCTGCTGTTGTTCCTCCTGGCACCGCCAGGACCGACCTGTCGGAGTCTTCTCCACCATGGCTTTGCAAGCACTGCCGTGTCGGCTAGTGCTACCGCTAACACTATCGCTACTTTTGCTGCTAGCGCTTTTGCTGATGCTACAGCTAGGGCAACTGCTGTAGCTACCATTAGCACTTCCAGCACTGCCCCTAGTAGCACTGCTGTTACTTTTAATGCTAACAGTATTTTTCCTGCTGATGCTCAGCTGGTCAACTCCACTGGTCACAGCCACCCTAGCTGGCCCGGGTTCCTGAGAGAGAGAAAGAAATAGAGGTAAGAGAAGGAGCGAGAGATTGAAAGGCAGACCGATTGAGTCAGAGCGAGAGAGAGATAATGTGAGTCACTCAGAAACAGACAAATAAGAGGGGGAAAGGGATGAGGATGCAGAAGTACATTTCAATAAAATCTGTGGATACTCCAACTGCTACCACTGGACGACCAATGTAAACTGTTTCCAATCTGACTCGACGAGGAATCCCCTATGAAGTCCAGTTAGCTCCTCTCCCTCATCAAGTTTAATGTCCCACGGAGGAGCACCACGTCCCCTGCGTGCGTCCCAAATGTTAACGTATGGACCCAGGTCAAAATTATTTTACTATATAGAGAATGGGGTGCCATTTGGGACACGGCTGTTCCTCCGCCTCTCAATCCCATCAGCCTGGGAGGGGAGTGTCCTTTAATCCTGATCAGATCGCTGCAGCTAATTCTGTTAATGTGGCCATCTGACTGGGCCTTTAATCACACAGCCGGCTGACCAACAACGCTAAAAGTCCCCCCCCCCCCCCACACACACACACACACACACGAGCAAGTGTAAATCACATACTGTATACACACACAAGTCTGACTAATGCTTAATTACACTAGAGCACAGGATGCCATCAGACAGACGTTCTAGGAAGACGGAATGCCATTGGGAGATGTGCAAATCTTGAGAGCTGCAACCTTACCAAGTACACACACACACACACACACACACACACACACACACACACACACACACACACACACACACACACACACACACACACACACACACAATAATCAATCAGTAGGGCCCATCTATCTGTGGCTGCACCATTTATAAAGCAGGTTGAAATCAATTGGCTCCAGCCTGCTGCCAGGAAAGTCCTGACTCTGCTACTGATGCAGTCATAAACAAACTCTTTAGTTCACTCCAAATGTTTTTCCAACCTTTTCAGACCTCAAGTAGTCTGTCAAAATGAGTCTGCATCCACAACATCCGTTGTGTAGTTTCAGCTATATACACAACTAGACATCATCTCACCATGTTGTTGACAAAGCTATAGAGGTAGAACAATGAGGAAAAGAAGGCGGGTTTACAGTATCTGTGGTTGTGTTTTGATGAGTCGGAAAAACAGGGTCTACCTGGGATGTGGGTGTGTCCACTTTTCTCTTCTTCTTCTGTGTCAGTTTGTGGGTCTTGGGGTATACAACGAGGGCCTCCTGCCACCTGCTTGAGAAAAACACATAGTTATAAACACACACACAAACAACACGGTATCAATTTAAATATATACACACACAAAAACACACAAAACAGACAGCACACACAACCAGCTACATACAACAAGCCGGAATGTTGAGCATGGCTGATCTCCAACTGTTTGTCCCTGTGTATAGGCTAGTGCGCCTAACAGTTAATTATATATATTGTATAACAATGTGTAGTCAAGTTTATAGAGGTCAGCTTCAGTAGCTAACCAGTGGATTAGGAAGCAGGAGAGTAGTGTTGACTACCCGGGATTAAACTCTTGAGATCTAGATTGCTGATATAAACGCATAAACTGTGTTTACACAGGCAGCACAATTCTGATCTTTTGAACAATTATTGAACAATTATTGGTAAAAAAAAACAATGAGTGAATAAGACAATCAGAATTGGGCTGCCAGTGTAAATGCAGATGTAGACTGGAGAGAAAACAGTTAGACATTACTGTTTTATGTGTAATGCTTTCAAATGTATTATTGTATACTTGAGGTGCACTTGATTCAGATTAAGCTTTATTGTGTGCAGAATGGGTGGGGTTTGCAATTTTGGGACTATTCCAATGGTTCAGGTCAGGTTTGGAACAAACCCCTAAGCAACAGCCAGTTCTGATGTAAATCGATTCCATCTTAACGAAAAATAATTAAAAGACCACTGAGGTCAAGAAGGCATTGCTGTCCTTAAAAAATGGCTGCCTTCCAGACTGGAATAGAATTACGTATAGAACTAAATTATCCCTAAAGAGGATTAAGGCTTTAAATGAACATTTCATTAGTTGTAAAGAGGTTCACATCACATCAAACAACTTTCAGTCATATGTAGAAGTTGTGAGAATTTTGTTTACTGTGAATTCCTTTTATGTGTTTGTTTTCTTAATAGATTATAGTTACTTAGAGTGATATGCCAGACACTCCAGACAAGCAAACCTTATGGTTTGAGTCACAGACTTTCAGAAGCTGCCGTCAAATAGTCTTTAGATAGACATAGTTTCAATGACATCCAGATTGTCCTGCTGATCACAATAAGAAAGTATCGCTCCTACAGTTACAAAGTGTCTCATGCACATTTAACATTCAGAAATAAAAGGCATTATGCTGGACTATTATCATGACAAGACCTCTAAAGCTTTCAAACTAATTTAACTCATATCTACACAAATAGAGTCCAATTATCTTTTCTAACACTACAATATTCCCATGTCTACATCTAAATATTCAGATTTCTTACTTCTGTTTCCTGGACATTGCCTGGTCTCAGCAAAGTGGATATTCCAGAAGAGATGTCCACAATAATCCACACCAAGCACAATAGATCTCTATCTCAAATGAGGAATGACTAAGACCGAACAATCCTTAAATATCAGTAATGTCGAACAAAGAAATCCAAATTGAGATAACAAGAATTCACAAGTATGCCATTCAGTCAGTGTTTGGGATACAGAGCCACGCACACAAAGTCAGGTACTCAAGTAGACACACCAATCATGCTGCACAGACACACACCTTGGTGCACACGCATACATACACACACAAACACATTAACACCCCCACTTTAATCCTGTTCAGACAGAGTTGACACACTACATTACAGTCTTACTGGATTAAGCATAGATTTCTTCAGATTTACAGCCTAATGACACTTAAAGTACAAGGAAACAAGGATGAGAGAGGAACAGGGAGACAGTGAGAGAGTGATGAAGGAGATGGGGAGCGAGAAAGAGAGAGAGAGAGAGACTCCGGAAGAACATACAAGAGGGAGAGAGGAAGGGTAAGAGGAACAGGGAGACAAGATGGGGTTGGTTATATTTGCATTAAATATCTGTGTTAAAGGATTTAACCCTTGCTAAACACTATAATCCAGAAAGCCCATCAGCATTGAACTTGAACTGAGGGGACCTGTATCTAGTCTAAGTCAGAGAGGCTTACTCACTGATGTGGCTAAAATTGGTAGAGCATAGCGCTTGCAACTCTGCAGTCAGGATAGGATAGTGGATTACATTCCCCCTGGCACTAATGTAAAATTCTTGGAATAAAGTGTCTGCTAAATTGGATATATAATATTGACTGGGTAAATGAGTGATAGGCACAGGAGGAACATTACAATTAGGATCTAAATCAAAACCTTTTCCCCCGAAAGCCACCACACTTGGCCACAGTTTCAAAGGCTTATTTGGGTATCTGCAGTTTAAGACTTATTACACTAGAGGGAGCCATCAGCAGTGTGTGTGTATTTCCCTCTAAGCCAATGATTGCCTACTTGGTGTCAACACAGATAAGGTTATCTGTGGCATAATACTGTGTCTGTGTTGTTTTTTCACCCTGCTCTGCTCTCACCATGACATCCAAGGCGTCATAAACTCTGGGACTACTACATCTCTATCTCTTTAACAATACTTCCTGTTGACCCAACCTCTCACCTGTGCCCTCTGTGTCAGTCAGTTCAAAGGTGGGAGCGGTTCACCGACACAGCTGATATAACCTAGAGGATTTAGAGAGAAGGGGGAGAGGGATGACGTGAAGGAGAGAGACTAGGTGTGTGGTCTCACCTGGTGTCCACACTAAGTGGCCAAAGAGTACTTTATGCTGAAAAACAGACACATGAGGACAAACAATAGAAGATCATTTCATTATTAGACATAAATACCACTTGAAGCTTGATGATGACTTGAACATTTTAATCAGCTGTGTAGTGCTAAGGCAAAAAGAAAAAATTTCACAGGTGTTTGGAGTAGAGGTCGACCAATTAATCGGAATGGCCGATTTAATTAGGGCCGATTTCAAGTTTTCATAACCATCGGAAATCGGTATTTTTGGGCGCTGATTTCCGATTTTAAAACAATATATATACATATATATTTATTTATTATATATTTATATATATATTTATTTATTATATATATATATATTTATTTATATATTTATTTATTTATTTATATATATATATATATATATTATACCTTTTTATTTAACTAGGCAAGTCAGTTATGAACACATTCTTATTTTCAATGACTGCCTAGGAACTGTCGGGTAACTGCCTTGTTCAGAGGCAGAATGACACATTTTCACCTTGTCAGCTCAGGGGTTCCAGTCTTGCAACCGCACAGTTAACTAGTCCAACGCTCTAACCATTGCACTCCACAAGTAGCCTGCCTGTTACGCGAATGCAGTAGAAGCCAAATTAAATTGCTAGCTAGCATTAAACTTATCTTATAAAAACAATCAATCATAATCACTAGTTATAACTACTAATCCAGTTTAGCAGGCAATATTAACCAGGTGAAATTGTGTAATCAGGGTCAGGGTATATGGGTATATGCAACAGTTTGGGCTGCCTGGCTCATTGAGAACTAATTTGCCAGAATTTTACATAATTATGACATACATTGAAGGTTGTGCAATATAACAAGAATATTTAGATTAAGGGATTCCACCCGTTAGATAAAATACCGAACGGTTCCGTATTTCACTGAAATAATAAACGTTTTGTTTTCGAAATTATAGTTTCCGGATTCGATCATATTAGTGACCAAAGGCTCGTATTTCTGTGTGTTATGTCATAATTAATTCTGATTTGATTATGCAGTCTGACTAAGCAGCAGCAGGCCCGTAATCATTCATTCAAACAGCACTCGTGCTTTGCCAGCAGCTCTTCGCAAGCTCAGCGCTGTTTACGACTTCAAGCCTATCAGCCTAATGGCTGGTGTAACCAATGTGAAATGGCTAGCTAGTTAGCTGGGTGTGCGCTAATACTGTTTCAAACGTCACTCTCTTTTAGATTTGGAGTAGTTATTCCCCTTGCGCAGCAAGTGCCACGGAGCGTGGAGCGATGGGTAACGATGCTTTGTGCGTGGCTGTTGTCGATGTGTTCCTGGTTCAAGCCCAGGTAGGGGCAAGGAGGGGGACGGAAGCTACACTGTTACACTGGCAATACAATAGTGCCTATAAGAACATCCAATAGTCAAAGGTATATGAAATACAAATGGTATAGAGAGAAATAGTCCTATAAATACTATATTAACTACAACTTAAAACCTCTTACCTTGGAATATTGAAGTATCATGTTAAAAGGAACCACCAACTTTCATATGTTCTCATGTTCTGAGCAAGGAACTTAAACGTTAACATTTTTACATGGCACATATTTTACATGGCACACATTTTTACATGGCACATATTACTTTCTTCTCCAACACTTTGTTTTTGTATTATTTAAACCAAATTGAACATGTTTCATTATTTATTTGAGGCTAAATTGATTTTATTGATGTTTTATATTAAGTTAAAATAAGTGTTAAATCAGTATTGTTGTAATTTGTCATTATTACAAATAAAAAAATAAAAAATAGTCCGATTAATCGGCATCGGCTTTTTTGGTCCTCCAATTATCGATATCGGCGTTGAAAAACCATAATCGGTCGACCTCTAGTTTGGAGCATTCCGATATGCCACAGTTGGTGAGGTGTCAGGTTCACCTCTGTACTTAAAAGTTGATTATTCCATTTCTCTGTGAAATGCTGCAGATCTGCCCACAGACAAGACAGGTACACATATCCCACACAGAATAGGTAGATAGAATTTGACAGGTCAAGGTATCATTCTTCCTCCAAACTGTGCGTGTGAGACAGGTTCCATGCACAACAAGACAGGCAGAGAGAAAGAGAACACAGTACAGTTTAATTACCTCTGGTTATGAACACTTTTGCCAGAAATTAAGCTTCCACGGCCTGTTCCTCAGACAGTGAACATCTGGCAAAATTTACATTTTCGACCGCTTGATCAGCTTGCATACTGAAAGTAAAGAAAATAGCTTATTTGATTGCAGATATGAAAACAATAGCTGAGATATGACCGTTCAATCGAAAGCAAGCAGATGTCATTTACAGGATATGTCAATACAGCACAGAAAGCTTAACACCAGACTGGTATTGTGGTTCATTAGGTGCCGTGAAATATGCAATATGTATACTATATGCAATATTTATACAAAATAATATACAACAGTATCTTGAAAAAAAAGCATTGGAATTAAAAGTGAAATGTTTAACATATTTATGTTAATTTATGTTAATGTTCATTATTTATGTATTACCAGTTGATGAAGAACAACTCCAATTTCATACATCATTGAACATTTGTCTAGGAATAAGTAAGAATAAAAAAGTTAACCTCTTGATGCTATGGGGGCGCTATTTCATTTTTGGATGAAAAACGTTCCCGTTTCAAACAAGATATTTTGTCACAAGAAGATGCTCGACTATGCATATAATTGATAGCTTTTGAAAGAAAACACTCTGACGTGTCCAGAACTGCCAAGATATTTTCTGTGTGTGCCCTAGAATGTGAGCTTCAGGCAAAACCAAGATGAGATGGCATCCAGGAAATGAGCAGGATTTTTGAGGCTCTGTTTTCCATTGTCTCCTTATATGGCTGTGAATGCGAGAGGAGTAAGTCTGCCCTTTCTGTCATTTCTCCAAGGTGTCTGCAGCATTGTGACGTATTTGTACGCATATCATTGGAAGATTGACCATAAGAGACCACATTTACCAGGTGTCCGCCCGGTGTCCTGCTCCGAAATTGGTGCGCAAAAGTCAGCTGCAAGTATTTTTCCATGGAATTTGGAGAAGAATGCAAGCTTCCACAAACGATATATCAATGAAGAGATGTGAAAAAACACCTTGAGGATTGATTCCAAACAACGTTTGCCATGTTTCGGTCGATATTATGGAGTTAATTCGGAAAAAGTTTGACGTTGTAGGTGACTGAATTTTCGGTTCGTTTCGGTAGCCAAATGCGATGTACAAAACGGAACGATTTCTCCTACACACAGACGCTTTCAGGAAAAACTGCGCATTTGGTATGTAACTGAGAGTCTCCTCATTGAAAACATCCGAAGCTCTTCAAAGGTAAATGATTTTATTTATTTGGTTATCTGGTTTTTGTGAAAATGTTGCGTGCTAAATGCTACTCAAAATGCTAAGCTAGCTTAGCATACTCTTACACAAATTAGTCAATTTCTATGGTTCAAAAGCATATTTTGAAAATCTGAGATGACAGTGTTGTTAAGAAAAGGCTAAGCTTGAGAGCAGGTGCATTATTTTCATTTTATTTGCGATTTTCAGAAATCGTTAACGTCGCGTTATGCTAATGAGCCTGAGGCTTTAGTCACGATCCCGGATCCGGGATGGGGAGTTTCAACAGGTTAAAATAACTTCTTAGATTTGATGGAGACATTTATAAATCTTAGTACCTTATCAATGTATGGTTTGTATCAATGTGGACGAGAGACAGGGATGGAGGAACAGAGCATTTTTGCTGAGCAATGCAACGCAGATGGATCATTCTGGCAATGATACCTTCACCATCTACACACTGCAAAGACTCTTCGCCATTGTACACGATGGTCTACTCTGAGACTTTCTTTGACCATTCTAAAGCCCGCATGGGGCATCCTTGCCTTAATGGCGCTGACTTTCTAGTCTAACTCTTCATCTGACATATCAGAATAGCATTCCCTGACAGACATATTGTGCACTTTCATCCTTCTGTAAACAAAGCTAACCATTACACTGTCATGAAATATGATTATATATCGACTATGAAACAAATACGACATGGCTTATGAGTTGACATGAAAGAAAGTTAGATTAATTCAACTGTAAATGGCGAGAACAGGCGTTCGTTGCTAAATGCTTTTGGTTAGCTTGAGAATAATAATTGCATGATTTATCATTCTACGGTATGTATCTATGTAATATATAATGTAATGTTATGAACCGACACTGAATCGTAGGAGCTAATGTTATATAAATAATCTAATATAAAGCGTTACTAGCCGACCAAAGCTCTGGTTAAACCGGATGCCCTCAGATAACTCTGGGCCCAGTGTCTTCAGCCAAGTCTAGAGCCTGTGTGCAATAACATGATTATCCGAAGGACACACAGCTGCCATCACGCAAATATTACTAACACTAACTACTAGCTATGTAAAAGTTGGATGGAACAATGCCCAGTGCTGCTTATCTGAGATGCCATCATGACACAGTCCTTCTTCATAGGTGTCCGCTATGACTTCCTTTGTGTTGGAAAGAAAGGCTGAACAGTATTGGTTGTAGCCAAACTGACACTCAAAAAAATGGCCAAATTGGAGGGTGGTTGTTAGCGAGTTTTGTTTTCAAATTCCTTTATTTGTTCTCGAAATATTTTTGGGGAATAAAATGCATAAAGTTTATTACTAAATATTTGATCGCAAATCTTATGTTTTACTTTGAATCCTCGTTTTGGCTTTCAGAACAATTATTTTGGATTGAAAAAAAAGTACAAGTTGCTTTCAGAAAAAAAATTGACTTGAAAATAAAGTTTTGCTCTCGACAAAAATGTGTTGCAAGTTTGTGAGGTGGGCTAATAGCTGAACAATAGACTATTCAATCTTTACTAAAGTATAGTCTAATAGCCGAGGTGTGAAAAAAACGTCCTATTACAGACCAGATTTGCCTTAACGACCAAGGGGGAGTTAGAGCACTGATTATGCTTTTGGGTCCCAATGCACTACTGTCTCTAACTGACAATGAATGGGCAATTTAAACCAAATAATAAACTGATAATTGTGTAGGACTTCAAATGAAACAGACAGGGAGCAGGTTTCGAACTCTCAATCTTCTTGCCCGAAGTGCAGCGCGCTATCGACAGTGCACCAAAAGCATGCTCAAGCCGCAGTCGATAGAGCGCGTCCTTGCGGCAGCTTGCTACTCAATGTAATAAAGTAATGGCTTTTCAAATAAATTACCTTACACGTTATGTTGGCTGACAATTTGTTAGCTGCGCTGTCCTTACGAACCACATAGTACATACTGCTGTAATGATATGCTATCTACCTAACGTTAATAGTTATACATCAAACTTGACCGTATATTAACTAGAGGCTATCTAACTACCCAACGTTTATTGACTTGATTATTTCCGTCATTCTTAACTTGGCTGAATGGTATAGTCGTGTGCGTTCTCAATGGACATGCGCTCTGGCTATCTACTCCGATTTCAGCGCACTCTCATATGAGTGAACCAGAGCGCAGAATAATGCATTTACGAGCACTCAACACCCATTGAATATGGCCGGTGTCAGTAAACGTCGGCAAAAAAACGTAATTAAATTGTTTCCCGCAGCACCGTTACAGACACCAACGCTCTGGTTAACACAAACTGCCTAACCAGCTCTGCTAGGGCAAGTAAAATGGTCAGTGGTCCATGGCCCTGAAGCTTTTAACAATGTTTCAAGTCAGCTATGTTGCATAACACATACATACATCCACACAAGCCAACAGCAGATAATATTCAATCATATATATGGTAATGGCTATAATGTAAAACACAGGATCCAACAGTTTATACGCACGCATATCGACTTTGCCGCTTGAGCATGCTTTTGCGGCACAGTCGATAGCGCGCCGGAGCTCGGGCTAGAAGGTCGAGGGTTCGAGACCTGCTCCCTGCTGTTTCATTACATTGGTGTCAGAAGTAATCGGATCTTGCATCCACGACAGTGCGTGTGCTTGGCCGGTGAGCGCGTTCCTGTAAGACGTAGAGTCGCGAGGACGCGCTCTTTGAAAGGAGGGAGTAGTGTAACACCCTAGGTTTATAAGCCCGGATATCTGCATGAGCATGCTTTTGCGGCATAGTCGATAGCGCGCCGGACCTCGGGCTAGAAGGCCGAGGGTTCGAGACCTGCTCCCTGCTGTTTGATTACAATATTAATCTAATTAATTAAGCAAGTACCAGTCAAAATTTTGGACACACCTACTCATTCCAGGATGTTTCTGGTGGTCAAACAAGCAATAACTTGCAGTAACAGAAAAAAATGTCTGAGAATTAAATGATGTGCCACAGAATTCTGAGGCAGCACGCAAGGTGTGCCGCAGTATGACACAACTTTTAAAGGAGGAATCACTGTACAGTATTTAGCTGGTATTTATAAACTTTTTATAAAAATGACACATAAAATAGCCTAACAATTCTCCTGAAGTATTTCTTGCTGCATCTCTGTCTTTTGTTCTTTCTTTCTCTTAGAATTTTTTTTTATGTGTCTGTGCTTAAGAGTTTAGTGACTTTCAACATGGCTCCGTCATAGGATACGTCTCAGCCTCCAGTATTTATGCTGCCGTAGTTTATGTGTCGGGGGGCTAGGGTCAGTTTGTTATATCTGGAGTACTTCTCCTGTCTAATTCGGTGTCCTGTGTGAATCTAAGTGTGCGTTCTCTAATTCTCTCCTTCTCTCTCTCGGAGGACCTGAGCCCTAGGACCATGCCCCAGGACTACCTGACATGATGACACCTTGCTGTCCCCAGTCCACCTGGCCGTGCTGCTACTCCAGTTTCAACTGTTCTGCCTTATTATTATTATTCGACCATGCTGGTTATTCATGAACATTTGAACATCTTGGCCATGTTCTGTTATAATCTCCACCCGGCACAGCCAAAAGAGGACTGGCCACCCCACATATGCTCTCTCTAATTCTCTTTCTTTCTCTCTCTCGGAGGACCTGAGCCCTAGGACCATGCCCCAGGACTACCTGACATGATGACTCCTTGCTGTCCCCAGTCCACCTGGCCGTGCTGCTGGTCCAGTTTCAACTGTTCTGCCTTATTATTATTCGACCATGCTGGTCATTTATGAACATTTGAACATCTTGGCCATGTTCTGTTATAATCTCCACCCGGCACAGCCAGAAGAGGACTGTGGCCACCCCACATAGCCTGGTTCCTCTCTAGGTTTCTTCCTAGGTTTTGGCCTATCTAGGGAGTTTTTCCTAGCCACCGTGCTTCTACACCTGCATTGCTTGCTGTTTGGGGTTTTAGGCTGGGTTTCTGTACAGCACTTTGAGATATCAGCTGATGTATGAAGGGCTATATAAATAAATTTGATTTGATAGGATACCACCTCTCCAACAAGTCAGTTTGTGCTAGAGCTGCTCTGGTCAACTGTAAGTGTTGTTATTAGGAAGTGGAAAGGACTAGGAGCGATAACAGCTCAGCGGGAAGCGATAGGCCACACAAGCTCACAGTACAGGAACTCCAATTGCTGAAGCACGTAGTGCGTAAAAATGGTCTTTCCTTGGTTGCAACACCTATTACCGAGTTCCAAACTGGTTCTGCAAGCAATGTCAGCACTAACTGTTCGTTGGGAGCTTCATGAATTGGGTTTCAATGTCGAGCAGCCGCACACAAGCCTAAGATCACCATGCGCAATGCCAAGCATCGGCTTAGAGTGTTGTAAAGCTCACCATCATTGGACTCTGGAGCAGTGGAAACGCATTCTCTGGAGTGATGAATCACGCTTCACCATCTGGCAATCCAACAGATTAATCTGGGTTTGGTGGATGCCAGGAGGACGCTACCTGCCTGACTGCGAGCCAGGCCGAATCACCCAACATCAGTGCCCGACCTCACTAATGCTCTTGTGGCTGAATGGAAGCACGTCTCCGCAGCAATGTTCCAACATTAGTGGAAAGCCTTCACATAAGAGTGGAGGCTGTTATAGCAACAAAGAGGGGACCAGCTCCATATTAATGCCCATGATTTTGGAATGAGATGTTCGACAAGCAGGTGTCCACATAATTTTAGTCATGTAGTGTATGTCCATTGCACTGCACACAATTTAAACTTAGTCCTGAATGATACATGCCAAGATGTAGCCTACCAGAGATAAGGGACTGTTAATATTGCAACCACACAACTCAAACGCCGGTTCACCAGTATGAACGAAATTGCAAACTATTTTTTTTGTTTTAACTCTCAAGAACTGTTGTCCGCTGAAAATGATGATCTGTTTGCATCTGCCAATTTACTGGCGGTCCAGTATCCAGACGACCTGTCCCCAGACCATCCTATACAGTTAATCTCTTTCCGTAACGTGCTGAGGCCGGCTATTAAGAAGAATGAGCAGCTCAATTAAAGATGTTGTAGAACTGCTTATTTGAAGCACCACTCCCCTCTGCCCAATTCCCCTGATGTTGCTATGGCAATCAAGCTGTTTAAGCTTCCCTGTAACTGTCCCTTCTGCATAGAGTTTGTTTTCTAAACCAAAACTAATCAAGAACTACCTAAGAAGCATAGAATCTCAGTCTGATATGCGCTTTTGAACACCAGAGTAAGATCCACAAATTATTTTATTTAAAAAATGTTTAAAATGTTTATTTAATGCGGCAGTCAGTAAGAACAAATTCTTATTTACAATGTCAGCCTACACCGGCCAAACCCGCAAGATGCTGGGCCAATTGTGCACCGCCCTATGGGACTCACAATCACGGCCGGTTGTGATACAGCCTGGATTCTAACCAGGGTGTCTGTAGTGACGTCTCTTGCACTGAGATGCAGTGCTTTAGACCGCTGCTCCACTCGGGAGCCCTTATTGCACTAGCACCATCGTAGCCGTGACCACGGCATTTGTTCACTGATATCCCCTTACTTTCAATCAGTTCAATTATTTATTTTTCAAGGCCTGAGGCACTTTGATCCGTCACATTCTTGAAGCCCAAGAAACAAACACTTACAGTCCCTTCCGAAAGTATTCATACCCCTTGACTTATTCCACATACTGTGTTGTGTTATGGATTACTTTTTTATCTCACACATCTACACACAATACCCCATAATGACAAAGTGAAAACATGCTTTTATGCATTTTGGCAAATTCTCATTTATATAACTTTTCACCCCTGAGTCAATATTTTGTAGAAGCACCTTTGTCAGTGATTACAGCTGTGAGTCTCTCAGAGCTTTCCATACCTGGATTATGCAACAATTGCCAATTTTTCTATCCAGATTTCTTCAAGCTCTGTGAATTTGGTTGTTGATCATTGCTAGACAACCATGCTGAACAATAGATTATTCAACCTTTACTAAAGAATAGTCTAATATGGATGCTGGCCTTCTAGGCAGAGTTGCAAAGAAAAAGCCATATGTCAGACTGGCCAATAAAAACAAATGATTAAGATGGCAAAAAGAACACAGACACTAGACAAAGGAACTCCGCCTAGAAGGCCAGCATCCCGGAGTCGCCTCTTTTTTTGGGCCTTCCTTAGACACCGCCTAGTATATAGATCCTGGATGTCAGGAAGCTTGGCCACAGTGATGCACTGGGCTGTACACACTACCCTCTTTAGCACCGTAGATGTCGAGCAGTTGCCATATCAGGCCTTAATGCAACCGGTTAGGATCCTCTCGATGGTGCTGTCCTCTATCTCTTTTCCTGTTTGGTGGTTCGTCTGAAAGCATAGTGGGATTTCTCATAAGCGTCCGGATTAGTGTCCCCATTTATGAAATAGCCAGCTCTAGCTTTTATCTCAGTGCGGATGTTGCCTGTAATCAATGGCATCTGATTAGGAAATGTACTTACGGTCACTGTGGGGAGGACGTCGTCAATGCACTTATTGCTGAAGCTGGTGACCAAGGGTCAGCAGGAATCAGGAGGATAGAATTATGGTCATTTGCCAAATGGAGGGCGAGGGAGAGCTTTGTTTGCGTCTCTGTGTGTGGAGTAAAGGTGGTCTTGAGATTTTTTCCCCTCTGGTTGCACGGGACATGCAGGTAGAAATGAGTTAAAACAGGTTTAAGTTTGCCTGCAATAAAGTCCCCTGTCACTAGGAGCGCCGCTTCTGAATGAGCATTTTCTTGTTTGCTTATGGCATTACACAGCTCGTTGAATGCGGTCTTTGTGCCAGCATTGGTTTGTGGTGGTAAATAGACGACTACGAATAATATAGATGAAAACTCTCTTGACAGATAGTGTGGTCTAAAGCTTATCATGAGGTATTCTACCTCAAGTGAACAGTACCTCAACTTCTGTCATGACTCTCCTGGTAGAGTATCCAAGGCCTCAGATCAGCTTTGCAAATGGCTGACAAATAGCCAGACCCCCCTCTCTCCCACAAGAGAGGAGAGGGGGGCAGGGCCGGTTTATGACACCTCACGCCAATCATACATCTTATGCAGCAGAGAACCCGCTCTTGCTCTTTAGTATCAAGATTGGAATGTATTTTTTACAGAGATTTTGCTGCCCAAAAACTATAATGTACAAAGAGTGAACTTCCTATAAGATAGGAATGTAACAAATGGTCAGTGGGGATCTAAAGAATAATATCATATTGCTTTTCATTTTGTGAAGTTATTAAACACTGTATGAACCAAATACTGTATGAACCAAATACATCCTTCGGCTGTTGAGTTTCATTCCAATATGATGTTAATACAATATAAATAATAATGAAACAATTTTTGTTCAGACATGAATGTGATTTTAATTTTCTAACGAGATTCTAGTTTTTATGTCCTTTGCACATTAACTAAGCCACGCCCCAAATGAGGTCAGAAGAGGGTGTCAGTGTGATGGAACTGCCCTTTTCGACCAGAGTGCTTAAAAGGACTCGCTAAGAATTAACATAACAGACCTGCAGACGTGAAGTGTGGTTGAAACTCTAAGACCAGAAAACGTGGAGTAGTGGCTACATGGCTGAAAATGGTTAGAAGTTTGAATCTCCACACAAGGCGAAGGTGATGAAGACTAGACCTTAACTTTGCCGGTCTGCAACTGGGTATGTAAAAGTGGTCCTAGAACTTTGACTAAAGATACAAGGTGGGAAGGAAGAAAATCCTACAGAAAATTTCTACAGATTGTAAATGAAACAATTTTACCGAGTATTAATATATTATTTGTCAATTGAATATGGCTTTAGCAGTGCTATTCGCAGAGTTAGCTCCAGGAAAATAATGCAATTATTCAGCCATTCCTGAACCTGCAACCAAGGCAGTACCAAAACAAGTCTATCTTATGATTCTGTCTCTTCACAGCAAAATATGTCAAGCTGAGGTGGATGTATCCCCCATATACATAACATTCTATTGATCAGAAAGAATTTTGGATAGAAATTTTAATTGAAAAACTCAACACTTTTAATCCGGCGCTGTTTTGGGTTCATAAACCATGCCATGGAATCGGCACATCGAAAATGTTTTCCCAACTATATATTTTGCAACCTTATGGTGCAGCTGTCCATTTTTGGGTCCTTAAATTAAACTGGTATACTTTTCTTTACATCTCAATTTTCTTTAACCAATTTAGGTCTTTAATGTAGGGCTGACAGACAAGTGCCTTACCTTCTCCGGTTCCACTAGCATCCACCATTTTTGTGGTATTGCTGCTACCAGTTGTTTGTAATTTAGGATAGAGCAGACGTTTCCATATATTTTTGTTAGCTGCATGTGTGATATAACTCCCAGTCCTATTTATGTCATTAACAAATATTATACTGTTCTTAATTATTGTTTTATCAATTAGTATATTTGAGTTTAACCATAATATTTGTTGTAATATTTGTTCTGTCTTTTCTGGTGGATTAAACTGAAATTGCAACCAGCGTTCTATGGCTTATTTTAAAATAGTGATACAGTGGGGCAAAAAAGTATTTAGTCAGTTGTGCATTTCAGTTGCACAGAAGTCAAATAAAATAATATGTTTCTAAATATCAAAATGTCCAACAATTGGCAACATTCAGGGCAGGTGAGGCGTATAGTTGAAGTCAGAAGTTTACATACACCTTAGTCAAATACATTTAAACTCAGTTTTTCACAATTCCGGACATTTAATCCTAGTAAAAATTCCCTGTCTTAGGTAAGTTAGGATCACCACTTTATTTTAAGAATGTAAAATGTTAGAATAGTAGTAGAGAAAATGATTTATTTCAGCTTTTATTTCTTTCATCACATTCCCAGGTGGTCAGAGGTTTACATACACAGTGAAATGCTTACAAATTCAAGCCCCTTGGGTTCTGCCATAGACTTACATTAGAAGTGCCCATCCAAGAATGCTCAATGTCATTTGCCACAGATAAAATTATGTCAAATCACGTTATATCTACAGTAGCTTTGATTGGACTGTCAACATCAAACATTCAAAATCTTAGCTAACAAGCTATCAGTCATCATCATGAATAAAGTTGATAATCTACTGGCAAATCGTTTTCAATCCTTGTCATATGAAGAGAAATTCTAGATAAAACGTATCGGTGCTCATCAGCCATTAGACATACATTACACAGCAAGCTGTAAATCGCATATTCAAAAATGAGTGCAAAGGCTCCACTGCAGCCTTGGGTTTGATACCAGGCTGTGTCACGAGGCGGTGCACAATTGGCCCAGTGTCTTCATGTTAGGGGAGGGTTTGGTCGGCCGGGATGTCCTTGTCTCATCGTGCTCTATCGACTCCTTGAGCGGGCCGGGCTCCTACAAGCTGGCCCCGGTCATCAGGTCAAGTGTTTCGCTGACCTGACTTTGGTGCGGATGGCTTCCGGGTTAAGAGAGCAGTGTGTCAAGAAGCGATGCTGTTTGGATCTTGACCTTCGCCGAGTTCATAGGGGAGTTGCAGAGATGAGACAAGATTGTAACTTGTTGGGGAATAATCAGCATTGGTGGGTAACATAGATAAGATGTTTTATTTTCATGATATGCTTATGAGTTATTTCTCATAAGAATGTATTTTGTTGTACTATAGTGGTGGCCATTGGCAGTTATCTATTCTATGTCATGACTAAGTTGCATGGGCCGCAGAGAGGGGAGAGGTCAAGGGGTCATCATGTGTAAACATATCTTTTGCTCTTTTGCTCCACTGTGTCAGTGTGCCAGTCACTCCCTACTTTTCCCATCGGGGAAAGGAGGATGGCAGTGTCTGGAATCATTCTATATTGCCCCTATCTTAACCTATAGGGTCACTCTCCTCTCCGTGAGTTTGTCCAGGATTGGTTGTATTTAGAATTGGTTCTATCTAAATGACAATTTGATATATATCATAGGGTGGGGGTAATGTCTTGGTACCATTTTGTACAAAGGACAAAATGAGAGCTTTGTTTAGGAGACCAAACTGAACGATAATTTATAGCCAACTCTGTCTGGCTAGGGGATTCTCCTCTCTGAAGTAAAGTCTTTCTTTGTGTAAGTTCCTGGGACCTGTGGATTGTCATGTCGTCTAGGGGGGGTGGATCTTCGCTATAAAGGATCCCACTTGCCATTATGTTGGGACTCTCAACTTTTCATTAGAGATACTGAACTGTTGAAAGTCAAAATGCTATTGCAATGTGGAAGGGGCTGTCAGAGAATTCATTCATAGACACTGAATTGATCTGAGAGTCACAGGGTTGTGATAGAGCTCATATAATTAAAGATGGACTTTGATAACTAACTGACTTGTGTGTGTGGTTTGCTCCCATGATTTGGTAAATAGAGGAAATTTCCACGACAAACTACCAATTGGATATAACAAAAAAGGGGGAAATGCCACGGGGGGAAATAAATTGAATAATTGGCCATGCTGTCAATCCAGCATGACTTCTGCCGCGTTACAAACAACTGGAAACTTGGAAATGGGAAATATCAGACATCAGTGAGTTCGACAACTGGGAACAAGCTCCGTCTGGGAAAATACAGAAAATAATTTTTAACTGTCATCCAACTCGGAATTCCAAGTCCGGATTTTGGGCCTCTTTCTAGAGCCCACAAAAAGGACTGTCATACCACCTTCCTTCAAGTGAGCACAGCACAACAAAGTGAGTCCAAAAATGTATTGAATACTGCTGCATAAATTACGTAATATGCCAGAGAGATATGTATATTGTAGCCAAGAAAGTAATGCTAAGTGTATGTTGTGTAGTAAGCTGTTAGCTCATGTGCCTCACCCTTATAATTTGGTCCCGTTCCTCCCTCATAACTATTCCTACTGTTCTGACTTGGTGGTGCACATGTAGCCTATAGCCTGTTTTAGAGAAATGCAATCATTGATTTTTGTAAGAGCTTTCATTGTCTGCTTTTATGACCCCTTTATTTATCCAACGGTTCTAACTTGGTGTACAGGGAGAATATTGTAAGAACAGCTCATGTTCTGAATTCTGTCACTGTACATTTCAAAAGTGCTGAACAAATAGTTATATTTACTACGTCCGTCCTAGCTCGCTCATTAAAACTTGTTAAGGCGATGGGTTCCCCTACAGGAACTCCACCCCCCCATTCAGCTGAAAAGGTGGCGCAGGGAATGCAAAAATATTCTTTAGAAATATTTAACCTCCACATATTAACAAGTCCAATACCTCAAATGAAAGATAAACACCTTGTTCATCTACCCAGCATGTCAGATTTTTTAAATGTTTTATGGCAAAAACACAACATATATTTATGTTAGACCACCACCAAACCAAAGAAAAAACGTAGCCCATTTTTCCAGCAAAAGATAAAAATCACAAAAGCACTAACCTCTTGAAAATCTTCATCAGATGACAGTCATATGACATGTTACACAGTACATTTATGTTTTGTTTGATAATATGCATTTTATATCCATAAATCTCGGTTTACATTGACGCCAGGTTCAGAAAATCCTCCAAAATATCCGGAGGAATTATAGAAAGCTACGCCAGATAACAGAAATACTCATCATAAACTTTGACAAAAGATACATGTTCTACATATAATTAAAGATACACTGGTTCTTAATGCAACCGCTGTGTCACATTTTTTTTTACGTTACGGAAAAAGCCTAACATTGCAATAATCTGAGACGGCGCTCAGACGTAACAATATTTCTCCGCCATGTTGGAGTCAACAGAAATACAAAATTACAACATAAATATTCCCTTACCTTTGATGATCTTTCATCAGAATGTAGTGCAAGGAGTCCTAGTTCAACAATAAATAGTTTTGTTTCATAATGTTCAATTCTAGTGTCCACGTAGCAGTTTCAGCTCAAATGCTACCACTTTCAGCTCAAATGCCCAAAAAATGACTTCTGGTCCAGGATAACTTTGCATCAAAACTTCCAAATGACATATTACAGGTCGAAGAAACTGGTCAAACTAAGTGCAGAATCAATCTTCAGGATGTTATAATCATATATATCCAATAGCATTCCAACCGGATCATTCGTTTTCATCTGGGGCTGATTGGAACAGCCGAAGCACTCAAAGGCAAACGCGCCTCAACAAAATGGCATCCTTTTGTGACACAAACTACTTTCCTTTCCATTAGGTCAAAGTTCACAGCAAATGCTCCATTAGACTTTCTACTGAATGAGAACATCTAGTGGAAGACGTAGGAAGTGTTTCCAGATCCATAACTTGTTGGGAAGGGAGGGGGCGATTACGTCAAAGTTGCCCCAACTTTCAGGATTTCAAAACTTGTTTGGAAGTTTGCCTGCCCTGTGAGTTCTGTTATACTCACAGACATAATTCAAATGGTTTTAGAACCTTCAGCGTTTTCTATCCAATATTAATAATAATATGCATATATTAGCAATTTAGGACAGATTTTGATGCAGTTCACTATGGGCACGCAATTCATCCAAAGTGGAAATACTGCCCCCTATCTCTAACTGGGTATTAATGTCCTAATCAAAATTACGGATTGCCTCGTATCCGCTCGTCGTCCCCTTATGCCATAGTTTATATGTCTCAATTGTCAGTAGAAACCACATTTGTTTAAGTAAGTCAGCCATATCAGCTATGCTTTTTTTAAAGGCAGTAAATGAGGCTGAATTAACTGTTTCGCTGCCAGACAAGGCTCTGCTGATAGCCAAGTATAGCAGTGGCAAGGTGTAGGGGCTGCTGTTGGGACAGCTTTTTGTAGGCCCTAACAGTTTGTGGGCGCTGTTTGTCACCGTTTTTGTGCAATTAATGTATTGTTTGGTGTTTTGTGTTGTGTAGTGGCTTTGCTAGCATGGCATCCCACATTTTTTTGTGGCCACTGCGTCCAACCAAGACGACTGCATTATATGAAGATGAATGAGCTATAATTGTAAATAAGTAATGTGTATAATTCATAATGTGCCTGCAAACTTGCCTTGACAACAAAGTATCCTAATATTGTGGCATTTCAGAACACCTAATAGATATGCTCATGTTGACATGTTTATTGAATGTTAAGGTTTGTCATACTATGGTCTTCACATGGCAAAATCTGTTATATCATGTAATTTGTAGCAGGAAGCAGAGAGTTGTGTCAACAATTTAAATTAACATTCTTCAGACAGCAATATAAGAGATCAAAAATAACATTGGTTGTGAGATTCACTCTATTCAATCATCATTTTAGCTGGCTGCTAGTTTACAACCACTGTAAACATCAATGGTATACATTCTTGGATTTTTACGTATTAATTTGACATATTTGACATTAAAATGTTTACTTGTGACTTCAGTCTGTTTGTGGTGGTGGTGATTATTATAATGAAATATATCTAATGTCACACAGTTGTGTTTGAATTGTATTCTGATAGGTGCTGGGGGATAGGACGGTGGTCTTGTACAAATACTAGGCGTGGGGAGACAGGAAGGGAATGCTCAAGATAACTGGAATGGTCATTTGAATTGTGGCAGTACTACTGAATTGTGGCAGCCAATACTACTGAAATATCCAAATAAGGAGGAGAGGGAACCAAAATCTAAAGGAATGGGATAAAAGCCAAATCTATAGACAAGAGGTTCCATGCGAGAGGGAAGCCTAAGAAATAGTGGTGTGAGATAACGATTAGCGTTCTTTAAAAGCCCTCTGACACAACCAGAAAATAAGATATTAACTAGGGATTTACAACCCCTGGGCTTATAGTTGTATAGGTAAGACCTAATATCTGATTCAACAGTCAAAGCTATTGATAGGATTTCCATAAAAGAGACACACACATAGTCAGACAGAAAAGTCACCTAAAGTTAAATGTAGGGAATAACGGAGAGATACGATAACCAGAATGTTACATTTTTATGAATCGACGGACATAAATTTAAACATAGAAAATGGGTTGTGGCATTTAGAGGGAAAATGCGTGCATTATAGCTTAGAGTTACTTTTCAAAAGTGGCTAAAAGTTCCAAATGCATTTTTTTTAATAGGGGGCGCTCTTTTGATTTTTGGATAAAAAAACGTTCACGTTTTAAACAAGATATTTTGTCACAAAGATGCTCGACTATGCATATAATTGACAGCTTTAGAAAGAAAACACTCTGACGTTTCCAAAACTGCAAAGACATTATCTGTGAGTGCCACAGAACTTATGCTACAGGCGAAACCAATATGACAGGAAATGGCCCAGATTCTGAAGGCGCTGTGTTCCAATGTCTCCTTATATGGCTGTGAATGCACCAGGAATGAGCCTACACTTTCTGTCGTTTCCCCAAGGTGTCTGCAGCATTGTGACGTATTTGTAGGCATTTCATTGGAAGATTGACCATAAGAGACTACATTTACCAGGTGTCCGCTTGGTGTCCTCCGTCTAAATTATTGCTCCATCTCCAGCTGCGTGCACTTTTCCATTTGGTTCAGAGGAGAAAAGCAACTGCCACGAATGATTTATCATCGAATAGATATGTGAAAAACACCTTGAGGATTGATTCTAAACAGCGTTTGCCATGTTTCTGTCGATATTATGGAGTTAATTTGGAAAAAAGTTTGGCGTTGTAATGACTGAATTTTCTGGGGGTTTTCTTAGCCAAACGTGATGAACAAAACGGAACAATTTCTCCTACACAAATAATCTTTTTGGAAAAACTGAACATTTGCTATCTAACTGAGAGTCTCCTCATTGAAAACATCCGAAGTTCTTCAAAGGTAAATGATTTGATTTGAATGCTTTTCTTGTTTTTGTGAAAATGTTGCCTGCTGAATGCTAGGCTAATGCTATGCTAGCTATCAATACCTCTTACACAAATGCTTGTGTAGCGATGGTTGAAAAGCATATTTTGAAAATCTGAGATGACAGTGTTGTTAACAAAAGGCTAAGCTTGTGAGTGAATATATTTCTTTCATTTCATTTGCGATTTTCATGAATAGTTAACATTGCGTTATGCTAATGAGCTTGAGGCTATGATTACGCTCCCGGATACGGGATTGCTCGACGCTAGAGGTTAAAGGAGCTAAATATCGTAAGGATATTCTGAAAAGATGCTACATCTAGCAACGGAATTGCTAGGCATTCAATGGGGCTATATAGTGCAGCACTTTGGACTATAAAATAGGTAAGAATAGTTGAAATCGTAAAAAGTTGTGATTGTTTTCCCGAGTATTGATTTTTGGTTAGGTAACGCCAGTGAATTCGAACAAGAAGTTAACGTATTCTAAAAACTGTTATTACGGAGAACAAGTAAATGTCTTATCTTAAAGGGACAGTGCACGTTTTATTTTTTTATTTTTTTTATCAGTGGTTTGAGTGTATGGCAGTGTATAAAATATTTTGGGACGACAATTTGAAGATAGACTGAATGAGTTACATGAAACATCGAGAGATTTAAAACGAATGATGTGAAGGGATTATCATAATTATTAGGTTTCGTTGTTGTAGTAAAAGTTTGGGTTAAGGGGATTTCCCTGTTACCAGAGACAAGATATCTTAAAGGGGTACACTCACATATGGATTATTAGGAGTTTTAATTAGACAAGTGAATAACGTATTGGGAATAGAGTCATAATTCAAGTCAAAGACGAGACAGTTACTTAAATCAAAATTAATTCTAAATAATAACGAAGAGTCAATTACGATTTATGCCCATCGAAATGTTTTTATAAAATTAGCGAATTTTGAGATATTGGTTGGTGTTGTAAATTTTAATTCAAGATTTGAAAAGATGTGATAAATTAGGTTTGGTTTATCGAACCCGTACTACTGTTGTTGCAGACAACCAACAATTATTTACAATTCATTGAAAGTCGTTACGGATTGGGTCGAGGTTGAGCGCTTGTTGATGACATCACTTTCAAGGCACTTTTGGTCACCACGGAAATTATGTTGTGACTGGGGGTAACGGAGAAAATTGTTTGTCTTTTAGAAGGAAAATGTGTGCATTATTGTTTTGAGTCACTTTTGAGAAGTTGATAAAAATTTCCAAATACATTTCTAAAAGTAGTTTGTGAGTCGTCAGGATAGTCAAGAAAGATGCTAAAAGCTAGCAGCTGATACGCTAGGTGGGCATCATAGATTTGTGGCGTTTATTTGGACTGTATTAGGCTATGAGAACGGGAGACTGGATGTCTGAATCATAAAACATCGTGATAATGGATTCTGATGGTTGTTGATTCCCGGGTTTGATTGTTTATGTAACACCAGTGAATTTGAGCACTGTTTCCATTGTGTGGAACAATGTTAGGGTATTTATGTTGAAAAGCAACCTCTATAGAACATAATTGCATATGTTTTGGGAAATTAGCTAGGTTGAATTTGGTTATTTGAGCTTTTCCCTTGATACGTAGACATCTGTAACAGGGGCAAGCAGATGAAGATTTGTTTTATTGAGATGTCAACGTGAGTCTCTGAGTAATTTTGTCATCTGAGGCATTATAGTAGTGAGTTTTTGTATAGTTTGTTTTTTGCTGATAAAAGTGGTTTGTTTATTTGGTTACTGGTTATGGTCAATTTTAGGGTTTGATTTAACTTAGTTAAATATTGTATTCTGGTGCGTTTAAGTAGGATTCCTTATTCCGGGACGGATGGAAGTTATCTAAAATATGTAAATTGAAGGAGCCATGGGAGAATGTGTTTACATTGTTATTAAATATCTGGGTTTAAATTACGGATTTCTTACACTGAGAAATGTACAACATTTGCGGCAGACGGAAAAAGTAATACATTGGATAATAATGTTATCAGGTTAATTGTATCTAAGGGTAGCATGTTTATTTAAGTAAACATATACATAGATGTTGTTTAAAACTTATGATTAATGATTTGAGTCAAAGGGGAATTATCATTAGGTTTAGTTTATAGTTCACTTTTGAGTTTCTGAATCGAAGTAGCATAGTGAATGCTAGTTAGTCGTGTTGTGTTCTTCTGGGAAAATTGAGGTTTAGGTGTCTCAGATGTTTCCTGGGATTATAATCTTGGGGAGAGTGGGTGAGATAGCGGCCATAAACGACCAAATTGAAAAAGGCCTGGAAGTTTTGATTATCCATTAAGGTTTGCAAATATATACACATAAAACATTTGTTAGGACTATTTGTTTTAGTGCAAAGGTATTTTAAAGAGGCACGCTCACATATGGAACTTTATGAGTTTTTATTTTATGAGTTTTAATTACACAAGTGATTTTTTTTAAGGATAAAGGGTTCTTTAATATGTCTAATGTAGTATGAAACATGACTATAAAAGGGTGGTATGACCTATTGACCTTATCAAGGTAAATTAATTATAATGGAGGTTTAGTTTGGGGTTTAGAATTATTATTTTAATCACTGAAGATAGTGTTTCAGGATTCTGTTTTACAATATCAGCTGTGAAGTTTTTGAATTGGCTTTTGAATACAACAGAAAATAATTATATGTATCATTGAGAATATAGGGGTGATAAATTACTGTAGATAAGGTATTCCACACTATGCAACATATATTAAATGAATGTTATTGTCAGATAGAATACTGAGGATCCCTGAAGGAAAGAGCTTGTAAGTGTAGGAAGGATTTTGATATGGTTAGCATTTGTTTTGGCTCTGTTTAACTATTAGGAGTTTTGTTAAATATTATTAAACTTAACAGGAATATAGGACATCTGTGGTGATTTAGGATTATTGTAAGGATTAAGATAGATTGATTAAGGAAATGTAAGGACTTAAGAGATTGCCACTTATAGACATGTTTTTTCTATGATTTTAGATAGTCAAACGATGAGACGCTTAGTAGCATTTTGAGAGATAGGAGAGAAAGGAATTACTGTTTAAATCGGTAAATATATATATTTAAGAACATATATAAATAGCACAGATACTTCTTAAACTAGATAAGACACTTGACAGAGAATTGATACAGAATCGAGATGAATGGACGCCCAAGGGAGAATTGGACATACATGATAATGTCAGAAAATAAGGATAATTTACTAATCCTACCTAAGTCATTATTTAGGGTATATAAGGTTGTTACCTGGGCAGAGCCAGGTATCAAAAGGGGGGTGGGTAAAGTTAGTGGCCTATAGGATAATAAACTAATAATAAAGAAAATACAAAATTAGCTAACAAATAGGCATAGAAGATATAATCAGATAAAACATATGAGAAACTGTTTGATAACCAAGCCTGTATGTCCAGGATGTTATTCTTTACAGGTGAACTACAGGTGAAGTCACTCAATCCAGTCCCCGAGGCTTGTTGGGGGGTCCATACCAAGGATTCCTGGTGACAGCTAGCTGAAAGAGCTACCCGGAGTCATATCGCACGGCGGGAGGGTAAGACACATTCACACTGTCTAACAATAAACAGTGTTCGAGAGGAGAACTGGAATTAACAGAATTCCGGGGGCCATCTCTCGAATGAAGGAATCCTTCCTGTCCTATCACCCCTGTTTTTGTTCATAGAAGTGAAGGTGTGTCTGGCACTTGCTAGTGATGTATTCTTGGGGAGAGGGTGGGGCTTCACATGGAAGCTGTTCGTCTGAGCTGTCTTATCGTGGGTGCCATATTCCTGATACAGCACGTCCTACCTGAGTATGCGGAGAGTGGTAATTTGACCCATGGTTTAGACGATGAGGATTTTGTTCCAAAACAAGCATAAGAGATCCCTAGATCTGGGTAGACAGGAAGTTAGAGTAGAGGTTGGGAAGGATCTCTCAATGGAGTTTTATGTAGACCAAATGGGGTCTCTAACTACATGGCAGTCTAGGACTGAGCCAATATGGTATATATCGGTGCAGGTCCCCATATTGATCGTGGACACAGGTCATAGCTCATTTGGAGAGAGAGGGCTATATGAATCCACTCACTCAGTATGGAAGGAGGTGGAGTATAGTGAAGGTGAGAGTTTTTGATTGCAATCCGGAGAGAGGGATATATTGCATAAAGATACGCCTAACCCTTTAAACAGTAATGAAGGAGGATCTAGGGTTGTGGTATGATGGATATGACCAGGTTTTGGTCGACACCCTAGTACGATTCTGGGTAGAGGAGTTTAGGCCAGTATGGTAAAGCTGTTCACGAAAGCAGGAATGCCAGATAATGACAGTTGCATTGACTTGCACTATTTATATCCACAGGTTCCTCCCTTTACAGTGACCGGAGGAGATTATTACCGTTTGACCCGGTACAGTACTCTTGGGAAATGATGTCAGGGCGAGGTTTTACCGGCAGATTGGACAGGATTGTGCTCCCTTGTACATTTGGGAATGCCTTTCACACTCATTCAACACCGATACATGAAGTTTAGCCAAATGGGAGAAAAGAGCTACTCCATCTGGGTCTCTTGATGACAAAGTATACATTGATAACATTGGGGTTCCACGGGGGGTGCCAGATGAGTTCAAAGCAAAAAATCAGATCCTAGCAGGATTAGAGTTAAGCGTTTCCGGGTGGTCTACTCTCAATAAGAACATGGACTGGATTAATTCTATTTATTATAGTCAACAGCACTTTAACAATTATACCAGAGATGCTATTAAAGGTTTTGCAGAACAGACTGAAGCATCCAGCCTGATGGCTTGGCAGAATAGAATTGCATTAGATATGTTATTGGCTGAAAAGGGAGATGTATGCGTGATTATCGGGACCATGTTTGTCCTTACATCCCAAATAACACAGCTCCGGACGAATCAGTGCCCGAAGCCTCAGCTGGTTTGACCACCCTGGCTCACGGTTTGGCAGAAAACTCTGGGGTGGATACTTCTCTGACTAATTGGTTTGATAGTATGTTCGGAAAATGGAAAAAATATTATGATCACTGTATTATGGGCTACATTCACCTGTGTGACTGTTTTAGTTTTATGGGGTTGTTGTCTATTTCTCTGTGTACGAGGCCTTATTTCCAGGACTCTGGAGAAATCAATGACAATAGATGGTGAGGTACCAGTGGATTCCAGGTTATGACCCGTGGAATCTGGATCCTTCATTTGCGGGGAATTTATGTTTGAGGAGACCATTTTTGATGTTTAGGGAGGCTAGGTTGTATCCTGTTTCAATATTAGACAGTTTTTTAAATGAAGATTATAACGAAAATCCTGATAAGAAGAGTTATGATTCTGATGTAGGCCTGAGAAACAGTCATGGCAAATGCAAGTAGTGGGTTATGTTTGGGTGATGTTTTGATGACATGAAATATCTCTAATAAAAATAGAAATAGGCTTTTTAATATTACAATATAACTACATGTGTGATAGTTTAATATATTTAATCAAAGGGTGGATATGTTAAGGGAATTTTTATCAATAATGAATAAGTATGTATACATTTCAATCAGGACTGACTATTCAGAATACTATTATGTTACTGTATATGTATGAATTTTCTTTCTTAATCTTAGTACTGAATATAATGTTTGAATGAATCAAGGATTAGAACAATGACGGTCTGTTCCTGGGTAGAAATGAATGAACTAAATCTTCAGACTGGCTAGAATGCTTATCTACACCGGAAAACCTTGGCTCAGCCATAAATTATATTAAATTGGTAGGGAGACGAGGTGGGAAGGCTTGAGATACAGCCTTTGTACTGGAACGGAGATGGCACGGGTTGGTGCTGAAACTAATGACGTCATTTTCAGTTTATAACCTGTGGTAAACTATATCGTATTCAGTACTCTCGTGAATAAAGGCTGCTATTTGACTTTAAGACCGGGCTCTGTCGATCTCTATAAAATAAGGATCTTACAAATTCTTATGAATTGACAGAGTGTTTAATTTTAATTGGTAATTAAAACAGAGGAATTAAATTCCTGCAACAGAAACCCACCTGTCACCACTCACTGATCCAAGGATAGAGAGGCAGCGTTTGGGTCCAGTGTGAGCTAACAGGCATCTGATGGGGGAAACAAGACACAATATTGGAAATCTTCAAAATTCACAAATAGAACATTAACTAACTTCTCATTATTCCACCTTTTAAAAAGGTTATTTATTTCATGAATTTATAAATGTAGTATATCACTTTTTTGGATACAGGAGGTTCATCAAGCAACCCACTACAGAGCTGATGACATATGGCATGACAGATCTTCCAAAGGTGGTGGAGTAGCAATCTTTAACAAGGAACTCCTTTGGTACTCGGTTGTCTCCACCAAGTCTGTCCCCAAACAATTTGATTTGATGTTTTTAAGCATTAAGCTTTCAAATTGCTCTTTGTTAACCTGTTGCGTCGCGCAATCCCGGATCCGGGATTCTATTTATAGCCTCAAGCTCATTAGCATAACGCAACGTTAACTATTCATGAAAATCGCAAATGAAATAAATATATTTGCTCTCAAGCTTAGACTTTTGTTAACAACACTGTCATCTCAGATTTTCAAAATATGCTTTTCAACCATAGCTAAACAAGCATTTGTGTAAGAGTATTGATTGCTAACATAGCTATAAGCCTAGAATTCAGCCAGCAACATTTTCACAAAAACAAGAAAATAATTCAAATAAAATCATTTACCTTTGAAGAACTTCGGATGTTTTCAATGAGGAGACTCTCAGTTAGATAGCAAATGTTCAGTTTTTCAAAAAAATATTATGTGTAGGACAAATCGCTCCGTTTTGTTCACGTTTGGCTATGAAAAAAACCTGTATACAGTTATAGCCTCAAGCTCATTAGCATAATGTAACGTTAACGATTTCTGAAAATCGCAAATAAAATGAAAATAATGCGCCTGCTCTAAAGCTTAGCCTTTTCTTAACAACACTGTCATCTCAGATTTTCAAAATATGCTTTTGAACCATCGCTATTCACTAATTTGTGTAAGAGTATGCTAAGCTAGCTTAGCATTTTGAGTAGCATTTAGCACGCAACATTTTCACAAAAACCAGATAACCAAATAAATAAAATCATTTACCTTTGAAGAGCTTTGGATGTTTCCAATGAGGAGACTCTCAGTTACATAGCAAATGTTCAGTTTTTCCTGAAAGCATCTTTGTGTAGGAGAAATCGCTCCGTTTTGTACATCACATTTGGCTACCGAAACGAACCGAAAATTCAGTCACCAACAACGTCGAACTTTTTCCGAATTAACTCCATAATATCGACCGAAACATGGCAAACGTTGTTTGGAATCAATCCTCAAGGTGTTTTTTCACATATCTCTTCATTGATATATCGTTCGTGGAAGCCTGCTTTCTTCTCTGAATTCCATGGAAAAATACTTGCAGCTGAGGTTTGCGCACCAATTTCGGCGCAGGACACCGGGCGGACACCTGGTAAATGTGGTCTCTTATGGTCAATCTTCCAATGATATGCCTACAAATACGTCACAATGCTGCAGACACCTTGGGGAAACGACAGAAAGGGCAGACTCATTCCTCTCGCATTCACAGCCATATAAGGAGACGGAGCCTCAAAAATCCTGCTCATTTCCTGGATGCCGTTTCATCTTGGTTTTGCCTGTAGCTCATGTTCTAGGGCACACACAGAAAATATCTTTGCAGTTCTGGAAACGTCAGAGTGTTTTCTTTCCAAAGCTACCAATTATATGCATAGTCGAGCATCTTTTTGTGACAAAATATTGCGCTTAAAACGGGCACGTCTTTTTATCCAAAAATGATATAGCGCCCCTAGAGTTTCAAGAGGTTAACTGTTGGTGGTATCGTCCACCATCAGCACCAGCACTAAGCTCTCTCATGGCCCCATACACTAAGTCTGAATTTGTCCTGCAAGGTGACCTAAACTGGGACATTCTTAAACCACCTGACCAAGTCTCAAAACAATGGGACTCCCTAAATCTCTCTAAGATCATTACCAATCCCGCAAGGTATGACCCCAAACACCCATAAAGGGTTACTCTTTTTGATGTTATCCTCACAAATATTCCTAATCGGTACCAGTCTGGTGTTTTCTGTAATCATTTTAGTGATCACTGTTTTATGGTCTGTATTTGTAATGGCTGCTCAGTTAATTAAACAACCTGTTCTGATTTGTCATAGGCGCTTGCTGAAAAACTTTAATGAGCAAGCCTTCCTTTATGATATGGTCTCTGTAAATTAGTTTAGAGTCATCTTGATCGCCTCTGTCGAAAAATGCTTGGACCTTATTTTTTTAAATGTTTTCAGTGGTATTGTTAACAAGCATGCTCCCATAATGAAAATTAGAATTAAAAACAGGTTTAACCCCTTGTTCAACAGTAATCTGTCAGAGTTACTCCACCTCAAGGACACCATAGGCTCAGCACACAAATGCTCAGGCTGACTGTATGTCGTTCAGGCAAATGCATTCAGGCTATTCAGAAGGCCAAAGTTAGTTACTTTAAGGAGCAGTTCTCTATCTGTGAGTCTAACCGCAAGAAAATCTGGAAAACGGTAAAAGACCTGGAGAATAAACCCTCCTCCTCACAGCTGCCCATGTCCCTTAATGTTGATGATGTGGTTGTTACTGACAAGGAGCGTATGGCTGAGATCTTTAATCACCACTTCCTTAAGTCATTATTCCTATTTGACTCAGCCACGCCTCCTTACACATACAACAGTTTTTCGTCTCCCAGCACTTCTAATGCGACTAACCCTGATGCTCCTCACACTTCTTCCCTTGCCCCGCTACACAGCTTCTCCCTGCAGGCTGTCACTGAGTCTTAGGTGCTAAAGGAACTCCATAAACTTGACCCTAAAAACATCTGGGTCAGATGGTTTAGATCCTTACTCCTTTAAGGTTGCAGCCCCTATCTTTGCTCACCTTTTAAACCTCTCTGAGGAGGTTCCCAGTGCATGAAAGGCAGCCACGGAGCATCCCTTATTTAAAAGGGAGATCAAGCTGATCCTAACTGTTATAGGCCAATTTCTATCTTGCCCTGTTTATCAAAAGTGTTGGAAAAACTTATCAATAATCAACTGACGGGCTTTCTTGGTGTCTATTGTATTCTCTCTGGTACGCAATCTGGTTTTCGCTCAGGTTGTGGATGAGTCACTGCAACCCTAAATGATGTCACCACTGCCCTTCGTTGACTCTTAGGAATGTTGTGTTGCTATTTTTATTGACTTGGCCAAAGCTTTTGATTTGGTAGACCATTCCATTCTTGTGGGTCAGCTAAGGAGTATTGGTGTCTCTGAGGGTCTTTGGCCTGGTTTGCTAACTACCTCTCTCAAAGAGTGCAATGTGTAAAGTCAAAACATCTGCTGCACCTGCCACAGCATATCACCAAGGGAGTACCTCTCAGCCCACGTCCCCAAAGGAGGCCTTTTGCCTCTTGGTAGGCCGTCATTGTAAATAAGAATTTGTTTTTAATCGACTTGACTAGTTAAATAAAGGTTAAATAAAAAACACACAAGTCACTATTCCCCTGACTTCTAATTATGTAGAATAGGAGATGTTTGACGTGGTTTTTGACTTTGAATTAAGACTCATTAATAACAGAATTCACAGTCAACATCCACTTTTTTAAGCTCTTGTTTGCACATGCACTCTCCACCATGTTCCACACTGCAGAGAAAAGTAGAACAGACAGTGATTAAGTGACTGGAGAGAGAGTGCACGTGAACTTAGACTATACAGGTGATAGTCACATCTACAGATTTAACCATTTAAAAGGTGTGAGAAATAGTGGGAAGGGTGGACGCAGGGAATGAACCGTGGTCTCCAATGGAAAGTTGTGTAGGGTGTTATCACTACAGGTCTACCCATTTACTGTACAATAGGCTGCAGTAGACAGCTGAGTACATCCAATAAAAACAAACACTGTCATTCACATAATTATCATTACCTTTGTTCTGTTCTGTATAAATGTTTTTGTCTTTTACATGTATTGGCTGTTTCATAGACTGGTCACTCTTCATGGACACACTGCTGGGTACAGGTTGGTCTTTGTCTCCTGCTGGATTGGGCTTCAACACAACAGATACAGCCAGATCTTTCAGTCTCTCTAATATTCTGCCTTATTTGTATTACTTTATTGTATATGTTTTTTTGTTCTCTGTTGTAAAGCCTCCTTGAAAAGCATTACATAAAACATGTTTATTATTTTACCAGATAGGCTAGTTGAGAACAAGTTCTCATTTGCAACTGCGACCTGGCCAAGATAAAACATAGCAGTGTAAACAGACAACAGAGTTACACATGGAGTAAACAATTAACAAGTTAATAACACAGTAGAAAAAAAGTCTATATACATTGTGTGCAAAAGGCATGAGGAGGTAGGCGAATAATTACAATTTTGCAGATTAACACTGGAGTGATAAATGATCAGATGGTCATGTACAGGTAGAGATATTGGTGTGCAAAAGAGCAGAAAAGTAACTAAATATAAACAGTATGGGGAAGAGGTAGGTAAAATTGGGTGGGCTATTTACCGATAGACTATGTACAGCTGCAGCGATCAGTTAGCTGCTCAGATAGCAGATGTTTGAAGTTGGTGAGGGAGATGAGTCTTCAACTTCAGCTATTTTTGCAATTCGTTCCAGTCACAGGCAGCAGAGAACTGGAACGAAAGGAGGCCAAATGAGGTGTTGGCTTTAGGCATGATCAGTGAGATACACCTGCTGGAGCGCGTGCTACGGGTGGGTGTTGCCACCCACCCGTAGCACGTTTGGCGGCATGAGTGAAGGAGGCTTTGTTGCGGAATAGAAAGCCGACTCTAGATTTGATTTTAGATTGGAGATGTTTGACATGAGTCTGGAAGGAGAGTTTACAGTCTAGCCAGACACCTAGGTACTTATAGATGTCCACAAATTCTAGGTCAGAACCATCCAGGGTGGTGATGCTAGTCGGGCGTGCGGGTGCAGGCAGCGAACGGTTGAAAAGCATGCATTTGGTTTTACTAGCGTTTAAGAGTAGTTGGAGGCCACGGAAGGAGTGTTGTATGGCGTTGAAGCTCGTTTGGAGGTTAGATAGCACAGTGTCCAAGGACAGGCCGGAAGTATACAGAATGCTGTCGTCTGCGTAGAGGTGGATCAGGGAATCACCCGCAGCAAGAGCAACATCATTGATATAGACAGAGAAAAGAGTCGGCCCGAGAATTGAACCCTGTGGAACCCCCATAGAGACTGCCAGAGGACCGGACAGCATGCCCTCCGATTTGACACACTGAACTCTGTCTGCAAAGTAGTTGGTGAACCAGGCAAGGCAGTCATCAGAAAAACCGAGGCTACTGAGTCTGCCAATAAGAATATGGTGATTGACAGAGTCGAAAGCCTTGGCAAGGTCGATGAAGACGGCTGCACAGTACTGTCTTTTATCGATGGCGGTTATGATATCGGTTAGTACCTTGAGCGTGGCTGAGGTGCATCCTTGACCGGCTCGGAAACCAGATTGCACAGTGGAGAAGGTACGGTGGGATTCGAGATGGTCAGTGACCTGTTTGTTGACTTGGCTTTCAAAGACCTTAGAAGGGCAGGGCAGGATGGATATAGGTCTGTAACAGTTTGGGTCCAGGGTGTCTCCCCATTTGAAGAGGGGGATGACTGCGACAGCTTTCCAATCCTTGGGGATCTCAGACGATATGAAAGAGAGGTTGAACAGGCTGGTAATAGGGGTTGCGACAATGGCGGCGGATAGTTTCAGAAATAGAGGTCCAGATTGTCAAGCCCAGCAGATTTGTACGGGTCCAGGTTTTGCAGCTCTTTCAGAACATCTGCTATCTGGATTTGGGTAGAGAACCTGGAGAGGCTTGGGCGAGTAGCTGCGGGGGGGGGGGGGGGCTGTTGGCCGAGGTTGGAGTAGCCAGGAGGAAGGCATGGCCAGCCGTTGAGAAATGCTTGTTGAAGTTTTCAATAATCATGGATTTATCGGTGGTGACCGTGTTACCGAGCCTCAGTGCAGTGGGCAGCTGGGGGGAGGTGCTCTTGTTCTCCATGGACTTCAGTGTCCCAGAACTTTTGGAGTTAAAGCTACAGGATGCAAATTTCTGCCTGAAGAAGCTGGCCTTTGCTTTCCTGACTGACTGTGTGTATTGGTTCCTGACTTCCCTGAACAGTTGCATATCGCGGGGACAATTCAATGCTATTGCAGTCCGCCACAATTATCATTGTCAATATTATTTTTATCATTATTACCTCTCAACTTTAACCTCAATGTAATGTTCCCTAGAGCCAGTGACCCCTTCATCTGTCTTCTCTTTGTATTGAGGGTCCTTTTTGAGGAAGTGCCCCCCATTTTCACATATAAAAAAAAACATCCACCAATTTGTTAATGATGTCAATGTAACTAGACTTTAACAATATGTTATTGTATTCAAAGTTAACCAGTCACTAGAATGATAGAGCCACTTACATCACATTACCATACTTACTTTGTTCTGGTAGTGAATTCAGGCTACAACATAAAGATTTCAGGGATTATTTCAAAGCGTGTATACAGAGTGAAAAATACACAGAGGCACATTAATGAACTAAAAAATGATTTACGTAATCATAGGTTGTGTGTGTGTGTGTGTGTGTCACCCAGCTGTGTTTGAGCAGGAATGTGATTTCGCTGAAGACTCCGGATATTCTATTTTATCTGGCACAGGGACACTGTGGAGTCAGAACCCCAAAGCTTAAACCCTGGATAGAGGCGCTCAAATGTATGCAGGTGGGTCAGTGCGTCAGAAGAGACACTGTAGAAGGCCAGAGTGCCGGCCAGCCAGTCCAGATACACTCCTACTTTGTGAGTGCTGGAGGAGGGGACAGAAACGGCAGTAGTGCTCTCATTAGTGTCTGGCAGAGTAACTGGTACTCGAGCACTCCAGGACTTGTCATTGCGTCCAAACCTAAAGTCAGTAATCTCGCCACTCCTGCAGATTCCTCTATATGTCAGTCCTATAACAGCCTCACAACCACTCCGCCTCCCAGTAACAGCGCCCAGACAGACCCTCTCTACACAGCACCTGTGCCCAGTAATTAAATCTATCTGGGTGATCAGGATACGGTTGCTTCTTTCTCCCATATGTCACCTTTCTGTTCTCCTCAGACAGAGTTTTTTGAATGCTGTGTTTGGGTCCAGTGGGATTTCACAGGCATCTGATGGGGGAGACCAAGACACAATATACTGTGTTAGTGACCAATACAGAGAGAGTGTGTGTGTGTGGATTTCAGTCAGTACTCACATTTTTTTCAGCCCTGATTTCAACCAACCTTTACCGTGGTCCACACTGTAGGAAAAGCAAAACATCAGACAGGTGTTGAATGATAAACAAACTGGGTGACATCATCCTACCCATGTCGACACCTGCTACAGTACTGTAAATGTATTGATAGTTTGTACTTCAACAGATGCACTCACATAGGATGAGTTGATTAGGATTCAAACCTTCTCTCAAACAACCTAATACATAATGTTATAGTAGGTTAATCCCATTAAATGTACTTTGTCATTTAAATGAGTTTATTCATGTAATACATCCTCCCATTTAAACATTATCGGGAGGTTTTCCCGGCAACAGATTAAGCCTAGTCCTGGAATATGAAGTGAGGTTAATGGAAAATCTCCAGCCAAAATCCTTCTAGTCCAGAACTAGGTTTAGTTTGTCTGTGAAACTGCTCATTGCTATATTGTATTTTCTTTGCCACCCTGGCCTTTTTTTTTGCCTTTAACCTCCCTTATCTCACCTCATTTGCTCACATTGTATATAGACTTTCTACTGTATTATTGTTTTACTCCATGTGTAACTCGTGTCGAACTGCTTTGCTTTATCTTGGCCAGGTCGCAATTGTAAATGAGAACTTGTTCTCAACTTGACTACCTGGTTAAATAAAGGTTAAATAAAAAAATAAAAATAGCCTAATACATAGGCCTACACAGATGGGAAATGGACAACGTAGCGTAGTTGACAGCTTTTGAACAAATTTTGAAGCCATACATGGTTTATTTTCCTGTTATAAACAATGGAGTTAGACAGGTACGCTATGCCTGAGACAATTTATTATTTAAAGGATCAATCGGTGATTGCTACAATTGTTTGACTTCAATTTACACACACCCATTGATTCTTGAAGAATATAAATTACATAAATGCCTCATGAGCTTAGTCCAATTGTTGTACCCCACCAGAACCAAATTGTAAACAAACACTTTAGCTTCTGAATGTGTAACAATGTGCACTGAGTTGGGAAGCAAGTTCAGAGTGTGAGTGTTGTAATACAATAAACTGAACATAATACAAAACAAGACACTCACAGCACATAGATATGAAACTGAAACCAAAACAATGACGCCTGGGAAAGGAACCAAAGAAACATTTATAGGGAATACATCATTTAAACATTCACAGTGTAGGTTGGAAAAAGTATGTGACCACCTAGGGTAATGAGCTCTCCAAAAGCTAAATGGAGTCAGGAGTCAGCTAACCTGGAGTCTAATCAATGAGATGAGATTGGAGGTGTTGGTTAGAGCTGCCTTGCTCTATAAAAAAACTAAGTTTGAGTTAGCTACTCACAAGAAGCATTGCCTGATGTGAACCATGCCTCGAACAAAAGAGATCTCAGAAGACCTAAGATTAAGAATTGTTGACTAGCATAAAGCTGGAAAGGGTTACAAAGGTCTCTCCAAAAGCCTTGATGTTTAAGACAAATTGTCTATAAATGGAGTTCAACTGTTGCTACTCTCCCTAGGAGTGGCCGTCCAGCAAAAGGTGACTACAAGAGAAGTGCCGAATGCTCAATGATATTAAGAAGAATCCTAGATTGTCAGTTAAATACATTTTTGGAACATGCTAACATCTCTGTTGATGAGTCTGATACCTAAAACACTAAACAAGAATGCTATTCATGGGAGGACACCACAGGAGAAGCCACTGCTGTCCAAAAAAAAACATTGCTGCATGTCTGAAGCTTGCAAAAGAACACCTGGATGTTCCACAGCGCTACTGGCAAAATACTCTGTAGACAGATGAAACTAAAGTTCAGTTGTTTGGAAGGAACACAACACTGTGCGGAGAATCAGCCCAACTGTAAAGTATGGTGGAGGGAGCATCAAGGCCTGGATGGCTTGCTATAATCAAAGGAATAATTAAAGTTAAATCAATACATTTTCCAGAGAATGTAAGGCTCTGTCCACCAATTGAAGCTCAACAATAGTGACCCCTTCACTTAGCTATAATGTGGCTGGGAGGTGGTTATAGCATTTCACATAACCCATCAATTTAGGGTCATCTAATAATTATACAATATTTCTGGACACTTTCAATTTGATATTACTATTCACCACACCATTTACACTTTCTGTATCCTGTGCATGTGACAAATAAACACTATATCAAATAAAAGGTGTATCAGAGACGGTAATATGAAGAACCACATGACCTGCACCAAAGTCAGATTAGGATAAAGGCCAAGGAGTAGATAGAGTAGTAGCAAAAATACACTGTCTTGAAATGTTTACTACATTTAGCACATGGCCGCACATGTGAATCCTTAAAGAGATTGGTGGGGCTAAGGTTTAAGAGGGTGTGAACAATTCTGAATGGGTGTAGACAAAGAGCTCTCCATTATGTGTACTAACACATTCAATGGCCATTTTCTAAAAAGAAATGGGTTTACAAATTTATCAACTTTCAAAGCTGAATTAATTTCCATTGTTCCTCAACTGCAGGGTAGGATACCATTTTCTAGCTCAGTCTACCTTTATCCAAAGTAAAAAAGTCAAGAGTAAAATTTTCAAGAAATTAATACTTTATTCGTAACAAATATCACAATGAAGTTAATTAATCAAATTGATCATTAGTTACAAAGAAGTTCCCAATTCAATTTAAGGTCAGGGTTCAGGATAGCAGCACATGAAACACACCAAACAATCTGTGAAACATAGTACATGTGCAGGTTGCACCACTTAATCACATCATTTCAGATTGATGTTCTTTTGACAATGTACATGGAAGTATTATTTCAAGGTGTTCACTATTACTCAATGAATATGATCTACATGTTCTTGCATAATGTTAATGCAATCGTATTTCTCAATACATACAAAATGCAATATTTCATGTCATTAATTCATGTTCTCCAAATAGTACTGCTTTAGTGAACAAACACATATAGGGACCACAACCACTTCCTCATCATAATGATAATTTCAAAGCTCAGGTAGATGGAAATTCACATTTCAGAACAGTGTCCACAACCTTTCCATGTTGTAACGGTTTTGACTAGAGGTTACTGTTTATAGGGGTGCCAGGTAGGTTGTGGTTGTGGTTTCTCCTTCTCCTGACTCTGGTCCGTCAAAAGGACTCATAAAAGTCAGGATGGACATACCCTTAAAACATTGGAAATCACACATAATAAACAATCAGCTATGGTTCCTCCAGAAAAGTCCTGTATCTCGGGCCTAAGAGTCCAACCCGGTAAAGGTGTTCAGGGAACTCAAGTGGCCTTAAGTCACGCAATGTTTGTCCGTTCATATGTAACGGATGTGAAACGGCTAGCTTAGTTAGCGGTGCGCGCTATTGCAATGTCACAGTATAATTTTAAACCGTCCCCTCGCCCATACCCGGGCGCGAACCAGGGACCTTCCGCACACATCAACAACAGTCACCCACGAAGCATCGTTACCCATCGCTCCACAAAGTGGCGTCACCGATTGAAACGCTATTTAGCGCGCACCGCTAACTAAGCTAGCCGTTTCACATCCGTTACACATACAAGTGTAGAGTAAACCCACTATCAATTATACAATCAAAATAACAATTACTTTACCACACAACCATAAAGCGTATCAAATCTTAATAAGTCCTCACCTACAACTACATAAATCCTCACGGTATACATCACACCAAAACAAATAAAATACCGTATACAAAAAGGTTGTGGTCAGTCAGACAATCCAATCCGACAACAGATCTCCAGCGGAGAAAGGCCACGAAGAACAACGGAGATGTGTAGTCCAACGGACGCAAAGAGTGGATCCGATCCTGGGTAAACTTGCTACAAGGCAAACTTTAAAATACAACAAAACAAACGGAATAAAGCCGCTTCAGAACTGAGGGTTGAACACATCCTCATTCATGTCTCCATCACAATCTCACTTTTGCGCAGCTGATGCTGACTATTTAATTGGGAATTAAAGGGGAAGCGCCCTATTGGAAGGAGAAGCACTGAGACGGTTCAGACAAATTCAGGGCCGTCACAATGTAAAGTCAAATAGTGTAGTGCCAGATATTTCTGTAGTGAGTGAAGAATACCCTCCAGTTCCTTCTCATACAGCTTTAAGGAGTCCATTATTTTAACACTCAAAGTTATACTACTGCGAGCATATACTTTCTTTTTCATGTTTATAGCTGTGGCCATCCAATGTGCTTTTAAATTCACAAGTGTTATTACATTCTCAAAATGCCATCAATTGCGTGCTATTCTAGGTACCTTAGGCAGAACATCTAACCTCTCAGAACAGAGATTCTGTAACTGTTGGCTTACAAAATAAGCGGGAAACATCAACACGAAATTATTCTGCAAATTAGATTTTACAAAACAAGGTACACATCAATTATCTTATCACTGAAGCAATCTCCATTGCTCGTCCACAGCAGTTAGTGAAGACGGTTTCCTCTGAGTTGGCTAAGAAATGTGTTTATGTTGAGGGGAATCACATTCCTTGCATTTGACAGAAAATAAGTGAATGACATCTTTCAGACAAAAGTGTAGAACCTCTAAACTACTTATCTTGTCATATGCAACTAGATAAAATGTGGCTTTGTACAGTAATTTGTTGAGTAATTCTATACTCTTGCCCACTGACAATTTTGATGTCTCAGTGCAGTTTATGTGCCAAAGCTGTTCATAACTTGTATACAATTTCCCAAATGGGTATTCGTCTGAAAATGTGACTATACTGGAAATAGTATATGTATGGTTGCTAAATTTGCAAGGTAGAGTAAAGCTTTTAGGTAATTTGATCCTATCCGTGTCCATTTTTACAAGCAAAGTCTTTTGGGAATGGGCTACATAAAAGCTTGAATGTTAAGAGCCCTTTGAATTTTTAGATGTATCACATGCTCTGCTCTGTTAATTCAAACCAAAAAAGTAATCGCTGTGCTTTCTGCAGAAATGTATTCCAGTTCTACTATCAGTTGTTTTTTAGTCAGGCTTACACTGCCTGGGCATCACACTTTATACTGGAAACGCTTGAACATACAGTAGAATGTGTATGTATAGCAGATAATTTTTAACATCTTGAACATGATGTTAAACTATGTCCTCTACACAACTGTAATAAAGTTGTTCTTGAACCATGGATTGTAAAAATGTCCCTGAATTCAATGCTTCAAACTGTGATATGTCCTTTCATGGCATTCAGAAAATGCTGCTGTAGTATTCAGAAACATTCAAATGGGTAGCACTTTATCCACTGTGTGATTGGAGAAGTATTCATGCTTTATTTATTTATTTTATTTTATTTCACCTTTATTTAACCAGGTAGGCTAGTTAAGAACAAGTACTCATTTGCAACTGCGACCTGGCCAAGATAAAGCGTAGGAATTTGACACATACAACAACAAATAGTTACACATGGAATAAACAAAACATACAGCCAATAATACAGTAGAACAAAAGAAAACAAAAAGTCTATATACAGTGAGTGCAAATGAGGTAAGTTAAGGAAATAAATAGGCTATGGTGGCAAAGTAATTACAATAAAGCAATTAAACACTGGAATGGTAGATCGGCAGAAGATGAATGTGCAGGTAGATATACTGGGGTGCAAAGGAGCAAAATAAATAAATAAATAAATACCCATATGGGGATGAGGTAGGTAGATGGGCTGTTTACAGATAGGCTAAGTACAGGTGCAGTGATCTGTAAACTGCTCTGACAGCTGGTGCTTAAAGCTAGTGAGGGAGATGTGAGTCATTAGCAGCAGAGAACTGGAAGGAAAGACGACCAAAGGAGGAATTGACTTTGGGGGTGACCAGTGAGATATACCTGGTGGAGCGCGTGCTACGAGTGGGTGCTGCTATGGTGACCAGTGAGCTGAGATAAGGCGGGGCTTTACCTAGCAGAGACTTGTAGATAACCTGTAGCCAGTGGCTTTGGCGACGAGTATGAAGCGAAGGCCAACCAACGAGAGAGTACAGGTCGCAATGGTGGGTAGTGTATGGGGTTTTGGTGACAAAACGGATGGCACTGTGATAGACTGCATCCAGTTTGTTGAGTAGAGTGTTGGAGGCTATTTTATAGATGACATCACCGAAGTTGAGGATCGGTAGGATGGTCAGTTTTACGAGGGTATGTTTGGCAGCATGAGTGAAGGATGCTTTGTTGCGATATAGGAAGCCGATTCTAGATTTAATTTTGGATTTGAGATGCTTAATGTGAGTCTGGAAGGAGAGTTTCAGTCTAACCAGACACCTAAGTATTTGTAGTTGTCCACGTATTCTAAGTCAGAGCCGTCCAGACTGGTGATGCTGGACGGGCGAGCAGGTGCAGCAGCGATCAATTGAAAAGCATGCATTTAGTTTTACTTGCGTTTAAGAGCAGTTGGAGGCCACGGAAGGAGAGTTGTATGGCATTGAAGCTCGTCTGGAGGTCAGTTAACACAGTGTCCAAGGAGGGGCCAGAAGTATACAGAATGGTGTCGTCTGCGTAGAGGTGGATCAGAGAATCACCAGCAGCAAGAGCAACATCATTGATGTATACAGAAAAGAGTCGGCCCGAGAATTGAACCCTGTGGCACACCCATAGAGTCTGTCAGAGGTCCAAACAACATGCCCTCCGATTTGACACACTGAACTCTATCAGAGAAGTAGTTGGTAAACCAGGTGAGGCAATCATTTGAAAAACCAAGGCTATCGAGTCAGCCAATAAGAATGTTGTGATTGACAGAGTCGAAAGCCTTGGCCAGGTCGATGAATACGGCTGCACAGTAATGTCTCTTATCGATGGCGGTTATGATGTCATTTAGAATGACAGAAATCTATGATTCTGAATCAAGTGGTTGTATATAATTGTTTTTGCGTCTGAGGCTCATTAACTGCTTCATATAAATACATAACCCATTCCTTTCTCGTTCCAACCCATTCCCTATTCGTTTCAACAGAAATGTGTAAGTCATCTGCCCGTATCTTAAAAGTTTCAAAATCCAGCTCTGACCGGATATGCCCCCATCTGAAGATTTTTTTGCCTGAGTGACATATTACAGAGCTCAATCTGTACATCTGTTTATTGTTGCCAACAACTGGGATTTAAACTGGATGGAAGAACCGGGTCTCTCTTAACTGTACCATTTTGGTCTGTTTATTGGACACCACTAGTATTGTCTTTGATGCTTTGAGCCTGTGTTTCAATGAAACACTCAGTGAAGGTTGATACAGAATTCAAGATTTCTTGCCATAGCATGTCCTGTGACTATTTTCCAGTAGAGCCGCAAATACATCTCCATATTGTTGCTATTAAAGATTTTCATAGCTGCATTCAACAACATCATGGACCTATCACTATTCATTTGTACAGGTACTGTATTACTGTTATGCACCAGCCTTTCTTTGTCCCTCATTGCATTCAAAAACTGCTCTACTACACTCTGTGTATGATCTTCGCTTATCATAACTGCTACAGGCGCGTAGTTGTTTGACTCGGAAGGGCAAGCTACAACTACAGTGTCTTCAGAAAGTTTTCATACCTCTTGACTTAATCCCCATTTTGATGTGTTACAGCCTGTATTCAAAATGTATTAAATATATTTGTGTTCTGAAAACACAAACATGTTTTTAGAAATATTTGCAAATGTATTGAAAATGAAATACAGAAATATCTAATGTACATAAGTATTCACACCCCTTCGTCAATACTTTGCAGAAGCACCTTTGGCTGTGATTACAGTAACAGTTTTTCTGGGTAAGTCTCTAAGAGCTTTCCACACCTGGATTGTGCACATTTGCACATTATTCTTTTAAAAATTCTTCAAGCTCTGTCAAATTAGTTGTTGATCATTGCTAGACAACTATTTTCAGGTTTTGCCATACATTTTCAAGCAGATTTAAGTCAAAACTGTAACTTGCCCACTCAGGAACATTCATTGTTTTCTTGGTAAGCAACTCCAGTGTAGATTTGGCCTTGGGTTTAAGGTTATTGTCCTGCTGAAAGGTAAATTAATCTCCCAGTGTCTGGTGGAAAGCAGACGACCAGGTTTTCCTCTAGGATTTTGCCTGTGCTTAGCGCCATTCCGTTTCTTTTTTATCCTAAAAAACTCCACAGTCCTTAACAATTGCAAGCATACTCATAACATGATGCAGCCACGCCTATGCTTGAAAATATGGAGTGTGGTCCTCAGTAATGTGTTGTATTGGATTTACCCCAAACATAACACTTTGTATTCAGGACAACAAAAGTGAATTGATTTGCCATGTTTTTTGCAGTATTAATTTAGTGCCTTGATGCATGTTCTAGATAATTGATATTCTGTACAGGTTTCCTTTTTCACTCTGTTAATTAGGTTAGTATTGTGAAGTAACTTACAATGTTGTTGATCCATCCTCAGTTTTCTCCTGTCACAGCTATTAGACTGTAACTGTTTGGCTTCATGGTAAAATCCCTGAGCAGTTTCCTTCCTCTCCGGCAAATGAGTTAGGAAGGACACTTGTACGTTTGTAGTGACTAGGTGTATTGATACACCATCCAGAGTGTAATTAATAACTCCTCCATGCTCAAAGGGATATTCAATGTCTGCTTTTTATTTTATTTTTACCCATCTACCAATAGGTGGCCTTGTTTGCGAGGCATTGGAAAATCTACCTGGTCTTTGTGGTTTAATCTGTGTTTGAAATTCACTGCTCGACTGAGGGACCTTACAGATACTAACTGTATTGTGTGTGGTACAGAGATAAGGTAGCCATGCAACTTATTATGTGACTTGTTAAGCAGATCTTTACTCCTGAAGGAGTTATTGACATTTCAGCTTTTTATTTTTAATTCATTTGACATTATGCTGTATTTATTGTGTGTAGGTCAGTGACCAATACATCGAAAAAAAAATTACTCTAGACTTGATCACACCCCCAGTGGCGTCCCAGGATGCTGCACTGTGCTTGGGCATATCATGCCAGAGTCTGATTCCCCCCTCAGTAAAACAAATAACCTTAAAAGGAGATACTTGTAAACATGAATGAACACCTTTATTACCATATTTTGGTCATCTTTATTCTCAAGTTTTTCTTTCAGTAATTGCAGTTACTTGATTTCATCAGAATCCAAAAAGTTTTGTGTTTTGTTTAGATTTGATGTTTTTCAACAGTGAAGTTCTATTCTGAACAGCCAAACATCGGAGGTTGGCATTGGATATTAATTCCCTGTGCACCTTGTATGGGGCAGTATTAAGTTTCTCCCTCTCTGGAGCTTGAAATGGTCTGGCCTTTATACCATCTTCATCTGAATATGAGACATGTAAATCTAGCACATTCGCAATGTCCAGAACAATAACACATTTTAGCTCACATGAAGAATGGCCACATTATCAATTTATTTGAAGATGCGTTTTTTTTTACATATCCTTTTCTGAGCGACAGAAAATGCATGATATCAAAAATGTACTACACAGTAAGGATTGGACTCGTTCATTTTTCCTACAAATGGGCCTACCAATGCTAACGTTTTGAAAAACCTACCACTTCCCTCTGAATAGACCCTCTCCCATTCATCACGATTCAATTGAACTTGTTGAGTGTAGGGGCAGTATTTTGATGTTTGGATGAACAACGTACCCAAATGGGCCTAATTTCTCAGGCCCAGAATCTAGAATATGCATATAATTGTCAGATTAGGATAGAAAACACTCTAAAGTGTCAAAATATTGTCTGTGAGTATAACAGAACTGATATTGCAGGCGAAAACCTGAGGAAAATCCAACCCGGAAGTGCTGTTTTTCCTGAAAGCTCTCTGTTCCATTGCATGTCTTCCCTCCATTTAAATGGATATCAACCAGATTAATTTTCCTATGGCTTCCACATGGTGTGAACAGTCTTTAGACATAGTTTCAGGCTTTTATTCTAAAAAATAAGCGAGAAAGATCCCATCGCGTCAGTGGATGGCTGGGTGTCAGCAGCGTTTGCATGCGCCAACAGAGCGGAGCAGACATTTTCTCTCTCTCTCCTATTGAAGAAGCTACAGTCCGGTTGAAATATTATCGATTGTATATTGTAAGAGAGATGTCCTTACATAAATGCTTGGTATGCTTTCGCCGAAAAGTTTTTTGAAATTTGATACGCCAGGTGGATTAACAACAAGCTTGGCTGTGTTTTGCTATATTGCACTTGTGATTTCATGAATATTAAATATTTTTAGTAATTTAATTTGAATTTGGCGCTCTGCAATTCAGCAGATGTTGACAAAAATGATCTCGTTAATGGGATAGGTGTGTCAAGAAGTTTAAACACACCATTATTTGGAGTGGTATGCCTGAACCTTCCAAAATGTGCCTCATCTGACAAAACAATTACATGCAGCTCATTTGATTCAGTTTTCATAAAGCTTATGAATTCCTCATCTGATAAACCTCTACCACAACTTTCTGTTTTTGTGGTAGTATTAATTGGGTGTCTGAGATTTGATTGAGCTGTACCACTGACACTTCCTCATATGAACTCTTGGCTATCTCAGGATTGAAATCAGAAGCAGGTTCTTTATACCCGAAAGTGTGTACGTTTAGCATATCAAGTTGGCAGTCTGAGGGTCTTCTCTGAGCAGTTGACATTCGTTCCCTCAACTCGCCACAGAGAAAAGGTTTTGAACCTGAGCCTCATTTACATTCTCTGTTTGCACCATTTTGTTGAATTTCACCTTGTTGTCACAAGCAATAGAATGTATAAATGTGTCACAGTCCCCTTTAAGACTAAATCCATTTTGCAATGGCTGTACTTGAACTCGACATGCTTCTGGGTTGCACAGAAAAGCGGCAGATTCAACATCCGTTTGACTATCAGGAGATGTGTTGCACTGACTTAAGTTTGTGCTGTCACCCTTATTTCATGAAATATCGGTGACAGGCTCAAAAGATTGGTCAACTCAATTGGATTAACAAGACTTTGAATGTTACCTCTATTCTTGTTCCAAATAATCATATGTATTTTGTCACTATGATGGTTGTTACAGTTGGCCATTGCAAAGTTTTGGCAGCTTCCTCACAAAATTGTAAATCAAATGTTTCATTATGCTACATGATGCAATGTATTGTCATTGAAATAGCATGATAATCCAAACATGTATAATTTTTTTCCCCTTTCTTTGGCAAGTCTTAACTTTCTGGTGCACCCCAACATCATGACCACCCCCATACAATTTATGTGTAAAATTTGGTGGGTCAACAGCATTTATAATCTGTTTATTATTAAGATCTATGCCTTTATCAGTACGGTCAACTCCACAGTTAACTCTATCACCCCAGACAACAGTGTCACTATCAGTACAGTCATCTCATATTATAGCATTAGGTCCATGCTTTACTACTCCTTCCTGTGACTCTAATTGAAGCACCTTATTAACACCAGTGTCCGGCACAGATTCCACCACTGTATGTAGTTCTTGCTGCACCACCTTACTATCCCTGTTTTCTCCTTCCTTTAGCTGCATAACACGAGCGCATAGACCTATATCACCATTCACATCTTTACAAAGCCACTTAAGCCACCTGGAAAAAAACTTTGTTTTTTGTAGCAGTTGGCCATTGCAGAATTTGAAGGGGGTACTGTCACGTGTGCTCCCTCTCCGGCCTCTAGGTCACCAGGCTGCTCGTTGTGGCGCACACCTGTCACCATCGTTACGTGCACCTGCGCATCTTTAGACTCACCTGGATTCCATCACTTCCCTGATTACCTTCCCTATATATGTCACTCCCTTTGTTTCCTTCCCCAGGCGTCATTGTTTCTGTTTCATGTCTGTGCGTTGTTCGTGTTTGTTTTGTTTTATGTTTAGTTTATTAATTAAATCACTCACTCCCTGAACTTGCTTCCCGACTGTCAGCACACATCGTTACAGCATTCCCTAAGGGAGGATGGCCATCACTTCAGCAGCGATAAATTCATGAACTTCTTTGAGGAAAAGATCATGATCATTAGGAAGCAAATTACGGACTCCTCTTTAAATCTGCGTATTTCCCCAAAGCTCAGTTGTCCTGAGTCTGCACAACACTCCCAGGACCTAGGATCAAGGGAGACACTCAAGGTTTTTAATGTTATATCTCTTGACACATTGATGAAAATAGTCATGGCCTCTAAACCTCCAAGCTGCATACTGGACCCTATTCCAAATAAACTACTGAAAGAGCTGCTTCCTGTGCTTGGCCCTCCTATGTTGAACATAATAAATGGCCCGCTATCCACCGGATGTGTACTAAACTCGCAAAAAGTGTCAGCCGCTCTTGAAAAAGTCCAGCCTTGACCCAGAAATGATAAAAAACGAACAGCCTATATCGAATCTCCCATTCCAATCATTTTTTTTTAAACTGTTGTGCAGCAACTCACTGCCTTCCGGAAGACAAACAACGTATATGAAACACTTCAGTCTGGTTTTAGACCCCATCATAGCACTGAGACTGCACTCGTGAAGGTGGTAAATTACCTTTTAATGGTGTCTGCCAAGGCTCTGCATCTGTTCTCGTACTCCTAGACCTTAGTGCTGCTTTTGATACCATCGATCATCACATTCTTTTGGAGAGATTGGAAACCCAAATTGGTCTACACGGACAAGTTCTGGCCTGGTTTAGATCTGTCAGAAAGATATCAGTTTGTCTCTGTGGATGGTTTGTCCTATGACAAATCAACTGCAAATTCCGGTGTTCCTCAAGGTTCCGTTTTAGGACCACTATTGTTTTCACTATATATTTTTCCTCTTGGTGATGTAATTTGGAAACATACTGTTAACTTTCATTGCTATGCGGACAATACACAGCTGTACATTTGATGAAACATGGTGAAGCCCCAAAATTGCCCTCCCTGGAAGCCTGTGTTTCAGACATAAGGAAGTGGATGGCGGCATGTTTTACATTTAAACTCGGGCAAAACAGAGTTGCTAGTTCTAGGTCTCAAGAAACAAAGAGATCTTCTGTTGGATCTGACAATCAATCTTGATGGTTGTACAGTCGTCTCAAATAAAACTGAAGGACCTCAGCGTTTCTCTGGACCCTGATCTCTCTTTTGACAAACATATCAAGACTGTTTCAAGGACAGCTTTTTTCCATCTACGTAACATTGCAAAATAAAAAACTTTCTGTCCAAAAATTATGCATAAAAATGTATCCATGTTTTTGTCACTTCTAGATTAGACTACTGTAATGCTCTACTTTCCGGCTACCCGGATAAAGCACTAAATAAACTTGAGAAAAACACAGCTGAAAGAATCTTGACTAGAACCTATAAAATGTTTCATATTACTACAGAGCTAGCCTCTCTACACTGGCTTCCTGTTAAGGCTAGGGCTGATTTAAAAGATTTTACTGCTAACCTACAAGGCATTACATGGGCTTGTTCCCACCTATTTTTCTGATTTGGTCCTGCCGTACATACCTACACTTACACTAAGGCCACAAGACTCAGGCCTCCTTATTGTCCCTAGAATTTCTAAGCAAACAACTGGAGGCAGGGCTTTCTCCTATAGAGTGCAATTTTTATGGAATTGTCTGCCTATCCATGTGAGAGATGCAGACTTGATCTCAACCTTTAAGTCTTAATTGAAATCTCATCTCTTCAGTTGGTCCTATGATTGAGTGTAGTCTGGCCCAGTGGTGTGAAGGTGAACGGAAAAACACTCTCTCTGAGGTCCTGAGCCCTAGGACCATGCCTCAGGACTTCCTGGCCTGATGACTCCTTGCTGTACACAGTCCACCTGGTCGTGCTGCTGCTCCAGTTTCAACTGTTCTGGAACCCTGATCTGTTCACCGGACGTGCCACCTTGTCCCGGACCTGCTCTTTTCGACTCTCTCTCTCTACCGCACCTGCTGTCTCTAACTCTGAATGATCGGCTATGAAAAGCCAACTGACAGTTACTCCCTCAACAACTACTGTGATTATTATTATTTGACCATGCTGGTCATTTATGAACATTTGAACATCTTGGCCATGTTCTATTATAATCTCCACCCGGCACAGCCAGAAGAGGACTGGCCGCCACTCATAGCCGATTTTAATTGTAATAATGACAATTACAACAATACTGAATGAACACTTAACTTAATATAATACATCAAACTCAATTAAGCCTCAAATAAATAATTAAACATGTTCAATTTGGTTTAAATAATGCAAAAACAAATTGTTGGAGAAGAAAGTAAAAGTGCAATGTGTGCCATGTAAGAAAGCTAACGTTTCAGTTCCTTGTTCAGAACATGAGAACAAATGAAAGCTGGTGGTTCCTTTTAACATGAGTCTTCAATATTCCCAGGTAAGAAGTTTTAGGTTGTAGTTATTATAGGACTATTTCTCTCTATACCATTTGTATTTCATTAACCTTTGACTGTTGGATGTTCTTATAGGCACTTTAGTATTGCCAGTGTAACAGTATAGCTTCCATCCCTCTCCTCACCACTACCTGAGCTCAAACCAGGAACACATCGACAACAGCCACCCTCGAAGCAGCGTTACCCATCAATCCACAAGGGGAACAACCACTCCAAGTCTCAGAGCGAGTGACGTTTGAAACGCTATTAGCGTGCACCCCGCTAACTAGCTAGCCATTTCACATCGGTTACACCAGACTAATCTCTGGAGTTGATAGGCTTGAAGTCATAAACAGATGCAAAGAGCTGCTGGCAAAACGCACGAAAGTGCTGTTTGAATGCTTACGAGCCTGCTGCTGCCTACCATCGCTCAGTCAGACTGCTCTATCAAATCATAGACTTAATTTTAACATAACACACAGAAATACGAGCCTTAGGTCATTAATATGGTCGAATCCGGAAACTATCATTTTGAAAACAAAACGTTTATTCTTTCAGTGAAATATGGAACCGTTCCGCATTTTATCTAACGGATGGCATCCCTAAGTCTAAATATTGCTGTTACATTGCACAACCTTCAATGTTATGTCATAATTACGTAAAATTCTGTCAAATTAGTTCGCAATGAGCCAGGCACAATAAGAGCCCTGGAGAAATAGAAAAAATAGCCAAGCTCCTTGGCTACTCCCTTGCAGAGATAGACAAGATTGTCCAGCAATGGCATGCCATCCATCTCAGTAAATGGAATGAGACAAAAAACACACTGAGCTTCTGGAGTGAGATTTGGAAGTTCAGGGATGCAACTGATATCAACCTGTTTCAAGAACTTGCCATGGCTGCTGTGTCTGTGTTATCCTTGCCACACTCGAATGCTGAAGTCGAGAGAGTATTCAGCCAGATGAATGTGGTAAAAAGCAAACTTAGAAATCGTATGTCCTTGCAGACCCTTAACTCCATCCTGTACATTCGATATGGACTGAAGCCGTTTGGTGAGGCTTGCTATGAGCACCAGCTGCCTGATAATGTTTTGCAGCTTTTTGGCACATCAGCTTTTTACTCATTTTTGTCCAGACTAGTTACCATAATTTTCTCACATTGCCATTGATAGTTTTGTCTATTGTCTCTTTTTGGTCCATTTAGATTGTTAATGTAGATTGTATACAAAAATATATATATATTACGGTTAAAACTGTTAATGTTTTACTGTGACCTGTTGTAGGCTCCTAAGTGGACCATAAGGTTACAAACCAAATTAAGAAAAATAAACTCCGCCAGAGTGTCTCTTTTGGGTCACTTTTGCCAGTCCCAAGCCCAGATGAAGGAGGGTTGGAATTGTGACATTAAAAAAACAAGAATCGACAGAAGAAAGTTCATTTGTAGTTTTAAACATATTTAGGGTGTTTTTTACTCACTTTTTGTCTGTCCCTCGACGTTATTCCTCTCTCCTATAGCGTCCATCACAATTACATGCACATGGACAATTATGCTATGACGTCATTTAGCAACTTCTAGCAACTTTTAAGACAGCCAATAGGTACTTTCCTTACTGAGGAGTTGGCAACACTGTACTACTGTATCCACACTATAGTAGGATACCGTTGTGATATTGTTAGGCATGATTTTAGGTCTTCGATCAAAGTTGCATGTTGTACCTCGTTTCCCTTCAGTGAAAAGTAGTTATTTCATTTGAATTAATACATTCAAAAAAAGCATACTAGCACATCAAATTACGGTATTGTACACTAGCCTACCCTGCTATCAACACAGTAAATAATATTGCCAACGTGCTTTCGACAATACGTTATTAACAAAACATTTTATTTTCAAATAGACCAAATTTGCCTTAACCTAAATATTTCCTAAGCTATCACAACTTAAATATAGCCTACTTACTCCTCAATTGGATCAAGTACATCTTGGTAATTATTTTCATCGTCTCTAATGAAACATATCTGGGGCAGGCAGACACTCGATAATCGCTTCTGCCGCTTAAAAAAAAAAATGAATGTCTGTCGCCGCTGAGCTCTCAAATTCCGTCTCTCACTCTATGAACGATCACTGCAATCCAGTTTCATTGGGACGTCCTTAACCAATTTACATTTATACTTGATAGTGGTATGGACATCCCAAGGAGCCCGAATAGCACGGACCCTCTGAGAAAGTCTATGAACTGCTCTATTCGACTGAAGGGACATCCCAAGGAGGCCAAATAGTACTCATGAAAGCTGTGGAAACAACTCTTATTGGTTGTCTGATGTGGAACAGGTAACAACATAGTCTGTGATTGGCTAACAATATTTTGATCTGTATACAGCGTGATAACCAACATAGTTATTAAAGTGACTATGCATAGATGACTATATACATGTACATACTACCTCAACTAACCGGTGCCCCCGCACATTGACTCTGTATCAGTACCTCCCTGTATATAGTCTCGCTTTTGTTATTTTACTGCTGCTCTTTAATTAATTGTTACTTTTATCTCTTATTTTTTAGCCATATTTTTTTTCAACTGCATTGTTGGTTAGGGGCTCGTATGTAAGCATTTCACTGTTGTATTCGGCGTGTGCGACCAATACAATTTGATTTTATAAAATAACATACCATGAGATGTTGAGGGAAAGACAGATTATATATAGATTAGGCATAATCTTTTCTAGGCCATTAGCGATAACAGAAAATACACAAGCCATAGGCTACACTATAGTTCAAGGTGGCTACGTTGGAATGTTTGCTTCCACGGGAAAAATTGTACATTTCTAACATTTATGGTTGAGATTTAATTAGTATAAATATAAACTATGCACGTTTTGATTTTCATTAACACGCGATGCAGGCGTCAAGCAGATGTAAGGCGTTGGTATCATGTAAAATCAGACAACGCAGGAGTCAAGCAGACATTAGTAAGGCGTTGGTATCATGTCTACTTGCACATTCATCTTCTGCACTTCTATCACTCCCGTGTTTAATTGCTAAATTGTAATTATTTTGCCACTATGGCCTATTTATTGCCTTACCTCCCTAATCTTACTACATTTACACACACTATATATATAAATATTTTCTATAGTGTTATTGACTACGTTTGTTTATATCCATGTGTAACTCTGCAGTTGTAAATGAGAACTTGTTCTCAACTGGCCTACCTGGTTAAATAAAGGTAAAATAAATTTCAAGTCAGATGGTACGGTTGCCTCGGCTTTTATATGTCCCTTATCACCCTCCATAGCATGGGACTAAACCAGGTCAAATGAAGGCGTTGTAAATGTAGACACGTTATGCTATATGGAATCCTTGGGACGTCACTATGCCGTTGAAATAAAAAAAATTGGGGGGTGTATGGACGTCCCAATGACTCTTTATAGCACTAACATACTGTAGGATTTGACAGTGAATGACTGGACTGCGGACGAATCAAAACACGATTTGTTCTTGCGTAGCGGGTTGCGTAATTATGTCAGTCTTTTCTCTAATATTCACTCCGGCGACACTTGGCATAGGCGGTTGGGTCATTTGTGGGCTATCCTAAAACGTGTTTTTTCTTGCATTGCGTCGTCTGTTTTTACTGCGGGTCAGACTGGACAGCCTTATCTCTATTCTATTATTCCACCAGTGCAACGAATAAAAAAACGCTGTAAATCAACCCTCTCCAATCGCGTCCAGTCGGCGAGAAACGTCCACCCACTTCACCGCATTGCCAGACAAGGAGCCTCTCAATGATGTCATCATATTATCATTCGGGAAAGGAAACAGACATGGCGACGATGACCGAGCCGCTCTGTCTAGAAAGAGGTAACTACACAGAAGAGCTTTTGTCAATAGCACAACCTGAGCGCATCATCGTACCACAATCAGACGCGTCTTGAGATAAACACACTGGTGTTTTATATGACATTTGTTGTGGGTTTATTTAGATGGAGTCCTATTACGAACATTGCGGATTAGCGACCAGTCGAAGCGTAGGCTATTAACTGACGTATTTATATAGGCTTAGCCTAACAACTTTGGCGTATGTACTTTGTTATTTGCGTTATCAGTGTATATAGTAGGTGCATAGCATAGCCATATCACATCCACGGCGATGACACCTGGAGTTGTCATGCGTAATAGTGCGCATTTTCATTTCACTACTTTTTTTATGCACAAATTGGGTGAAAAGCTCTGCAGGCTGTGTCATAGAACCCCCTTGTTTGGTCGATTCATGGGGGATTCCCGTTTTAAATATTTGATTGAATAATGGGTGCCACAAAGTATTACATTGTAGCTACATTGTTAATCTGATCTGTTGCTAATAAATCCGTTTAATAACCACTGTTAGAATGAAACAACATTTTTACAGTAACACTATGAGTAACGTTAGTGTTCATTTACGGGCTACACTATGTATTCCAGTGCTCTACAGATCCTCAAATGGAGGGACCCACTCACTGTAATATATTCCCGCATGTGTTTAATTGTTAAAATGTTTAGTCATGAGACATGTTGAGGAGCATATCAGTGTGCAGATTCCTCTCCTTTGTGGCCATTCATACAGTACATGCACAAATCATTGGAAGTAGGGGTATGCAGGCTTTTGCTCCAACCCTGATCAGTTGCTTATCAGGTATTTGATTAGCCAGATCAGGTGTGTCAGAGCAGGGCTGAAGCGAAAGCCTCTGAAGCAAAAGCCTGGACACCCAGTCGCTCTCCAGGAGAAGGGGTATTCTACCCTTTTTCAACTCACCTTCTCCTCGCTCCTCTCTAGATGTGTGCAGGGTGATAGAGCTGCTGGACCGGCTGCAGAGAAGCGGTGAGCTGCCTCCTCCCAAACTCCAGGCCCTGCAGAGAGTCCTGCAGAGCAAGTTCTGTGCTGCCATCAGGGAGGTAGATATTAGAATAACTTACCCACTAGGTCTGATCTAGTTGTAGCCTATATCCATCAGAGGTAGGACAGGCTACCTAAACCCAGCATGTCTGATCTAGATACTATAGGCTTTATCCATCAGAGAGGTAGGATAGGCTACCTAAACCCACAATGCCTGTTCTAGATACTGTAGCCTATATCCATCAGAGAAGTAGGATAGGCTACCTAAACCCACAATGCCTGTTCTAGATACTGTACCCTATATCCATCAGAGAGGTAGGATAGGCTACCTAAACCCACAATGCCTGTTCTAGATACTGTAGCCTATATCCATCAGAGAAGTAGGATAGGCTACCTAAACCCACAATGACTGTTCTAGAGACTGTAGCCTATATCCATCAGAGAAGTAGGATAGGCTACCTAAACCCACAATGACTGTTCTAGATACTGTAGCCTATATCGATCAGAGAAGTAGGATAGGCTACCTAAACCCACCATGTCTGATCTAGCATGATATAGTTTATATTGTTTTTAGATTGGTTTGTATAGATGTGTATATAGCATGTATTCTTTGGTACTGAATTCCAAACAGACAAGGTTTATCATGATGTCACAAAAAATGTATATTATGTAACAATATATGTATTTACAATAAATAAAGGTTTCATATTTACAGTGGTTACAACTAGGGTTGTTGTGGTGACCATATTACCGCCACACAGGCAGTCATAAGTCATGACCGCAGAAAAATGACACGTGAACGTTGAGTCACAGCAATCTCCTCTTATGCACCCTGGACATGTTTTGGTAGTTCCTAACTTTTTAATGACCATTAGGTCCTAATGGCCTGGTACTCAGGGCTCTATTGTCCCTCTAACCTAGCGTTTCCCAAACTCGGTCCTTGGGACCCCAAGGGGTACATGTTTTGGCCCTAACACTACACAGCTGATTCAAATGATCGAAGCTTGATGATTTTGTTCAGCTAAGTTCAATTATATTCTTCTTACTATAATATCATATAAAATAATGGCACAGAACTTATAAGCATATATTGTCAGCTAAATGAACAAGCCTAAAGCCTATTGCATGGAGCATAGCCAGATTACATACAGTAGGCCAGATCATATTCTGTTCTTCGGAAATACATTTTCTTCATATCATAATGTTTCTTTGGACCTGACTAAAGTAAGTAATGGAGTTACTGTGATGGTGTTTATTAAATTGATTTGTTAGACTTTTTTTTAATGTAGACATTCAAAAGGCATGCATCAGCGACTTGCTATGCATGGAGGCCTGGAGATGCTAAGTGTTTTTATGTTAATTAACGGTCAAATTACAGTGAGACCAGCAGACATTTTCATGATAATAACTGGCTGACAAATGTAATGACCCTACAGTCCTAGTTACAACATGCATAAAAGATCATTCTTAGGTACCATACTACCTATTTAATTAAAGACCATATTCAAAGTTTATATTCGAAATCCCCAACCTTACACCCTATTTTCCATACTGCAACAGCAACATCGACATATCCTGTGTATCACACAAGTTATACTCATTCTATCTCCTACCTACGTAGTATGTCTGTTTGTATGATTTGTAAGTCGCTCTGGATAAGAGCGTCTGCTAAATGACTTAAATGTAAATGTAATGATGTTACAGTACACTTCACTGCATACACTACAATAGACTTCACTACACTCAATTGTGTATCATACCAACCACACCCACATCTATAAACATTGTATCACGTTTCATACCTGTCACATCAAGTAGACTACTCGACACTACATATCTTAGTCCACTCTCCACTTCACTTCTGTGTGGGTCACACCAGCTTGATACATCGTGTCCGGTTTCATTTTGTTTATGAATTTACTTTTTTATCATCTGTGATTTATACATTTTATAATATTGTGCTTTTTAAACCGGTGAAACTCATTAAAGTGCCAATGTCTCCAATGATTTGGATGTTTCTTGGTTTCCCCTCATGTTCTCTCTACATTTTCCAACAGGTGTATGAACAACTATATGACACTCTTGACATTGTGGGAGGGCCTGAGGTTCGTGCCCAGGCAACTGCCAAGGTAATGACAACAAACATTTAACACACATACAGAAAATGTACACTCCGGGAAAGAATAAACATCACAAATCCCGTAACAGTCATATTAGTGTAATGGCGTCCAACTTCTCGTGCAATCTCACTTCCAACCTTTCCTCCAGGCCACAGTGGCTGCATTTGCAGCCAGCGAGGGACATGCCCACCCACGGGTGGTGGAGCTGCCCAAGACAGAGGAAGGCCTGGGATTCAACATCATGGGGGGAAAGGAGCAGAACTCCCCAATCTATATCTCCAGGGTCATCCCCGGGGGGGTGGCAGACCGGCAGGGGGGGCTGAAGAGGGGCGACCAACTGCTCTCTGTCAATGGAGTGGTAAGAGGGATTGGGAGGAGGGTGTGGTGTGTGTGTGTTTATGCTTACTCGCATACTTTTATATATATAGTGTATGTGGATACCCCTTTAAATTAGTGGATTCGGCTATTTCAGTCACACCCGTTGCATAAAATCGAGCACATCGCCATGCAATCTCCATAGACAAACATTGGCAGTAGAATGGCCTTACTAAAGAGCTGAGTGACTTTCAACGTATCACTGTCATAAGATGTCATCTTTCCAACAAGTCAGTTCGTCAAATTTCTGCCCTGGTATAGCTGCCCCCTGTCAACTGTAAGTGCTTTTATTGTGAAGTGGAAACGTCTAGGAGCAACATCGGCTCAGCCGTGAAGTGATAGGCCTACACAAGCTCACAGTACGGGACCGCCGAGTGCTGTAGTGCGTAAATAAATGTCTCCTCGGTTGCTACACTCACTACTGAGTTCCAAACTGCCCCTGGAAGCAATGTCAGCACAATAACTTGTCGGGAGCTTCATGAAATGGGTTTCCATGACCGAGCAGCTGCACACAAGCCTAAGATGACCATGTGTAATGCCAAGCATCGGCTGGAGGGGTGTAAAGCACGCCGCCATTAGACTCTGGAGCAGTGCGTTCTCTGAAGTGATGAATCACGCTTCACCATCTGCTAGTTGGACAGACAAATCTGGGTTTGGCGGATCAAAAAAAATAAAAATAATACTTTTGCCAGGAGAACGCTATCTGCCCCTGGTGGAGGAGGATTAATGGTCTGGGGCTGTTTTTCATGGTTTGGGCTAGGCCCCTTAATTCCAGTGAAGGGAAATCTTAACGCTACAGCATACATTGACATTCTAGACGATTCTGTGCTTCTATATTTTTTATTTATTTTACTAGGCAAGTCAGTTAAGAACAAATTCTTATTTTCAATGACGGCCTAGGAACAGTGGGTTAACTGCATGTTCAGGGGCAGAACGACAGAATTGTACCTTGTCAGCTCGGGGATTTGAACTTGCAACCTTTCGGTTACTAGTCCAACGCTCTAACCACTAGGCTACCCTGCCTGTGGCAACAGCTTGAGGAAAGCCCTTTCCTGTTTCAGCAGGATAATGCCCCCGTGCACAAAGTGAGGTCCATACAGAAATGGTTTGTCGAAATCTTTGTGGAAGAACTTGACTGGCCTGCACAAAGCCTTGACTTCAACCCCATCGAACACCTTTGGGATGAATTGGAATGTCGACTGAGAGCCAGGCCCAATTGCCCAACATCAGTGCCCGACCTCACTAATGTTCTTGTGGCTGAATGGAAGCAAGTCCCCTCAGCAATTTTCCAATATCTAGTGGAAAACCTTCGCAGAAGAGTGGAGGCTGTTTTAGCAGTAAAGGGGGGCCAACTCCATATTAATGCCAATGATTTTGAAAAGAGATGCTTGAGGAGCAGGTGTCCATATACTTTTGGTTGTGTGTGTATATTGCAGAGTGTGGAGGGGGAGCACCACGAGAAGGCAGTGGAGCTGCTGAAGGCTGCCCAGGGCTCAGTGAAACTAGTGGTCAGGTACACGCCTAAGGTGCTGGAGGAGATGGAGGCCCGCTTTGAGAAGATGAGGAGCGCCAGAAGACGCCAGCAGCACACAAGCTACTCGTGAGGGAACACACAGACACACAAACAAGCAAGTATGTGAGCACGCTCACTCTCACAAGTCTGTTTTTTATGTAAATCTTTTTCTCTGTCTCTCTCGCTCTCTTCTTCTCTCCCTCTCTTTCTCTATCATTTTCCCTAACACAGGTCTCTGGAGTCCCGAGGCTAGCCACTCCCACCCTCAGTCAAGCCTGTTGGACCCGCCACCTTAGTTCTGCTCCAATAGGAGGTCAGATGATAGAGAAGAAGGAAGTAACCAAAGTAGCCAACTTAGATCTGTTATTTATATGTGTTTGTGAAATGCATCTATTATCCCCCTCCACTGCCTAACCCTTAGCAGGGGACTGCCTAGCCCTAGGTCATCCTTTACCCTCTGTGATTTTCTCTCCCCGTGTGAAACCTGCATCCTAGCGTATGGCAACCATGTGTTTAGCGTAAGAACAGAGGAGAGTAAGCATGGTGGATGTAGTTTAAATGCATAGGTCTATTTACTTTTCTACTCTATAGTGAGATAATTATGTATGTATGTATGTATGTATGTATGTATGTATGTATGTATGTATGTATGTACACTTTAGGTAGGGTAAGCATTCCAAGGCTTTCATATTTACTATTTGTTTATTTATGTACTTATTTATTCATGAAATAAAGCCGGTAAAGGTTTGAACAGTCATTGTTTGTGATCATATTTGTGTAGCCATATGATTTGAAAACAAATTGGAGTTGTATTAGAAATTAGTTATTGGGGTGGCAGAACTCATGTCAGAAAGGGCTAGCTGATGATGTTTCATAGTCAGATTTGCTTCAGATTTTGACACTGCAGTCTGCACAGAGTGCTTATCGCCACAATCAACTCTATTTCTTGCAGTTCAATGGTAATAGCAATTAAAGACAGTGCTTGACTTAGGCAGGAGCTCACTGGAGCTGAGTTCCGGCACCTCAAATGTTCTACTGCTTGAGCCCCTGTTCCTCTTAAAGAATATATGTTCAAAGTATTGTGGAGCTCCTGCACCTAAATATAAACTGTACAGGCACCCAAAATGAGTACCGGATCCTATTTTACTCTAAGTCAAACACTGATTGAAGATAGTAATTTATTCTTGAAGAATTTCACTTGTAAATCATGAGTCGCCAGGGCCGATATTCATAAAGTGTTAATTACTGATCCGAACTGATACTAGATCAGCACTTAAACACACCCCCCTTCTTACACCCGGGAAAGGTCTTTTTGACGATGCCCATAGGTCTGTCGTTTCTTTTTGCTTGTCTGTCTTTCAGCAACACAATGTCTTCTGGCTGAAGGTTGGACTTCTCATTTTGTCACTTCTGACGACTCTGCAGGGAAGGCAGATCTTCTGGCACCGTTGGAAGAAAGAATGTGTCGGCAAGGCTCTGTACTTGCCTCCATTGAAGACTGAAGTGGTCTTTCTCATTGAACTCCCCTAGTGGTGGGGGAACCTCAGCAACCTTTTCGGTGAGGAGTGTCGCTGGTGTCAAGATGAGGGGGGAGTCTGGATCTGTAGACACAGGAACCATTGGACGCGCATTCACAATGGCTGAGACTTCTGCCATAAATGTGGTCAAGACTTTGTGAGTAAGCTTGGATGGACCCACCTTCAGCAACATGAAATCAAGGATGTGCCTCTTGACTCCGATCATTCTCTCCACGGGCAGGTCCAACAGTCTGAGATTCCATCTTCCCACGTAGTCTTCGGCAAACGACGCATTGGTAGAGTGTGCTGCTAATGCATCTTTTCCCAGCACTGACCCACAGACCAGCTTCTCTCAAAGCACCCTTAGTGAAGTGGCGCCCTTGATGGTGGACCTGCGCGTGGTGGTGGCAGCGGTGGATGAATAGAGTAGTCACATGGCCCATTCCAGGGAGGATGAGAGGGTTGATTTCCTCTTGACCAAGGTTTGTTTGGGACAGGCATCCTCCAATCCTCAGTAGGCCTGAATCATCCATGTAGGGGCACAGACCGAAGAGTGGGCTCTGCTTAGGAATGGCTTTACCTTCTCTGATGTATTCCATTGTCTTGTGAAAGGTGCTGTGTTGCAGACTGCGTATTATGATTGTCTTGGTGTGATCCAGGTCTCCGATGGAGCAGGGTTTGTCACAGATGTGCCATCCTTTGCAGCATTCTGCTTTGTTTAAAAGAGTGAGCAACATGCACAAGCCAAGCTGTTGCATCTGTCTGCTCACCAACTTGAGAACCTCTCAAAGCGCTTGGGGTCAAACTTCTTTCTGGAGACGTTGGTGGCGTGGCAGGCAACTTGAGGGCGGATCTCGACATCAGATCCGGAGTCAACCAAGTCGAAAGGTGTCTGAGTTTCTGGCTCTGCTGACCTGAGCAAGGAAGCTGGTCCTGTCAACCATATGCTGTGAACAGACATCATGTGGCTATGAAGAATATGCATGAATCTCATTAAAACGATCAGCCGTACAAAATAATATTATGAAATGAAAGCTAAATTTGTTATGATTAATTTTACTTACAGACAATGCTTCTACAAAGTGATAGCAAGCAAAAAGTTATTTCTCACATGAGCCGAATACAACAGGTGAATACAATCCAACCTTACAGTGAAATTCTTATTTACAAACCCTTAACCAACAATGCAGTTTTTAGAAAAAATAAGTGTTAAGTAAAAAAATAGAGTCTAAAAGAGTCTAAGTCTAAAATAAAGTAACAAATAATGAAAGCGCAGCAGTAAAATAACAGGGGGTACCGGTACAAAGTCAATGTGGGGGTAATACAGTGCCTTGCGAAAGTATTCGGCCCCCTTGAACTTTGCGACCTTTTGCCACATTTCAGGCTTCAAACATAAAGATATAAAACTGTATTTTTTTGTGAAGAATCAACAACAAGTGGGACACAATCATGAAGTGGAACGACATTTATTGGATATTTCAAACTTTTTTAACAAATCAAAAACTGAAAAATTGGGCGTGCAAAATTATTCAGCCCCTTTACTTTCAGTGCAGCAAACTCTCTCCAGAAGTTCAGTGAGGATCTCTGAATGATCCAATGTTGACCTAAATGACTAATGATGATAAATACAATCCACCTGTGTGTAATCAAGTCTCCGTATAAATGCACCTGCACTGTGATAGTCTCAGAGGTCTGTAAAAAAGCGCAGAGATCCTACATCCGGCGCCGACAGAGATGGCCGCCTCGCTTCGCGTTCCTAGGAAACTATGCAGTTTTTTGTTTTTTTTACGTGTTATTTCTTACATTAGTACCCCGGGTCATCTTAGGTTTCATTACATACAGTCGAGAAGAACTACTGTATATAAGATCAGCGTCAACTCACCATCAGTACGACCAAGAATATGTTTTTCGCGACCCGGATCCTGTGTTCTGCCTTACAAACAGGACAACGGAATGGATCGCATGCAGCGACCCAAAAAAACGACTCCGAAAAAGAAGGAAACGAGGCGGTCTTCTGGTCAGACTCCGTAGACGGGCACACCGTGCACCACTCCCTAGCATTCTTCTTGCCAATGTCCAGTCTCTTGACAACAAGGTTGATGAAATCCGAGCAAGGGTAGCATTCCAGAGGGACATCAGAGACTGTAACGTTCTGTGCTTCACGGAAACATGGCTCACTGGAGAGACGCTATCCGAAGTGGTGCAGCCAACGGGTTTCTCCACGCATCGCGCCGAGGGGTGGGGGCGTATGCCTTGGTGCGATGGTGCGATGAAAGAAACAAACAGGAACTCAAATCCTTCTGTTCACCTGATTTAGAATTCCTCACAATCAAATGTAGACTGCATTATCTACCAAGAGAATTCTCTTCGATTATAATCACAGCCGTATATATCCCCCCCCAAGCAGACACCGATGGCTCTGAACGAACTTTATTTAACTCTTTGCAAACTGGAAACCATTTATCCGGAGGCTGCATTCATTGTTGCTAGGGATTTTAACAAGGCTAATCTGAAAACAAGACTCCCTAAATTTTATCAGCAAATCGATTGCGCAACCAGGGGTGGAAAAACCTTGGATCACTGTTACTCTAACTTCCGCGACGCATATAAGGCCCTGCCCCGCCCCCCTTTCGGAAAGCTGACCACGACTCCATTTTGCTGATACCTGCCTACAGACAAAAACTAAAACAAGAAGCTCCCACGCTGAGGTCTGTCCAACGCTGGTCCGACCAAGCTGACTCCACACTCCAAGACTGCTTCCATCACGTGGACTGGGACGTGTTTCGTATTGCGTCAGATAACAACATTGACGAATACGCTGATTTGGTGTGCGCGTTCATTAGAACATGCGTTGAAGATGTCGTTCCCATAGCAACGATTAAAACATTCCCTAACCAGAAACCGTGGATTGATGGCAGCATTCGCGTGAAACTGAAAGCGCAAACCACTGCTTTTAATCAGGGCAAGGTGTCTGGTAACATGACCGAGTACAAACAGTGCAGCTATTCCCTCCGCAAGGCTATCAAACAAGCTAAGCGTCAGTACAGAGACAAAGTAGAATCTCAATTCAACGGCTCAGACACAAGAGGCATGTGGCAGGGTCTACAGTCAATCACGGACTACAGGAAGAAATCCAGCCCAGTCACGGACCAGGATGTCTTGCTCCCAGGCAGACTAAATAACTTTTTTGCCCGCTTTGAGGACAATACAGTGCCACTGACACGGCCTGCAACGGAAACATGCGGTCTCTCCTTCACTGCAGCCGAGGTGAGTAAAACATTTAAACGTGTTAACCCTCGCAAGGCTGCAGGCCCAGACGGCATCCCCAGCCGCGCCCTCACAGCATGCGCAGACCAGCTGGCTGGTGTGTTTACGGACATATTCAATCAATCCCTATACCAGTCTGCTGTTCCCACATGCTTCAAGAGGGCCACCATTGTTCCTTTTCCCAAGAAAGCTAAGGTAACTGAGCTAAACGACTACCGCCCCGTAGCACTCACTTCCGTCATCATGAAGTGCTTTGAGAGACTAGTCAAGGACCATATCACCTCCACCCTACCTGACACCCTAGACCCACTCCAATTTGCTTACCGCCCAAATAAGTCCACAGACGATGCAATGTCAACCACACTGCACACTGCCCTAACCCATCTGGACAAGAGGAATACCTATGTGAGAATGCTGTTCATCGACTACAGCTCGGCATTCAACACCATAGTACCCTCCAAGCTCGTCATCAAGCTCGAGACCCTGGGTCTCGACCCCGCCCTGTGCAACTGGGTACTGGACTTCCTGACGGGCCGCCCCCAGGTGGTGAGGGTAGGTAACAACATCTCCTCCCCGCTGATCCTCAACACTGGGGCCCCACAAGGGTGCGTTCTGAGCCCTCTCCTGTACTCCCTGTTCACCCACGACTGCGTGGCCACGCACGCCTCCAACTCAATCATCAAGTTTGCGGACGACACAACAGAGGTAGGCTTGATTTCCAACAACGACGAGACGGCCTACAGGGAGGAGGTGAGGGCCCTCGGAGTGTGGTGTCAGGAAAATAACCTCACACTCAACGTCAACAAAACTAAGGAGATGATTGTGGACTTCAGGAAACAGCAGAGGGAACACCCCCCTATCCACATCGATGGAACAGTAGTGGAGAGGGTAGCAAGTTTTAAGTTCCTCGGCATACACATCACAGACACACTGAATTGGTCCACTCACACAGACAGCATCGTGAAGAAGGCGCAGCAGCGCCTCTTCAACCTCAGGAGGCTGAAGAAATTCGGCTTGTCAGCACTCACAAACTTCTACAGATGCACAATCGAGAGCATCCTGGCGGGCTGTATCACCGCCTGGTACGGCAACTGCTCCGCCCTCAACCGTAAGGCTCTCCAGAGGGTAGTGAGGTCTGCACAACGCATCACCGGGGGCAAACTACCTGCCCTCCAGGACACCTACACCACCCGATGTTACAGGAAGGCCATAAAGATCATCAAGGACATCAACCACCCGAGCCACTGCCTGTTCACCCCGCTATCATCCAGAAGGCGAGGTCAGTACAGGTGCATCAAAGCTGGGACCGAGAGACTGAAAAACAGCTTCTATCTCAAGGCCATCAGACTGTTAAACAGCCCCCACTAACATTGAGTAGCTGCTGCCAACACACTGACACTGACTCAACTCCAGCCACTTTAATAATGGGAATTGATGGGAAATGATGTAAATATATCACTAGCCACTTTAAACAATGCTACCTTATATAATGTTACTTACCCTACATTATTCATCTCATATGCATACGTATATACTGTACTCTATATCATCGACTGCATCCTTATGTAATACATGTATCACTAGGCACTTTAACTATGCCACATTGTTTACATACTCATCTCATATGTATATACTGTACTCGATACCATCTACTGTATCTTGCCTATGCTGCTCTGTACCATCACTCATTCATATATCCTTATGTACATATTCTTTATCCCCTTCCACTGTGTATAAGACAGTAGTTTTGGAATTGTTAGTTAGATTACTTGTTGGTTATTACTGCATTGTCGGAACTAGAAGCACAAGCATTTCTCTACACTCGCATTAACATCTGCTAACCATGTGTATGTGACAAATAAAATTTGATTTGATTTGATTTGAGAGCATCATGAAGAACAAGGAACACACCAGGCAGGTCCGAGATACTGTTGTGAAGAAGTTTAAAGCCGGATTTGGATACAAAAAGATTTCCCAAGCTTTAAACATCCCAAGGAGCACTGTGCAAGCGATAATATTGAAATGGGAGGAGTATCAGACCACTGCAAATCTACCAAGACCTGGCCGCCCCTCTAAACTTTCAGCTCATACAAGGAGAAGACTGATCAGAGATGCAGCCAAGAGGCCCATGATCACTCTGAATGAACTGCAGAGATCTACAGCTGAGGTGGGAGACTCTGTCCATAGGACAACAATCAGTTGTATATTGCACAAATCTGGCCTTTATGGAAGTGGCAAGAAGAAAGCCATTTCTTAAAGATATCCATAAAAAGTGTCGTTTAAAGTTTGCCACAAGCCACCTGGGAGACACACCAGACATGTGGAAGAAGGTGCTCTGGTCAGATGAAACCAAAATTGAACTTTTTGGCAACAATGCAAAACGTTATGTTTGGCGTAAAAGCAACACAGCTCATCACCCTGACCACACCATCCCCACTGTCAAACATGGTGGTGGCAGCATCATGGTTTGGGCCTGCTTTTCTTCAGCAGGGACAGGGAAGATGGTTAAAATTGATGGGAAGATGGATGGAGCCAAATACAGGACCATTCTGGAAGAAAACCTGATGGAGTCTTCAAAAGACCTGAGACTGGGAAGGAGATTTGTCTTCCAACAAGACAATGATCCAAAACATAAAGCAAAATCTACAATGGAATGGTTCAAAAATAAACATATCCAGGTGTTAGAATGGCCAAGTCAAAGTCCAGACCTGAATCCAATCGAGAATCTGTGGAAAGAACTGAAAACTGCTGTTCACAAATGCTCTCCATCCAACCTCACTGAGCTCGAGCTGTTTTGCAAGGAGGAATGGGAAAAAATGTCAGTCTCTCGATGTGCAAAACTGATAGAGACAAACCCCAAGCGACTTACAGCTGTAATCGCAGCAAAAGGTGGCGCTACAAAGTATTAACTTAAGGGGGCTGAATAATTTTGCACGCTCAATTTTTCAGTTTTTTATTTGTTAAAAAAGTTTGAAATATCCAATAAATGTCGTTCCACTTCATGATTGTGTCCCACTTGTTGTTGATTCTTCACAAAAAAATACAGTTTTATATCTTTATGTTTGAAGCCTGAAATGTGGCAAAAGGTCGCAAAGTTCAAGGGGGCCGAATACTTTCGCAAGGCACTGTATGTACATGTCGGTAGTGTTAAAGTGACTATGTATAAATAATTAACAGAGTGTAGAAGCAGTGGAAAAGAGGGGTGAGGGGGCAATCCATATAGTCTGGGTAGCCATTTGACTAGCTGTTCAGGAGTCTTATGGCTTGGGGGTAGAAGCTGTTAAGTATTTTGGACCAAGACTTGGCGCTCCGGTACTGCTTCCCGTGCGGTAGCAGAGAGAACATTCTATGACTAGGGTGGCTGGAGTCTTTGAACATTTTTAAGGCCTTCCACCGACACCGCCTGGTATCGAGGTCCTGGATGGCAGGATGCTTGGCCCCAGTGATGTACTGGGCCGTACCCACTACCATCTGTAGTGCCTTATGGTCGGAGGCCGAGCAGTTGCCATACTAGTCAGGATGCTCTCGATGGTACAGCTGTAGAACTTTTTAAGGATCTGAGGACCCGTGCCAAATCTTTTCAATCTCCTGGGGGGGAATAGGCTTTGTTGTGCCCTCTTCACGACTGTATTGGTGTGTTTGGACTAGAGGTCGACCGATTATGATTTTTCAACGCCGGTACCGATTATTGGAGGACCAAAAAAGGCCGATACCGATTTTTATTTTTTATTTTATTTGTAATAGTGACAATTACAACAATACTGAATGAACACTAATTTTAACTTAATATAATACATAAAATCAATTTAGCCTCAAATAAATAGTGAAACATGTTCAATTTGGTTTAAATAATGCAAAAACAAAGTGTTGGAGAAGAAAGTAAAAGTGCAATGTGTGCCATGTAAGAAAGCTAACGTTTAAGTTCCTTGCTCAGAACATGAGAACAAATGAAAGCTGGTGGTTCCTTTTAACATGAGTCTTCAATATTCCCAGGTAAGAAGTTTTAGGTTGTAGTTATTATAGGAATTATAGGACTATTTCTCTCTACCATTTGTATTTCATTAACCTTTGACTATTGGATGTTCTTATAGGCACTTTAGTATTGCCAGTGTAACAGCATAGCTTCCGTTCCTCTCCTCGCCCCTACGGCTCGAACCAGGAACACATCGACAACAGCCACCCTCGAAGTAGCGTTACCCATGCAGAGCAAGGGGAACAATCACTCCAAGTCTTAGAGCGAGTGACGTTTGAAACGCTATTAGTGCGCACCCCGCTAACTAGCTAGCCATATCACATCAGTTACACCAGCCTAATCTCTGGAGTTGATCGGCTTGAAGTCATAAACAGCGCAATGCTTGACGCACAACGAAGAGCTGCTGGCAAAACGCACGACAGTGCTGTTTGAACGAATGCTTACGAGCCTGCTGCTGCCTACCACCACTCAGTCAGACTGCTCTATCAAATCATAGACTTAATTATAACATAACACATAGAAATACGAGCCTTAGGTTATTAATATGGTCGAATCCGGAAACTATCATCTCAAAGACAAGACGTTTATTCTTTCAGTGAAATACGGAACCGTTCTGTTTTTTATCTAATGGTTGGCATCCATAAGTCTAAATATTCCTGTTACATTGCACAACCTTCAATGTTATGTCATAATTACGTAAAATTCTGGCAAATTAGGCGACCCAAAATGTTGCATATATACTGACTCTGCGTGCAATGAACGCAAGAGAAGAGACACAATTTCACCTGGTTAATATTGCCTGCTAACCTGGATTTCTTTCAACTTAATATGCAGGTTTAAAAATATATACTTCTGTGCATTGATTTTAAGAAAGGCATTGATGTTTCTGGTTAGGTACACATTGGAGCAACGACAGTCCTTTTTCACGAATACGCACTGCATCAATTATATGCAACGCAGGACACGCTAGATAAACTAGTAATATCATCAACATGTGTAGTTAACTAGTGATTATGATTGATTGATTGTTTTTTATGAGATAAGTTTAATGCTAGCTAGCGACTTCCCTTGGCTTACTGCATTCACGTAACAGGCAGGCTCCTCGTGGAGTGCAATGTAATCAGGTGGTTAGAGAGCTGGACTAGTTAACTGTAGGGTTGCAAGATTGAATCCCCGAGCTGACAAGGTAAAAAGCTGTCGTTCTGCCCCTGAACAAGGCAGTTAACCCACCGTTCCTAGGCATTCATTGAAAATAAGAATGTGTTCTTAACTGACTTGCCTAGTTAAATAAAGATTAAATAAAGGTGTAAAAATAAAAAATACCGATTTCCGATTAATCGGTCGACCTCTGGTTTGGAACATGATAGTTTGTAGGTGATGTGGACACCAAGGAACTTGAAGCTCTCAACCTGCTACACTACAGCCCCATTGATGAGAATGGGGGCGTGTTCGGCCCTCCTTTTCCTGTAGTCCACAATCATCTCCTTAGTCTTGATCATGTTGAGGGAGAGGTTGTTGTCCTGGCAGCATACGGCCAGGTCTCTAACCTCCTCCCTATAGGCTGTGTCATTGTTGTCGGTGATCAGGTCTACCACTGTTGTGTCATTGGCAAACTTAATGATGGTGTTGGAATCATACCTGGCCATGCAGTCATGAGTGAACAGGGAGTACAGGAGGGGACTGAGCACGCACTCCTGAGAGGCACCTGTGTTGAGGATCAGCGTGGCGGATGTGTTGTTACCTACCCTTACCACCTGGGGGCAGCCCGTCAGGAAGTCCAGGATCCAGTTGCTGATGGAAGTGTTTAGTCCCAGAATCCTTAGCTTAGTGATGAGCTTTGAGGGCATTATGGTGTTGAATACTGAACTGTAGTCAATGAATAGCATTCTCACATAGGTGTTCCTTTTGTCCAGGGGGGAAAGGGTGTAGAGTGCAATAGAGATTACATCATCTGTGGATCTTTTGGGGCGGTATGCAATTGGAGTGGGTCTAGAGTTTCTGGGATAATGGTGTTGATGTGAGCCATGATCAGCCTTTCAAAGCACTTCAATAAGATTCCATCTTATTGACGCTTCGCCTGTTTGATGGTTAGTTGGAGGGCATTGCAGGATTTCTTAAAAGCTTCTGGCTTAGAGTCCCGCTCCTTGAAAGCGGCAGCTCTACCCTTTAGTGGTTTAGCTCAGTGCGGATGTTGCCTGCAATCCATGGCTTCTGGTTGGTGTATGTACATACAGTCACTGTGGGGACGACGTCATCAATGCACTTATTGATGAAGCCAGTGACTGATGTGTACTCCTCAATGCCATCAGAAGAATCCTAGAACATATTCCAGCAAAAGAGTCCTGTATTAGCATTTGCTTCATCCTTACCACTTTTTTATTGACCGAGTCACTGGTGCTTCCTGTTTTAGTTTTTGCTTGTAAGCAGAAATCAGGAAGATAGAATTATGGTCAGATTTGCCAAATGGAGGGCGAGGGAGATCTTTGTATGCATCTCTGTGTGTGGAGTAAAGGTGGTCTAGAGTTTTTTTCCCCCTCTGGTTGCACATTTAACATGCTGGTTGAAATTAAGTCAAACGGATTTAAGTTTCCCTGTGTTGAAGTCCCTGGCCACTATGAGCGCCTCCTCTGGATGAGCGTCTTCCTGTTTGTTTATGGTCGTATACAGCTAATTGAGTGCAGTCTTAGTTCCTGCATTGGTTTGTGGTGGTAAATATACAGCTACGAAGAATATAGATGAAAACTCTCTTGGTAAATAGTGTGGTCTACAGCTTATCATGAGATACTCTAGCTCAGGCGAGCAAAACCTTGAGACTTCCTTAGATTTCTTGCACCAGCTGTTGTTTACAAATATACATAGACCTCCACCTCTTGTTTTACCAGAGGCGGCGTTTCTATCCTGCCGAAAAGTGTAAAAACCCGCCAGCTGTATGTTATTCATGTTGTTGTTCAGCCACAACTTGGTGAAACATAGGATATTACAGTTTTTAATGTCCCGTTGGTAGGATGTACGTGCTCGTAGTTCGTCTGTTTTTTAAAATTTAAATATTGTACATTGATGGTAAAGGCAGATTACCTACTCGCCGTCGGATCCTTAAAAGGCACCCAGACCTACGTCCCCAATATCTCTGTCTCTTTCTCCTGTGAATGACGTGGATGACGGCCTTGTCGGGTGTTTGGAGGAAATCATTCTTTCAGTATGGCGTGAGTAATCGCTGTCCTTATATTTAGAAGCTCTTTTCAGTCATAAGAGACAGTGGCAGAAACATTAAGTACAAAATAAGTTACAAATAACGCGAAAAAACACCAGGGCACAATTGGTTAGGTGACAGTAAAACGGCAGCCATCTCCTCTGGCTCCATTATCACATGATGGATGATGGAGTTTGACAATATCTGCAGCTCCACAGTGACTTTCACCATTTTGGAATGTAAACAATTATTTTTCTACAGAATTGAGCACATTAAACAAACAACACAATTCAACACAGGACAGTGGCCCCCAAGTGGTCAACAATGGAATTCCACGATAGCCTTAAGGAACTCAAACCCAACTACAGGGGCCAGAACAGTAGGGTATTCACTTTTTACATTTCAATAATAATGCACAAGGAGACACAAGTAAAGCCATTACAGTGCAATTCCGAGATCTGCGTACAGAAATGGGGATCAGGTTTCTTACCAAGCAGTATAAAATGTTCTATAAATGTTTAATGCAAGACATATAGACTATGATGCTGTGGACAATGACAAATACACTGACCTAAATGTAAGAAAATAAATTGGCTAAATATGTGAAGACACCAAGAATGACAAAGTTTCAATCATGTCTCAATATTCCCGCTTTCTAGCTTATGTAATAGCCTAACATGAAAGAATTGACAGGTCAATGACTTTATTACATTTAACCTAATTAATGTGGACCCAATGAACAATGTTATATGGTTAATGTGTTTAAATGCAGTCCTTAACACCCCCACCTTGACAGATGGTAAACAGTGCAGGGGCTATAATAATGTGGAGTGAATCTCATTAACGCAACTGTTTGGATCTGAATTAATCAGACATTCAGCCGTCAGTCATATTGTTTTAAAATAAACTTTGTTGAATGGTCAATTTTGTATTTATTTTTTTATGAATAAAAAAGGCACACATTCACACGTTTGTCCCACTTTTAAGTAAAACATTTATGAAATAAATAGAATTAAAACATTCACAAGTTCACACTTCATTGGGTTATTTATGTATTTATCCCCCCTCATACACTACACTCACTCACACACACACACTCTCTCTCACATACAGACACATGCACACACACATGATCCAATTGCTAAAAGGCTGGATTTTTTCTAATCACCAATTGTAGAATTTCAATTACATTTGTCAACCAGCCACTCAGTGAACTTAAGGCTACAAAATGATTAAGTAACATATTTATTAAAGGACTTGTAAGGTTAGAGAACATAATTTTAAGATTGTGATGGTCAGAGACAGAAGAACTTATAATCACTGATGTTCATTTTTTGAGATTTATGTTTACCTAAACCTGTCGCTGCTTTTATACAGGCAATCCAATTCTGATATTCCAATAATTGTTATTTTATGGCAATAATTGGGTAAAAATATCCAATTGGGCTGCCTGTGTAAACGCTAGCCTCTTACAAACCATCTTGATCTCACAAACTTACATTGAGAGTCTGCACGGATACAGTCTTGCCTAGTCTTGCTAACACCTGCAATTCTACGTCCTTGATTTGAGACAAAGACAGTACAGTATTGTCTTGCACACTTTGTACAAAATAATGAAATGCAGTACTACAGGATATCTCTTAACGTAGCTCTTTATTAGCTAGCTATAACTGGCATGTTCACGTATCGCCAACCAGGATCACACTGCCCATGACCTAACCATTTATGTGGTCTTAACCAATCATAGCGCAGTATGATGTGACGGTTAAATGCATTCAATTACAATTCAGTATGTTTACACATATGAATATTACAAGTATGAAGATAGGCAGAAATCCCGATCACACTACTTGTTGGCGATGTCATGGCGACGCTGGCTAAGCTCATGCAGAAACACATCATCGGGTGTGCAGGCTGTCAAAGCAAAGGCACTCATTCAATATAAAGTTGTTTTTGACTAAAATGAAAACGTTTCAGTTTGACACTTTCACGAGGTTGTAGTAACAACACGTTCATCTACTTAAAACATTGGCTCGAATCTAAGTTGTGCCTTTAGATTTCTAGAAAATGAACCACTAAGGAATATTTTTTCACTTCTCAAACTCCAAACAAACCCTGGTCTGCTTGGTCTGTTTCTCAAGCGTTCCCGGAAGTATCGTGGTGTTGTGCCTCTGAGCGAACAGCTTTGATGTGTCGGCACAAAGCAACTATAATAAAGGCATGTGCCTTCAGACTTCAGCTACACTAGTTGGATATACCGGTCTTGAATTGAACGGATCGTTGATGTTTTACATTAGGACCGAACCAGCCCTTGTTTCCAGCCAGCCCTTCCGTGGTTACCACTAATTACTACAGCCACAAAATAAAAATTGGCTATATCGTAAAAATGTATCAACACGAAAATTAGCTTTTTGGTCTTGCCTTTTACTACAGTGTGCTAAATCAGTGTCACACAGAGTTTTTCTTGGTTGTCTAAACACAAATATACTTTGAAACAAAAGTAAACACCTCACACATGGTTATGGGCTTAAAAAAAAAAGAAATGTACCATGTCAGATATAGAGTTGAAATGTATTCAATTTTGAGTTTTCATCCCAATATTACCATTTATATGCATCACATAATACTGAAATATAACAAAACAATTTGACATAGAAACACAGGGTTTTCAACGTAAAAAAAATGTCGATTAATTATTACATTATGAAAAATATTAATAACATTCCACCCATGAGGCCACTAGGTAATTTGATTGCAGGAAAGGGGTACATTTAAGGTTAGGGTTAGGCATAAGGTTAACAGTGTGGTTAGGTTTAAAATCACGCTATAACCCCCTGGAGTCGATTGACGTGCAATTGTAGAAAAAGGCAGGGTTTAAGACTTTGTGGCAGTGGTAACTAATGACGACCCCCCCCCCCCCCCCCCCGTGATAAACAAAAGCACACACAAAGTAGCTAGCTAGCAGAAACCTTCGGTGTTCAGACATCGTATAGGGTGTATGACTCGTCACACACACTTTCTAAACGTTAAAACAACCAGTCTACACTAAAACAAGTGACATATTAGACATTCTAGCTAGCTAGCTACTACTGTACTATCCATGTTCACTTCTGGCAAGTTTCCTTCCTGCCCCCTAATTTTGCTGATACATGAACATTATGTACCCTAAACATTAATAGTCTGGCCCAAAAAGATCAGACTACAGCAAGTATGACCAACAAAACCAAAACAGATATGAATCATCTTTCATCAAGTCAACCTAAATTGTCTATCTAATGCAACATTTAGAAATGTGAAGATAAAGAAAACAGCATGCACAAAATGTACTTTATTTTACAGGATGAAATGTGAAGGTGTGGAGACTCAGTGAAGATGTAGAGTAAAGGTGTCTTTCATCCCTCTCTGTACCCTGGTGCGGTGGAACAATTCTTGTTCAGCCTCATAGTAGCATGATCCCGATTCCGATTCTGGATTGCTGAACTCCTGCAAAGAGTGAAAGGACATTTAGAGATCTATGGGACAACCATAACATTGTAACCATTAACATTGTAAAACACTCAGTGGGCTAGGAGTTATTCCAACTTAAGACCCTAGGGAGGACGAATGACCTGTCGAACTGTAGCAACCTTGTACTTGTTCATATGAATGTGAGACTAAATGGGGGGTCCCTTACACAGACACAGACAACTGCAATTGGACAATAGAACAAATAGGTCTGAGCTTGCTTTATGTAGGGTGCATCGTTTATTACGCACCTGTAGTTAAAAAGTTATTCACACAGTATATGTCATCACTATGTTGATAGGTTAGTTTCAATCAATTTGAATTAAAAGTCTAGGTAGCCTAGCCAGCGTGTTTGTGGCACACCTTGAATCTCAGTGGCATGGGGGTCATGATGTGCTGAAGGATAAGTGGGCAGGCATTGCCAAAGACACCTACATGGGATTCTGATGTTAAGTTAAACCACCTCTGCCACTACTTCTTGCAGTACTTGAGGAACAACTTGTTTCCATAAACCATTCCATAGACATTCCCTTCCTAAACCAGACTATAGTCTTGAGACTCTATCTCTTTCTCTCTCATGCTGGTGTAACCGATGCGAAATGGCTAGCTAGTTAGCAGTGGTGCGCGCTAATAGCGTTTCAATCGGTGACATCACTTGCTCTGAGACCTTGAAGTAGTGCTTCCCCTTGCTCTGCAAGGGCCACGGCTTTTGTGGAGCGATGGGTAACGATGCTTCGTGGGTAATTGTTGTCTGTGTGCAGAGGGTCCATGGTTCACGCCCGGGTATGGGCGAGGGGACGGACGTAAAGTTATACTGTTACACTGGCACTAAGAAGACCTCCTTTACCATCAGTATAATTTGTTGGCATTGGGAAATTATACAACAGTTACACCTCATTAAAAGACCTAGAGGTTTCTGTTTTATGTTGTTTCACTTTGAAGACACTATCTATGAGTGGAGATGGCCCCTCGTAAAGTAGACAGTCGACATGGGCTATAATCTATAGTAAGTAATGCCTTCTCAAAATAGCTCATGTTAAACTCTGTCACTCAAATAATGTTGTCTGATACCACTTTTGAACATTATGTGCTCATATATATGTGACAAAGTGAAAATGTTTCCATCAACCTCACGTGCAATGTAGATATCAAAGAACGCAGCAGTTCGTGGGTAGAGTAGTGAGTGAAACCATTTACTTCAGGAAAAGGTGTGATATAAATAAAGTTTCCTTTCATTATGTTTTGTTGAATTCATAAGAATATTTGCTGCCATTGTAGTAAGGTTGGCAATACGAGAGGTCTTTGGACCATTTTTGTATTACTTTCTAGTCGGTTGAGTGCTTCTCCCCTATTTGGGAAGTTTGTCTGCCTGCTCCTCAGTCTGAGATATTCTGAGTGCAGGTTCATGTCTCCTTCCTCTGTATATAAAAAACTGTTTAAAACTGTATAACACAATAGTGTCTTTGGAAAACAGGTTAATATATCCTAAAGTCAATAGTGAATGTGACTATGTATATATTTATTTTTCCGTTAATGTATTTACACAGATGCACCTTGTGCTGGGGACAAAAGGCAACTAAAATGTGATGTTTTGTCAATGCCACAGATGTCTCAAGTTGAGGGAGTGTGCAATTGGCATTCTGACTGCAGGAATGTCTACCATATCTGTTGCCAGAGAATTTAATGTTAATTTCTCTACCAATTATAATGATATGCTTATATACTAAACAAAAATATAAAACGCAACATGTAACAATTTCATTTATTTTACACAATGCCATACACGTGATCTGCGGTTGAGCTGCCGGTCAGACGTACTACCGCCTCCATCGTTTTAGGGAATTTGGTAGTACGTCTGACCAGCAGCTCAACCGCAGATCACGTGTATGGCATTGTGTAAAATAAATGAAATTGTTACATGTTGCGTTTCATAGTATATAAGCATATCATTATAATTATATTATACAATTCATGGTATCAGGCAAGATTGGGTCTAGGTTTCAGGTATTATGGGAATAGCTATTCAGGGTTGTCGCTGTTGTATTTCAATCTAGCTCGCTAACCCGCTCTGAGCAAACCTTTCACTACGGCTGGCAGTGGCTAGCTGGAACATTAGTCTTGCGATTCATTCCATATCCATTTGGCTAGTCTGACAAGCCAACGTACTTCACAATTGTCAGTCACGGGTCAATAATGTACAGATATTAGAAGTGTGTCAAACACATTTAATGACAAAACCATGTAACTATTTAGGTAAACATATGAATTACCTGTTGCCCAAAGTTCAGCGCAGGTGTTAGCAACTGGTTTGCCATGTTCAGAACATGTGGCCACAGTGAGAAAGATTTGCAGATTTGCAGTGGTGGTAGCCAAAATAATATGAAAGTTAATTGATTGGGTTAAGGTGAACCATCCCTCAAACTAGTGGACCAATGGAGACTCATTGTATACATCTCCCTCTAAATACCACCCTTCACAAAAAAAGCCAAAACTTAATCAAACTGGCAGTGAAAGCAAAGAAATCGAGAGCCAAGATGTGAGTAGCATAACCAAAAGGTAGAAAATGCAGGCAAGAGTGTAGGCTAAATGGATTCAATAGGATTGGTTGTTGGGAAAGATTAACTGAAAACCTTTAAATCATTTCGGTTTTGCTCTCACTTTAAAATAGTGTTTGCAAGTTTTGGGGTTTTGCTTTTAATGTTAAATACATTTTGCTTTCAATTGTTTAGTTTTTGATTAACAAATTTCACTCTTCCTTGAAAATACGTTTACATTAGCAACTTATCGTGTTTACAATTTATTTTTGTCTAAATGCAATACACATGGCGTGAAATTTGCCCCATAACGTATGATTTAGTTCTCCCAGTCACTGGGCTACACTCCAGTACAGTAGGTGGCAGCAATGCACCATAATGTCGGATGCCAACCGATGATAAACCTGGTAGTTTAGATTACTGAAAAGGATGACCGACTAAATGTTCAATATTTAAAATTTAAAAAACTTTATTTCAGAAGAATCAGAACAATTCCATTCAGGGGGTTCCCCCAACTTGCTTTACAGAATAAAAATGAGCAATATTGGCCAACTCGTAGACATGCACTTTGCAACACATTTCCTTACTCTCCCCCCCATTTTCAACCTTGTTCAATAACCCGGTTTCCATCCAACCTTTTTATGCAAGCAAAGTTCGGCAGATAAAAAGTAATGACAGGCCTGACGGAAACAAACGTCAACTAGACAAGGTGGAATGTGTTGGTAAAGTTAATTATGCGAGAAATGTCAGTGGAAACACTTATGCGCAAATATTGATACAACCATCATATCGACCTAAACTTGGGAGTCACGCGTTGACATGTGGTCCTCCCACTACGACTAGTCGGGAAAGCGCGACTAGTCGGGAAAACTACAGATTAAATCAATTAATATAATTTGCACGGTATTTAGCTTGATGTTACTTTCCAATAAATATCCAGGGTCTTATTCTGGTGAGATGATAGTCAATGCTTGGCTGCTGTTTGAAAAATAAAGACTCACTCTTTTGTCCACATCTCATGTAGGCTATATGTGTACTCTAGCCAACTTCGTGCTGTTGGTTAGAGGACATATGCCAATAACAAAGGGGGCAGACGCTATAACACATTTGTTTGGTAACAATCAGTGAGGTTAAATGCGATAAGGAAAAGCTAGTTCAATGGGTTTCGATACATCGGAATTTAACCGCAAAATGCATTTTTATTTTCACTAGATCACGCACAGCCTTTTATTTGCAACAAGTAAATTGACTGGAAACATCTTTGGTGGGAAAATGCATAAGAATATTTGCATGAAAATCAGTCGCCAATTGGATGGAAACCTAGCAATTGGTGTACATTTTCTTGAGAATAGATAGACATATGGGTTCAGACAGTTGAGTAAGATGTTCTCAGGGTTGTACTTTAAAGTGAAAAAGGAACATATGAAGGCTCAAATATATATATTTTTTATTTTCTCATCTGCTCATGGATTGATACAAATCACTTGGGGGGGGGGGGGGGGTGTTACAAAACCTAAACAATTTAGCCCCTATTACCCCCAGAAAAACAACCCAGGTTGAATTAACACCAATAGAGATTTAAGAAAAAGAAATATTTGAACATAACTAACATAACTGCCTCACTCGTAAAAGGATTGTAATCAGACAAGTACTTGACAGAGCAGAATGTCAGATTAAAGTTTCGGTTGGGGGAGAATGTCAAGGGACAGTGAGCAGTTCTCAGTTTGGAACCGAGGGACGGGTTTGAAATAATTATTTTGTGGTGTGGACCTTTTGTGGGGGTTCAAATACAGAAGAAACAAAACCCTACTTAACCCATAAAGACAGGTTGTTATATCATTACAGTATCATTCACACAAACAGGGAAGGGGTATGTGGGGTTGTTGTATATATAAAATAAAAAAAACAGGAACTTAAAAATGGCAACGCCCCGCTTAGTACTCGTCTGCCTGGGTCTCCACCTTGTAGCCATTCTCATTGGAAACGTAGCCCTCCCCCGACTGCACCGACTCCTGGTCCATCATCAACCCATCCTGGCTGTTCTCCTCTGGCTGGGGCGGTGCTTCCCCCGCCTCCCCGTTACCCACGTCGTCCTGCTCGGCCGAGGGAGGCAGGAGAGTGCCATGCCGGTCCTCCCTGCGCTCCCCGCCACCCCGCTCCCTGTCTCTCTTATGCTCCCTGTCCTTCTCCCTGTCCCCCCTGTGTCTCTCCCGGTCCCTCTCCCGGTCCTTGTCCCTGTGGCTGCGCCTCCGGTCACGGTCCCGCTCCCTTTCTCTGTCCCGCTCCCTACCGCCGCGCTCCTCTCCCACCTCTCCCCCTTCCTCACCCACACTAGGCTCTTCAGGCATCTTCTCTCCTCCCTCCCCCACCATACCGTCTCCAAGCCCCATGCCCTCATCCCCCTCGCCGCCCTTGCCCCTCTCCCGGTCTCGCTTGCGCTCTCTGCTGCGGCTCCTCCTCTTCCTTTCACCCTTGTCTCTGCTCCTCTCCCTGCTATGACTGTCTCCCCCTGGTCCTCCTCCCCCCCGCTCCCTCTCTCGATCTCTCCTCCTGCCACCCCCTACGCTCTCCTCTGCGGGCCCTGCCAGGCCCAGACCCCTGTCGCCCCTCTCCCTGGAGCGGGAGCTGCGCCTGCGTCTTTCCCGGGACCGGGACCGCCGTCTTTCGCCACCACGCTCTTTCTCCCCCCCACGTTCACGCTCACGGCTGCGCTCTCTGCGCTCCCCTCTGGGCTCAGGTCCACGTTCGCGCTCTCGTTCCCTGAGGTGAAGAGAAGGGCAAAAATAAGTCAACTGACAAACCACTACAGAAAACTTCAAGTCAGTCACACCAAAATGTCCAATCCCAAGTCTACCGCTAGCCCATACCCTCTAGACTTGCATAGATCTAAAATAATTGGATCGATGTAACTAAGGAATATGGTAATAAATCCCCTTTGTCTTCAGATAATTTTTCTATATTGCTACATCTATACATTTCTTTCAGGTCTAATGGATAGGGCCTATTTAGAATAGGGTAACGTAACCCTCTCTTAGTGGACCACCCCAAGGGCCCAGTGTAGTTACTCACCCTCCAATTGGGGGGTGGTCATCATAACGTGACGTGTCGTCTCTTCCAGAGTGCTTGATGTTGACGTCAGCCCCGCCTCTCCTTGTCCCACCAAGACCACCGCCTGGTTGAGGATACATTAAATTTGTATATGATTTGTATTTAAAACTGACTAACATTAAAGGGATTCATAAAATGGCCAGTGCAAAGAGAATCTGTTAATTATAGTCACAGAAATCATGTGCAGTTCCTCACCTAGCCTGCGGGGATGCCATCCCTTCACAGTGCGGCCTCTCTCAACATCCACCAGCACTCTCCTTCCATCGATCTTCTTCCCGTCTGCATGCTTGTAGGCAGCTGGAGGAAAGGGGGGGGGGGGGGGGGTGATGAGAGAAAGGTTGAGGGGTAAGATGGAGCTCTGCGGTTTCAAAGGTAAGGTTAACAAAGAGTGCATGAATATACTGACCAGGAGCAGGTGAGGTAGTGTGGAGCTGCTCTCTGGGCAGACAGACCATGTAGTAGTAGTAGACCTTTTTCCACCACTAAATACTGCATTTACCTGCACATCGATCTTTTTTTGAAGATATACCACAGTAAGTATTTTGTTGTGCAAGCACTTTACTTCAGTAAATCTTTATTTTGAAAACGTTAAAGAGGGATAAAGAAAAGCATTCTAGCCGCAAATTACAAGTGAGCCGGTATAGCAGATAATGTTTTTGTGAACTACGCATTAATCATTAAAATCTCAAAACATTACATTTTATTATATGCATTATATAATATATTTTTAAAAACATTGAAGTTTGGCCTATAATGATTGTTCCGTTTCACGTGGAGCACCAGAGACCGAAAAGTGAAACGCCGCTTAAAATAATTTAAATCTTACTTAGGTCAAGTGACCACACTGTCAGAGGGTCAACCTCTTACTGTTGCATGGCTCCTTTTACCTTGAAGCTAAAAGGTCAGTTTAGACCAGGGGTAACCTACGTGGCCCAGAGCCTGCTGCTTTTCTGTTCTGCCTCAATTGCCAACCTGGTTTCCCAGGTCTAAATCAGTCCCTAATTAGAGGGGAACAATTGGGGGATGGGTGAGTTGGGGGGGGGGGGAGAACTGGCTTCGAGGTCCAGAGTTGAGTTTGAGGAGATTAGACCAATCAACAATCTTGACATTGCCCAAGACTATAAGCTAATTCATTCAAGGAAGCAAGCAAAAATGCCCAATATCAATTATATGCATACCCTTAAATTATAGTGTGACGCATGAAAGGCTCAGGTAGCTTTGGCTAAGATTTACCTACAACTATGCATTTAAATTGCTCCATAGTCATATTGAAAATACACAGCCTTTCATAACTATAATCTCATGGGATTCTGTGTAAAAATGCATTAAAGCTACCAGTGTCAGCTCGAGACCATTACCAATAATGCATTATTGAATATTGCGTGTCCCTAGTGGTTGGCCTAGAGTTAGGTTTCCACCCAATTGGCGACAGAATTTAATGCAAATATTCTTAAATCCGCATGAAAGAAAACGTGAATTTTCTAACCAAACCCAATTGTGGCAGATAAAAATCTGTGCGTGATGACGAAGTTCATGTACATTTATTGTTTATACAAACATTTAACAACCAATTGTCACAAACTGTTGCGTTTAATAGCAAATGTGCCTACGCTGGTCTTGGCGTGTGCTCTAGCCAACAGCTCGCATATACAGTAAGGGTAGGCTAGTCCACACAAGATAATGGATGAGAGAATATTTTGTCAAACAGCAGTCAAGCATCATGTCACCAGCATAAGAACAAACATTTATTGGAAAGGAGAATCAAGCTCATCGCCGTGCACTTTCAACACCATGTGAAGTTCATCATTAATATTTTATCTGTAGCCTATTAAACTGCATGGTTGCCAGAGTCGTAGAATTGGAGTCGCTTGACTCCAAGTTTACTTTGATAAGACAGTAATTATTATCAATATTTGCCCCTAAAAGCACTAACACTGCTATTTCACACAATTAATTTTACAGAAAGATCCCACCTTGTCAAACTCCGCATTAATAAAATTGTACAGAAACTTCATGTTTCCATCACAGCTGTCATGATTTGCTTTAATACGGTATGACTTTTCAAAAACTGGATGGAAACTGGTTAGTGACAAACCAGGTGGATACTGCCCTGCAAATGTTGACACCTTAGACACGTCCTGCAATAGCCATCACTGGCACGACCACTTCTGGTGTTCTTAGCCCCCAGCTCAGCGAGACATAAAATACCAGTGACATTGGTTTGAATATTTACTCCAATTGCCAGAATACACAACCTTGTATGACAATGCTGCTTATTACACAAACATAGCTTCTTACCCTATACATGTTGTGCTTCAGACTATAGTGAGGCTAATGTAAATTAGGTTGCCTTACATACAACCTCTGACCTTGTAATACTTGTCTGGAGGGGGAGATATAGTAGAGGGAATCATCGTGATATGAGAAAATGTGGCAAGTTATATACACATACCTTAGTGGAGGCTTTATGGGCTGTTGTGTTTGTTTTGACCAACTATCTTACCACCACCTGGACAAGAGCGCAGTGTCGGACTCAGAACCGCCGGGAGCATAGGGCTTCCAGTTGCAAGCCAAATTGGCAGGCTCCAGCCACTGCCAGATTTAACACCACATAGTCTGCAGCTTCCGAGTCAAACCCAGAACACACACACAAATATATACTCCCTTGGGCCAGACAGTCTTGGGATCAGTCTCTTATGACCGAAGAATTCGGCAGGATCCATGATGACCCATCCTGGCCTCTACACTGGTCTGCTCTGCTGTGGTAGACGATCCAATGGGAAACGGCAGAGGACTCTTTCCTCTTTATATCCAATTAGAGGGCCTTACCAGAACCACTCACTTTTATAGCCAGAGGGCCTTACCAGAACCCCCTCTAGATCATAGCAAATCACCACTACTTTCATGACACCTCACAGGTTTATACTACCAGGGGGCCTTACCACAACCCCTCACTAATCAATCCGGGTTTGTCTTACCACAAACCATAACCTTCTCAACCAATCAGAGAGGACTTCACTCAAAGGAGGGTGGGTTGCCTTAACGCAAACCCCAAAAAGAAGGCCTAATACATTCTTACTATACAAGCACACATATGGTGCATATCAAAAAAAAAAAATAATAATTTAGAAACAAAAAGGTATGCACCCAGAGAAAATTAGATACATGTTTGGTGTAGGCTAGAATAAATGTAAGCAAGTTCAAGTGGTGACATGTTTCCTCACTTGACTGGCTCTATTAGCTGTATACACCGGATCCTTGCAATCAGCTGTGGTAAAGAGATCTGGGGGTGAGATGACTGCCATGTCTGAATGAGCTATCGCTATGCTCGTCGACATCTGCTCTTGCCTAGTTATATAGTAGGGACAAAGCTACATATGTGCATAAGTATGTGCCTTCCTGTAAAAGTGTTGAGTCCCCTCGTAAGCCTATTCCATTAAAGCCAGCTCGACGCACACAAGAAAAGACCTTAACTTACAATGCTAGAGGATTTCGTTTTGGGCGTGTGGTCTTTTTGATGCAATGTTATGCAAAAAAAAAATCATTTTCATAATTATTACGCAAAGAGAACCTGATAAAATGCTGTTTCAGACAACAAATACTAAAATAGTAAAAGCACCTAGGCCTATGTTAAAGTAATAAAAGGGATACATCTGAGGTGGCTTTAACACAAAAGGAAAACTCAAAAGGCACCCATTAACTGACTAATGGCCTGGGGGTGCGTTCAATGGTCAAAGCACCAGATCCGTCTTATCAATGTCAGTATTGTTCAAGCAACATTTAAGCAACTTAAAAAAAAATGTGCTTTGCCCATTGAACGTAGCTCCTCTTCCCTAAATAGGAGGATGGAGGGTGGAAAGAAAGCTTACCCATCATACAAACCCATCATACCAACCATATACTGAGCTGTGGTAGTAGGGTGTAGATGTATCATAACCATCATCATCTGCAAGCCAGCTCTGGCCAATAGCCATCACAGATAGGCGGCTGCAGTGGCAATGAGAACAACAAACAGTTAATACACTACAGAGCCAGCATTGACATCCCCTCACAAGTCAACCCTCACCTGAGTCACATCATACCAAGGGTGGACGACCTTGGTCCTGGGGAACACTATTCCCTGCCTGTTCATTGCACCCTGGGTGCATGACCCTAAGTGTTCCAGCAATGAATCAGCGGCCACATTCCAGGCCAGCGACACTGCAGTCGCGCTGTGCGGACTTGCCTCATCACCAACTAGCAGTCAGGCGCCAGATTCTTATTTTATATGATTTTAGCTGACATGTAAAACACCTACCCAGGTGTTGTGAGATCTGGCAAGTAGTCGGCCTGGAAGTTGGCCAGTAAATAGCAATCTTAGAGAGCAACTGATTTACACCTGGAACACCCTTCTGCCTGATAATTTGTTTAAATTCGATCAATGAGAATAATACCAGCTGGCATGGTAGCTCGCCAGGACCAGGGTGGAGGACCACTGATATGAGCTGATAGAAATGGCCTAGTGTCACAAAAGCACAGAGATGAGGGTACCCAAGTTAACCAGACAAGGGGAAGAACTACCCTGTTGGTGACCTGTAGCTTACCATTGGTTGTCCAACCAGGAAGCCTACCTGTTCCACTGATGACTTAACACTCCTAACTATTACAGGCCTAACCTACAGCAAGCAAAGACATTCAAGGTGACCAGAAGAACAAGGCTTAGAAGTTGTTTATACATACAAAAACATAGGCCAAACCTTCCCACCAAATGGCACCACCACATACAAGTGTCATGGCTGGACTAACTGCACTCACTCAGACAAGTGCAGTACAGAAACCCTTTCGTAGTTGAGTTAGTCAAGAGGTCATCATGCGCCACACAAGACAGACATCACACAAAACTTACTCAGCACCTTGTCTCCCCTAATTAATAACATATCGCATTTCCAAACTCAGTTGTAAAAATATAAAGGATGGAAGGATTTTGGGGACCCTTGTGTTCAGAGTTTTAATCTTTAACTCGTATGGACTGTGGGTCCATATTTTTAACCCCATTCCCAATAGGCTTGGGCAGTATACCGTATACCGGGGTATTTGGAAAAAGACGGGATGGTTTTCCATACCGTCTACACCGTTTAAACTATTTGAGGTTCATTAATACATTTTATTTGTAGCTACTTAAGTAAACACCCACAATCAATCACGTTAGGAGACAAAGAACAGAGTTCTTCATTTCACCTGTCACATTATTATGAAGCTTACAGTAGTCCCCAGTCATGTGGTGCCTGTTCACAGGCACACAACTATGAGAGAGACCAGAGCCATGGGAGTGACTCACTGTTGTGCAGCTTGCGCAAGGTGACTTAATTACACTATGGGAAGTCTAAAAGTGAACTGCCTAAAAAGGTGCCAACTTCTGCATTTGGTTAGCTAATTTAGTAGCTAGTTAGCCAACTATCTAAGTGGTTAGCTTCTTCTAAATCAAGCATTCACTTGGTAAAAGCAGAGAATAACCTCCTGGATCAAGGGCATAGCTGGCAAATATTGGTTTTGTGCTTGCAGCAAACTGTCATTTGAGTTACATTCTAACCGGCAATACCGAATATCCCAGTAAGGTCGGTATGAGGGTATGACAATCTGGATACCGCCCAAGCCTACTTTCCAGCTAGTTCTCCTTCTCTGACCCTTTTCATACCATTGTGCCAATCCAAACCATACTCTGCTGGCTTGGATACATTCCATTCATGTCCTCGCTGCATAATCAGGCCAGCGCAGTACAGCTCGGTGTGGCTCAGCAGTATGAACACTTTTTTAAATATATATATATATTTTTTTACATTCGGCAGATATTAAGAGTGGCCCAAGGACTATGGATAAATGTGAAACCATCGCTGATCCTGGCCCTTCAAAGGGAAATCGCACCAAGGAAAGCATAAGCTGCTTGTGCAGTACAGAAAATAGTTACATTTTAAAAACAAAGCCGAGCCAGTTTGCTCCATAAAAGGTGCTAATTCAGTCAAGAGGGTTCCTCCTGCACTGGGCAAGAGTACAAGGTGCTGATGTTAACTAAAAGTCAGTAACCCCAACTGGTACAACTTGTAAAGCTATCGTGAAATTCTAACCATTTGCATGGTCGTAAAATTCATCTAGTAATTTTATTTCGGGTACCTTTCTTTTCAGTCCTTAAAAAAAAACTACTATCCCACCCATGTACCCTCCCAGCATTGACTCATTTGAGATGAGGTGGGTTATGAGGGGGTTGGTCTCTCGTGGTACTCACAGTGCATGTCTCTCTCGTGCTCGTACTCTATGAAGGCGTAGCCTCTGGGCTTCCCTGACCTCTTGTTGTAGACGATGTAGATCTGGAAGAGAGTGACTATAATAACGCTAGCTGAACAAGCTGTGGGGGGAGGGGGGGGGGGGCCCACACAGAGGACCAATTGCCACTAACAAATGTCTCATAAGTTGTATTATAAAACTTACCCGTTTGATGGGTCCGTAGACCTCAAACTCACGGCGAAGCTTGGATTCCGTGGTGTCATAATTCTGCAGCAATGATAACAGTTAACATCGATCCCATCAGAACTTAGAGGAAAACCCCTTTTCAAATCAAATTTTACTTGTCACATGCGCCAAATACATTACATTACATTTAAGTCATTTAGCAGACGCTCTTATCCAGAGCGACTTAAATACAACAGTGTAGAGTTTATTGACAGCCTGGTCTTAGAGTTGTCTTCAGAACACACTTCTGGGCTTTATACCATTCAATAGAAAAAGTTATGCTTCAAGAAGTCGCTGCCTGGTTTTCATTTTATTGCGGCGAATGTATGCTTAATTTGTTATTAATCACTACCTGGCTTTAGTATCAGTGGCCAAAACAGGATGGAAGAGAAGGTAAAGATGCCATGGAACATGGAAGGTAGCCTGTATAATGCACACTTACCACACGAGCCACAAACAGGGTCTTGAAGGCATCCCCCTGAGCATTGGGGTCATTGTGTGGATCCCCTAGAAGGCAGAAGAAAATATTACAACCTGACTTCCATCAACTTTCAGTAAATCGTATGAAGGTCACAAAGCTCATCCATGTCAACTTACAGAGCTTCAGTTCTGTCTCCACAACAGTCTGCCTCCTCTCGATCTTCTCCCTCCTCTGTAAAACAGAAACAGGTTAGCTAGGCCCCTCAGACTCAAACCCCAAATTGTTACTTTATATCTACATTAGAGCCATGTACTAGTACACCCCACAGAAGATTTCCAGTCTTATTCAGATACGCATTGAGGTTTGACTAAAAAGCCGAAAGAAATGGCCAAAGGGAAGCGATCCCTCTACCAATTGTCTCACCTTCCTCTCCAACCTCTCATCGCGAGTTTCTGCCCTAGTGGGGGGAGGGGCATCTCTGGGGTCCTATCAAAACAGTCCAAAAGTTAGAGGGCCAAAGACATTCAATCAAATAATATACAAGACAGCCAACTATCCATCTCATTCACGAAGAGTTTAATTGCACAAGAGCTAGGTAGGTTTGCCTTACCTCAAAGTGCCTGATGAAGGGAGCGATGCCACAGTATGGCTGGTTGTGGTGTTTTTCATGGGGAAGCTTCTCCAACTGGGTCAGAAATGGTATGGGGTCCCGGGGCGCAAATAGGGCCAGCAGATTGGGGGGTAAAAACTGGGTCATCTTTCACCTGCAGCGAGAAAAATAGATGTTTAGTTCATAAACTACGTAGTTACTAATAATATGCAGACGGAGTTGCATCAGTGTTGCCATTAAACAGTGTGGACAGAGCCACAAAGGCTTGGAGGACCATTGTGACAACCATGTGCAGCCCAATTTCTTCTGCAAATGTAAGGCAACATCTTACTTTCATGTGTGGAACTAGCTTCGAAGCTAGTGTCTAGAAGAACTGATCAATGTTACCAAACAAAGCTCAATCTTGCCTTACCTGGAAGCTTCAAGGAAAATAACACATTTACAAGTATAGCTAGCTAGAATAGTGAATGGTTTAGGCTGACTGCTGGTAATTCATATACACACAAAAATATAAAAAGCAAAAGTCCGATTTTACTGAGTTTGTTCATAAGGAAAATCAAACGATTGGAATAAATGCATTAGGCCATAATGTATGGATTTCACAACTGGGAACACAGATGTAGCTGTTAGTCAGAGATACTTTCTTGGGGGGGTAAGGGCGTGGATCAGAAAACCAGTCAGTATCTGGTGTTACTACAATTTGCCTCATGCAGCGTGACATTTGCATTGAGTTGATCAGGCCTGTGAAATGTTGTCCCACTCTTCAATGGCTGTGCGAAGTGGCTGGATATTGGCGGGAAATGGAATACCTTCTGGTACACTTCGATCCAGAGCATCCCACACGTGCTCAATGGGTGACATGTCAGGTGAGATTGCAGGCCATGGAAGAACTGGGACATTGTCAGCTTCTAGGAATTGTGTACAGACCCTTGTGACAGGGGGCCGTGCCGTAACATGAGGTGATGGATGAATGGCACGACAACGGGCCTCAAGATCTTCACGGTATTTGTGCATGAAACGTAAACACACCACAACACCCCCCCCCCCCCCCAGGCAAGTGTATAAATAGTGCACACAGCCATGCATGCAATCTCTATAGACGTAGAATGGCCTTACTGAAGAATTCAGTAACGTGGCACCATCACAGGATGCACACCTTTCCAACAAGTCAGTGTGGCAAATTCCTGCCCTGCTAGAGCTGTCCCGGTCAACTGTAAGTGCTGTTAATGTGAAGTGGATAGGGGTTCTTGCAGATGCAGGAATGCCCATATGCAGGAACGCCCCGAATTTCGGGACGCAATTGCACCTTTCTCTAGACTAAAACGAACAACGTCGCAAAATGTAACCATAATATACGCACGAACTGTACCAAACAGTTTCGGATGAGGACGCCTTTAGAGCTAGTTGTCTGGCTTCCGACTAGACACCTCATTGTTGGGCTAACGTTAGCTAACAACGCAGTCAAACAATGGACCACCCTGGATAACGTTAGCTAGCCAATCCACCAAAGCATTTAAGTAAGTTAATTGCAGGAAGACCAGACACCTAAAACGAAATATGGTACATTTTAACATGTCTATTTTAGTTAACGTTACATATTCCAGTCTACCTAACGACTGTCCACCATAGCATAGGCCTCGTGCCGCCACTCAGGGGTACTATACATTTATACCCTACTCACCTCAGCTCTTCATGCAATCCCTTTAAAACTCCGAGAGCCCGAATCAGGCAACGTGGAATAAGAGCGTGCGCTCTATTTGTTCAAAGCAAGATGTTTTCCCACAGATGAATATACTTCAGCAACCGAGAGATACAGAGGATTCAGCTTGGTTAGCTTCTTGCCAGGGGGAGGGAAACGATCTGTCCTCAACTTAAAATGGCGGTACGCCGTAAAGGGACGACAATATCGCAACAGTTCCTCTAATGTTTCACGACACTTCGGGCTAACTTACGTGATACCTGGTTTCTCAGAGAGGAAGGGGAAGAATCTCAGGTTTGGCATGAAATCTCAAACGTGAGATGTTTGTTTTGAACGGAGCTGTCAATCCAGCAGATTGTAACATCTCTGAAAAAATACTGTAACCTACCTCGGTGTAAAGATCACCAAAAATCTCAAAGCTGTGAATTATCTTAATTTGAACCCTGTAACTGAATCGGTCTACAAAATAATTATCCTCATGGTTAGGGAGGGATTTAAATCTTCAAGGAAGAGTGGTTTTATCCAAAGCTGAGGGGCTATCTTTTTTCATCAAGTGACATTCCCAAATTTATTTGCTGTACCTTAGATAGGCTTTTGTACAACTTCATATGGAAAAACAAGCCACATAAGATAAAAAGAGATGTTTATCGCCAACAGGGTTTGTGATGGCGGTCTAAATGTCTTCAACTTCACCCTCTTCAATCAGATATCAAAGGTCAACTGGATTAAAAGATACATAAAAATCCTCAGTTTCTGGAATATTATACCTCGTTTTGTTTTTCAGAAGTTCAGAGGGCTTAATTTTTTACTTCAACGTCCATATATTGTGGGTAAACTTCCTGTGAAACTGGTGGCTTTTCACAAGCAGGCTTTAATGTGCTGGGCTTTATTGTATTAACACAACTTTTCACCTCATAAATGTTTTATATGGAACAATGGGTCGATATTACATAGAAACAAGATGTTATTTAACCATAAATGGTTCTCGAAAAACATTGTCCTTGTCAGCCAATTAGTTAATATTAGTGGGAATCTATTTACACGGAAAGAATTTATGGAAAGATACAACTTTGAGGTTTCAAGCAAGGAATATGACACTGTTATTAAAGCTATACCTAGTGGGATAAAAACTTTACTTCAGAATAATGCATATTTTGGAATATCTCTGATTGTAAGCGATATCCAGGTGAATGGCATTGGTCTACTAGATACGAAATTCAACAATAGTTTATTAAGGGATATTTTCTACAGGAAGTCTATTCCCTCTGCGATATTTTGTTGGGCTTCATCGTTTGATGTAAACTGGCTAGCTAGTTAGCGGTGGTGCGCGCTAAATAGCGTTTCAATCGGTGACGTCACTTGCTTTTAGACCTTGAAGTAGTGGTTCCCCTTGCTCTGCAAGGGCCGCTGCTTTTGTGGAGCGTTGGGTAACGATGCTTCGTGGGTGACTGTTGTTGATGTGTGCAGCGGGTCCCTGTTTCGCGCGAGGGGACGGTCTAAAGTTATACTGTTACATTGGTGCCGTGACCCGGATCACTGGTTGCTGCGGAAAAGGAGGAGGTCAAAAGGGGGTTGAGTGTAACGGATGTGAAATAGCTAGCTAGTTAGCGGTGGTGCGCGCTAAATAGCATTTCAATCGGTGACGTCACTTGCTCTGAGACCTTGAAGTAGTGGTTCCCCTTGCTCTGCAAGGGCCGTGGCTTTTGTGGAGCGATGGATAACAATGCTTTGTGGGTGACTGTTGTTGATGTGTGCAGAGGGTCCCTGGTTCACGCCCGGGTATGGGCGAGGGGACGGTCTAAAGTTATACTGTTACACTTAGCTCACTCCACACAAATTTATGGTGACCAATAAAGTAAAGGAGATCTCCTTTAAGATTATCTATAGATTCTATCCATGTAATAGCTTGATTTCTAAATATATACCAGATGTTACCAGTGAATGCAGTTTTTGTGAACTAGAAACTGAATCTAATGAACACTTACTCTGTCATTGTTTTTGTAGTGAAGTGTTCTGCACTGATCTAAAACTATATCTTGGCCTCAAATTGCATACAACCATTGAAATGTCTAAGTTTGACATTATTTTACTACACTGATTTCATAAATCTCTTTATTTTATTTGGAAAAATGAATCAAAATTTTGGACAAATCAAAATTTATGAAGAAAAAGTCCCTTTTCTGATTTTTAAATTCTGATTTGGAAAACTATTTTTTTTAAACGTATACAAAACAAAATGTTTAAAAATGTATTCGCTTTATGTCTGTATTTGAATTGATATAATGTGGATTCGGCTTTTTTCTGGGTTTTTCTCATTTCTTTGTGGAATCCCTCTGGCTGTTATGTTTTTGTTTTGCATGTTACTGTTAATAAAAATGTATTTTTTTTTTAAATCTGCTGATATTTAAAAAAAATAGCATTTTAAAAAAGGGAAGAGAGAGGCCCAACTCAGGGGAAAATATGTCTCCCTCCAGCAGGTGGCATTTTTCGTTGTTTCACCCATCAAGCAAGGAGTTTTTGTATGGAGGTCAATGAAAGAGTGTCGAATTTGGTCAACAATAAAAGGCTTATTTTCAACCTGAGGTTTATTTGATCTAATAGATGTTTCGTAATGCTTAAGTTGTTACGAGTGTACGGATATAAGTAGGACACGTAACATCCTGACAACTTTGAGAAAAAAACACTATTTCGGGGTTGTCTCGAGATGGATATGCATATTCATGGTATGAGGCTAGTAGCATAGCATATCTCTCCATTAAATACAGGCGGCTGATCTAATTACAACCCTCATCTAATTAAAAATTGTCAAAGACTAGCTCCAGCCTACCTTTTTTTTATGGTCGGATGCCAAGCAGTTGTCATACCAGGCGGTGATGCAAACGGTAAGGATGCTCTCAGTGGTGCAGCTGTAGAACTTTTTTTAGATCTGGGGACCCATGCCAAATCTTTTCAGTCTCCCGAGGGGCAATAGGCATTGTTGTGCCCTCTTGACGACTGTCTTGATGTGTTTGGGACCATGATAGTTTGTTGGTGATGTGGACAACAAGGAACTTGAAGCTCAACCCGCTCCACATCAGCCCGTCGATGTGAATGTGGGCGTGTCCAGACCTCCTTTTCCTGTTGTCCACGATCAGCTCCTTTGTCTTGATCACGTTGAGAGAGAGGTTGTTATCCTGGCACCACAATGCCAGGTCTCTGACCTCCTCCCTATAGGGTGTCTCATTGTTGTCAGTGATCAGGCCAACCACTGTCATGTCGTCAGCAAACTTAATGATGGTCTTGGAGTAGTGCTTGGCCACACAGTCGTGGGTGAACAGGGAGTACAGGAGGGGACTAAGCACACACCCCTGAGGGGTCCCGTGTTGAGGATCAGCATGGCAGATGTGTTGTTGCCTACCCTTATCACCTGGGTGCGGCCCATCAGGAAGTCCAGGATCCAGTTGCAGAGGGAGGTGTTTAGTCCCAAGGTCCTTAGCATAGTGATGAGCTTTGTGGGCACTATGCTGTTGAACACTGAGCTGTAGGGACAGGGCAGTGTTGAGTGCAATTGAGATTGTGTCATCTGTGGATCTGATGGGGAGGTATGCAAATTATAGTGGTTCTAGGGTTTCTGGGATAATGGTGTTGATGTGAGCCATGACCAGCCTTTCAAAGCACTTCATGGCTACAGACGTGAGTGCTCTGGGTGGTAGTCATTTAGGCAGGTTACCTTGGCGTTCTCGAGCACAGGGACTATGGTGGTCTGTTTGAAACGTAGGTATTACAGACTTGGTCAGGGAGAGGTTGAAAAAGTCAGTGAAGACACTTGCCAGTTGATCCATGCATGCTCTGAGTACACGTCCTGGTAATCCATCTGGCCCCGCGGCCTTGTGAATGTTGACCTTTTTAAAGGTCTTACTCACATCAGCTACGGAGAGCGTAATCACACAGTCGTCCGGAACAGCTGGTGCTTTCACGCATGCTTCAGTGTTGCTTGCCTCAAAGCGAGCATAAAAGGCATTTTGCTCGTCTGGTAGGCTTGCGTCACTGGGCTGCTCACGGCTGGATTTCCCTTTGTAGTTCACAATAGTTTGCAAGCCCTGCCACATCCGACGAACGAGCCGGTGTAGTAGGATTCAATATTAGTCCTGTATGTTTGATGCCTGTTTGTTTGTTCATTTAAGGGCATAGTGGGATATCTTATAAGTGGCCGGATTTAGTGTCCTTCTCCTTGAAAGCGGCAGCTCTGGCCTTTAGCTCGGTGCCGATGTTGCCTGTAATCCCTGGCTTCTGATTGGGATATGTACGTACGGTCACTGTCATTGATGCACTTATCAATGAAGCCGGTGACTGAGGAGGTATACTCCTCAATGCCATCAGATGAACATATTCCAGTCTGTGCTAGCAAAACAGTCCTATGGCCACATAGAGAAAATTCCTAATAAGACACTTTAGTCATCAAGACATGATTTGCATCTCTGGCGGGTATCCCACATTCAGAGGGTTGCTGTAAGCCCTCGGCAGGCCACTTTTGCATTTCTGTCATATAGCCTACATCTTTTCATTAGTTCTATATACTAGGCTATATTTTCAAGGCAATACCAACTGTTCCTATCAACTGTTCCAGTTGCTTTCTTAAAGAGATGCCGTTCCCTAAACCGCTTCAAACAGTGTTGATCACTGTCATTAAGGGTGAAATTATCTGTGGTCATGAAACCCATTCTACTCTATTGTATTGATGCCATTAATACACAGCCTACATTTTAATTTAATAAAATGTCATTCCATGGCCTGTTTATTGCTCCAAACTATGTTCAAATCGAAGCCACAGTCAGCGTACATATCCTGATTCCTGCTTACAAGCAAAAACTAACCCAGGTGGTAAGGGTAGGCAACAATACGTCTGCCACACTGATTTTCAACACTGGGGCACCTCAGGGGTGTGTACTTAGTCCCCCCCTGTACTCCCTGTTCACCCACGACTGCGTGGCCAAACACGACTCCAACATCATCATTAAGTTTGCTGACAAAAGAGGGCACGACAACACCTTTTCCCCCTAAGGAGACTGAAAAGATTTGGCTTGTGTCCCCAGATCCTCAATAAGTTCTACGGCTGCACCATTGGGAGCATCCTGATCAGTTGCGTCACCGCCTGGTATGGCACGCCTGGTATGGTATGCTCGACATCTGACCATAAGGCACTACAGAGAGTAGTGCGAATGGCCCAGTATATCACTAGGGCCAAGCTTCCTGCCATCCAGGACCTATATAGTAGGCGTGTCAGAGGAAAGTCCATAAAAGTATCAGAGACTCCAGTCACCCAAGTCATAGACTGTTTTCTCTGCTACTGTAAGGCAAAAGGTACCGGAGGGCCAAGTCTAGGACCAAAAGGCTCCTTAACAGCTTTTACCCCCCAAGCCATAAGACTGCTGAACAATTAATCAAATGGCCACTGGACTATTACATTGACCCCTCCCCCCGTTTGTTTTGTACACTGCTGCTACTCACTGTTTATTATCTAAGCATAGTCACTTCACCCCTACCTACATGTACAAATGACCTCAACTTACCTGTACCCCCACACACTGACTCGGTACCGGTACTCCTTGTATATATCCTCGTTATTGTTGTGTTGTTGTGTTACTTTTTCTTATTTTTTTTAAATTAAATTCTTTAATTTATTTGGGAAATATTTTCTTAAATCTTCTTGAACTGCACTGTTGGTTAAGGGCTTGTAAAGTAAGCATTTCACAGTAAGGTTTACACTTGTTGTATTCGGCGCATGTGACAAATAAAGTTGGATTTGATTTGATGTGTTGCAACTTGCAAAGTAGATTTCAATAAATAGCCTATATTGCTAAACTTTAGGAACCCATAGTCTTTTAATTTTGGAGGATGTCAGCCTTTTGAACTGTGACCCCAGATAGTGGAGTGTAAACTCGAACCACACCCTTTTTCCCCTCCTTTTACGAAGTAATGTTATTTGCATAAGATATACATAGGTTGCTACAGTCTATGATGTATACTCTCCTACAACTTTGCCAAAAGAGAAATGCATGCTACTTACAGTAGGTGGCGGTACCTCTTAACCCCTCACAGAAGAAGATGGAAAGACCAACGTCATCAACAGGAAGTTAGTAACCATCCTCCCTCGAATGTGGTGGTAGCTGTAGACAAATGGCGACGGAAGGATTTTGAAACAGTTTAATTGTTTGTATTTACCACCACCGAACATTTTGAAACATCAAATATACACTAGTGGCACACGTTTAGTCAGAAGATAGATTATGCATTAATTTGTTTGCCTGGATTTTGAATCATGGAGAGCGATTCCATTGGTTCTTGAGCAAAAAACCCACCCATGCAGAAAGGAAAAGGTATACTAGGATTGGTTAGTGGGCTTGTCGCGTCTACTTTATCATCCATGCCAATCCATTGATTGTCATTGTTGTTGGATGGGGGAAAAAACCCTTCTCTACGACAGTTTTTTACTGTGACTTGTCTTGTATGTTCGTAACGTTACAGCTTTCCTTCTTGTGTTTCATGTCAACATACAGACTATTGACTATTTAGAATTGATTAACAGGGCAAGATGGCGGACTGAACACAGCGGTGCAGGTCGCCTCATAAAACATAATATTCAATATATGTATATGACTATATATTAGCACTTCACTCCACATACCTGTGGGTAATAACCTTCAATCTGGATAACAACACAAAACAAATAATAAGGCTAGGGAAATTTATTGACCAATATTACCAAAACAAACAACAATCAAACATGGCAGAGAGTAAACATGGAGAACCAATCACCAAAAGAAAATGCAACTCCTTGGCGGACACAGATAATTTATGCTTTTCACCACCCAGAATTGTAAGGGTGGAAACCAATCTGTTAACGTCGATAAATGAAAACCTGGGCATACTTGAATTAGTCAGTAAAGATATAAAGGTGTTGAAGGCGAGCCTCGAGATTAGTGACTAAAAAAAACTGTGACAATGGAGATGGAAACAAACAAGCTATAAGGTACAGTCAATAAGATGGAAACGGACATTAATGAACTTAAAAAGGAAAACATGTTTTCAAGTGAAGCCTTGCTTGACATACAGACTCGATCTATGAGGTCAAATCTGGTACTTACTGGTATCGAAGAAAAAGAAGGCAAAAATCCTGAAATCGTGGTGAAATAATTATTTCTTACTTAACTACAGATCCCAGGCGATGTTGTCTGCAAAATCCAACTGAACATGTACACCGTTTAGGACAGAGATATGAGCACCCAATCCTTGCCAAATTTTCATTCTTTAAAGAAAAAATAATGGTTAAAGCCTGGGTAAAAGACTCACTGGCATGAAAATAAACATGAATGATCAGTTCCAAAAAGAAATTGCAGAACGCGAAAAGTTCTGTACACACTCTTCAAGGAGAATAGATTAAAGGGGAAATGTATAGGTCTCATAGTCGATAAACTGTATATTGATAACCAAATGTTCAGAGACTCCAAGAGTACTCCATGCTCCTCTAAATATTACAAAGTTCCCATAGAGGAGTCGAATAATAATACTATCCATACACACACACACACACACACACACACACACACACACACACACACACACACACACACACACACACAGTTGAAGTCGGAAGTTTACATACACTTAGGTTGGAGTTATTAAAACTAGTTTTTCAACCACTTCACAAATTTCTCAGTTAGGACATCTACTTCGTGCATGACACAATAACATTTTCTAACAATTGTTAGAACCTCTGAGACTATCACAGTGCAGGTGCATTTATACGGAGACTTGATTACACACAGGTGGATTGTATTTATCATCATTAGTCATTTAGGTCAACATTGAATCATTCAGAGATCTTCACTGAACTTCTGGAGAGAGTTTGCTGAATAATTTTGCACTCCCAATTTTTCAGTTTTTGATTTGTTAAAAAAGTTTGAAATATCCAATAGATGTCGTTCCACTTCATGATTGTGTCCCACTTGTTGATTCTTCACAAAAAAATAGTTTTATATCTTTATGTTTGAAGCCTGAAATGTGGCAAAAGGTCGCAAAGTTCAAGGGGGCCGAATACTTTCGCAAGGCACTGTACTTCTACCTTAAGTGTTATTGCCAAAGTTATGCCTTTATAAAAAAACACAGAAAACAGAGGACATAGAAAGCACAGTATGTGGGTATGTACAGGTGTATTGTAATGGAAGATCGGGTATGTGTTTTTGTATCTGGAAAAGTGTGGAGTTAAGGTTTGAAAAATAAAATGGATGCGAATACCAGAGCCCATGTGTGTCTGTGAGCAGGGGTTGTGAGAGAGAGCTTTCAATTTTGTGCAGATATGGGATATACATTTTAAAATAAATTACAAATATAGTTTAGTTATTTATTATCTTATCATGATGGAACGGTCCCCAACCCTATACCCTAGACACCCACCAGAGCGACTCACACACTAAGGAGAAGTCCTTATCTGTTTTATGGGCCGTAAGTAGCCTATACACAGCCAAAACAGAAAGATAAATGTGGTCAGAGACGAACTAAAGCAGCACCGCCCCCTGCCTGGCAGGGTTGATCCTACAACACCAGAGCCCCCTGATGGGTGAGCATAATATACAAGTAATTTCTCAAAGCTTTTAATTAGAACCTTGAAAACCTTGTACCTAGCCGGTGGGGATTTTCTGGTGGGGTGCCCTCACCCAGGTAGTGGCAGAGTTGGTAACACAAGCTGCAGTAACCCATGGTAACCCACCGGACAATCAGAGAGGGTGCAAATTACTGTGGCCCTGGTGGCACGGAATTATTAAAGGTCTGACTGCACAGAGATACTTGGGAAAATGGTGCAAATGTGGGACCAGCGTGTGTGTGTTTCAGGGAAAAGGGTACCTGATCTCCAACAGCTAGGACTTGAAGTTAGTTAATGAAATTTCTATTTTTTGCCCACATTTTCCAAAATTTTGCATCCCTTTTCAAACAGCTGCAACTATTCGCACATCAAGTCCTTTCTTGAGTTGGGCTTGGGAATGGAACAACTGTTGAACATCTGAGCTTGTGGTTGTTTGTGGGGGAGAGGGGTCGAGTGTGTACGAGTATGTGTGTGTGTGTGTGTGTGTGTGTATCCCACATCTGTTGCTATTTGGTACGATGTTAGGGACAATATAGGGTGAATTACAATACGTGCTTGCCAAAAATGTAATCTTTGTCATGGCAATACTGGTTATAGGTAACAAACCTTCATATGAACCACCTCCATTATTACGCATATTATTTGTGAATTGTGGAAAGAATTGTGGAAAGTTTTTATATAAATTTATTGATAACTACACTACCGTTCAAAAGTTTGGGGCCACTTAGAAATGTTCTTGTTTTTGAAAGAAAAGCTAAAAATATTTCCATTAAATAACATCAAATTGATCAGAAATACAGTGTAGACATTGTTAATGTTGTAAATGACTATTGTAGCCAGTAATGTCCAAGATGGCATAGCAGTCAGACGTCCTTTGTCCTCGTCTTGTCGTGTCCCGTGTATATATATATTTACATCTTTCTTCGCATATCTTTATTTATTTTATTTTCCAAAAACTCAACTTCAAAACGCCCTCCTGCAACCCGCCTCACCAATTTAAAAAAAGAGTATTATTTACCTCAAATCTGAAACCTACAATAGAAGCCAGCCAGAAGCTAACCAGAAGCTAGCCAGTTTACTGACGAACGTTAGTATTCAGCTAACCATGGTTGATGGTCATCAGCTATCCTTTAGCCTCGAAAAGCTATCGCCAGTTTTGCACAACGCGACTCAGACCAGAACATACGGAACCAATTTTTCGCTCCATATCCCCGGATTTCAACCGAAAGCTCTGGACATTTACACCTGGATCTCGCACCTAGCTAGCTGCTATCCGTGGGACTATTGGCTTATGTCGATCCCAGAGCAATCATAAATTATTCCGGAGCTAGCCAGCTGAAGAGTTCCATCAGCCACTCCAGGGCTACAATCATCTATCCGGACCAGTTTACTGCGGACGCGGAGCCCCACCTGGCCTTCACAACTGGAATACCGACGTCATCTGCCCGAGGGAGTTATCCAACTGGCCCCTCTGTCGCGACGTTACCTTAATGCCCATCTGTGGCCCGCTAATCGTTAGCTGTCTTATCGGCTCCTATCTGAATAGGTCTATCGGACAATTTTTCTTGGGTCACTATAACTATATCTATTTTGCCAATTGGATTGATCCCCTCTACGACACGGAACCCCAGTAATCTACAGACAGAAACGCACGAGGTGGCTAAAAACAGACTATGCTAGCTTGCTACCGATAGCCCGGCCAGCTGTCTGAATCGCCGTGACCCCAACCAACCTCACTACTAACTGGACCCTTATGATAACTTGAGTAAGCATGCCTCTCCTTAATGTAAATATGCCTTGTCCATTGCTGTTCTGGTTAGTGTTTATTGGCTTATTTCACTGTAGAGCCTCTAGCCCTGCTCATTATACCTTATCCAACCTTTCAGTTCCACCACCCACACATGCGATGACATTACCTGGTTTCAATGATGTTTCTAAAGACAATATCTCTCTCATCATCACTCAATACCTAGGTTTATCTCCACTGTATTCACATCCTATCATACCTTTGTCTGTACATTATACCTTGAAGCTATTTTATCGCCCCCAGAAACCTCCTTTTACTCTCTGTTCCGGACGTTCTAGATGACCAATTCTCATTGCTTTTAGCCGTACCCTTATCCTACTCCTCCTCTGTTCCTCTGGTGATGTAGAGGTGAATCCAGGCCCTGTAGTGCCTAGCTCCACTCCGATTCCCCAGGCACTCTCTTTTGATGACTTCTGTAACCGTAATAGCCTTGGTTTCATGCATGTTAACATTAGAAGCCTCCTCCCTAAGTTTGTTTTATTCACGGCTTTAGCACACTTTGCCAACCTGGATGTTCTAGCCATGTCTGAATCCTGGCTTTGGAAGACCACTAAAAATTCTGAAATCTTCATCCCTAACTACAACATTTTCAGACAAGATAGAACTGCCAAAGGGGGCGGTGTTGCAATCTACTGCAAAGATAGCCTGCAGAGTTCTGTCCTACTATCCAGGTCTGTACCCAAACAACTTTTAAAAATCCACCTCTCTAAAAAAAGTCTCACCTTTGCCGCCTGCTATAGACCACCCTCTGCCCCCAGCTGTGCTCTGGACACCATATGTGAACTGATTGCCCCCCATCTATCTTCAGAGCTCGTGCTGCTAGGCGACCTAAACTGCTGGAACATGCTTAACACCCCAGCCATCCTACAATCTAAGCTTGATGCCTTCAATCTCACAAAAATTATCAATGAACCTACCAGGTACCACCCCAAAGCCATACACACAGGCACCCGTATAGATATAATCCTAAACAACTTGCCCTCTAAATACACCTCTGCCTCATTGCCTGCATCCATAATGGGTCAGTGGTCAAACGACCTCCACTCATCACTGGCAGAGGCTCCCTGTAACACTTCAGCGAGCAGGCCTTTCTAATCGACCTGGCCGGGATATCCTGGAAGGATATTGACCTCATCCCATCAGTAGAGGATGCCTGGTTATTTTTTTTAAATGACTTCCTCACCATCTTAAATAAGCATGCCCCATTCAAGAAATTTAGAACCAGGAACAGATATAGCCCTTGGTTCTCCCCAGACCTGACTGCCCTTAACCAACACAAAAACATCCTATGGCGTTCTGTGTTAGCATCGAACAGCCCCCGTGATATGCAACTTATCAGGGAAGCTAGAAACCAATATACACAGGCAGTTAGAAATGCCAAGGCTAGCTTTTTCAAGCAGAAATTTGCTTCCTGCAACACAAACTCAAAAATGTTCTGGGACACTGTAAAGTCCATGGAGAATAAGAACACCTCCTCCCAGCTGCCCACTGCACTTAGGATAGGAAACACTGTCACCACCGATAAATCCACTATAATTGAGAATTTCAAGCATTTCAAGCATTTTTCTACGGCTGGCCATGCTTTCCACCTGGCTACCCCTACCCCGGTCAACAGCACTGCACCCCCCACAGCAACTCGCCCAATCCTTCCCCATTTCTCCTTCTCCCAAATCCAGTCAGCAAAATCTGGACCCTACAAATCAGCCGGGCTAGACAATCTAGACGATTTCTTTCTAAAATAATCTGTAGAAATTGTTGCAAACCCTATTGCTAGCCTGTTCAACCTCTCTTTCGTGTTGTCTGAGATTCCCAAAGATTGGAAAGCAGCTGCGGTAATCCCATGCTTCAAAGGGGGACACACTCTTGACCCAAACTGCTACAGACATATATATATATATATATCCTACCCTAAGGCCCTAAGACCTAAGGTCTTCGAAAGCCAAGTCAACAAACAGATTACCGACCATTTCGAATCCAACCATACCTTCTACGCTATGCAATCTGGTTTCTGAGCTGGTCATGGGTGCACCTCAGCCACGCTCAAGGTCCTAAATGATATCTTAACCACCATCGGTAAGAAACAATACTGTGCAGCCGTATTCATTGATCTGGCCAAGGCTTTCAACTCTGTCAATCACCACATCCCCATCGGCAGGCTCGATAGCCTTGTTTTCTCAAATGATTGCCTCGCCTGGTTCACCAACTACTTCTCTGACAGAGTTCAGTGTGTCAAATCGGAGGGCCTGTTGTCCGGGCCTCTGGCAGTCTCTATGGGGGTGCCTCAGGGTTACATTTTTGGACCGACTCTCTTCACTGTATACATCAATGATGTCGCTCTTGCTGTTGGTGAGTCTCTGATCCACCTCTACGCAGACGACACCATTCTGTATACTTCTGGCCCTTCTTTGGGCACTCTGTTAACAACCCTCCAGACAAGCTTCAATGCCATCCACCTCTCCTTCCGTGGCCTCCAATTGCTCTTAAATGCAAGCAACCGATCGCTGCCTGCACCTGCCCGCCCGTCCAACATCACTACTCTGGACGGTTCTGACTTAGAACATGTGGACAACTACAAATACCTAGGTGTATGGTTAGACTGTAAACTCTCCTTCCAGACTCACATCAAACATCTCCAATCCAAAGTTAAATCTAGAATCAGCTTCCTATTTCGCAAAACAAAGCATCCTTCACTCATGCTGCCAAACATACCCTTGTAAATCCTACCGATCCTCGACTTCAGCGACGTAATTTACAAAATAGCCTCCAACACTCTACTCAGCAAACTGGATGCAGTCTGTAACAGTCCCATCCGTTTTGTCACCAAAGCCCCATATACTACCCACCACTGCGACCTGTACGCTCTTGTTGGCTGGCCCTCGCTTCATACTCGTCGCCAAAACCCACTGGCTCCAGGTCATCTACAAAACCCTGCTAGGTAAAGTCCCCCCTTATCTCAGTTCACTGGTCACCATAGCAGCACCTACCTGTAGCACGCGCTCCAGCAGGTATATCTCTCGGGTCACCCCCAAAACCAATTCTTCCTTTGACCGCCTCTCCTTCCAGTTCTCTGCTGCCAATGACTGGAACGAACTGCAAAAATCTCTGAAACTGGGAAAACTTATCTCCCTCATTAGCTTTAAGCACCTTCTGTCAGTGTAGCTCACAGATTACTGCACCTGTACGTAGCCCATCTACAATTTAGCCCAAACAACTACCTTTCCCCCTACTGTATTTATTTATTTTGCTCCTTTGCACCCCATATTTCTATCTCTGCTTTGCACATTCTTCCACTGGAAATCTACCATGCCAGTGTTTTACTTGCTATATTGTATTTACTTCGCCACCATGGCCTTTTTTTGCCTTTACCTCCCTTATCTCACCTCATTTGCTTACATTGTATATAGACTTATTTTTTTACTGTATTATTGACTGTATGTTTGTTTTACTCCATGTGTAACTCTGTGTTGTTGTATATGTCAAACTGCTTTGCTTTATCTTGGCCAGGTCGCAATTGTAAATGAGAACTTGTTCTCAGCTTGCCTATCTGGTTGAATAAAGGTGAAATAAATAAATTAAATAAAACGGCTGATTTTTAATGGAATATCTACTTAAGCGTACAGAGGCCCATTATCAGCAACCATCACTCCTGTGTTCCAATGGCACGTTGTTTTAGCTAATCCAAGTTTGTCATTTTAAAAGGATAATTGGTCATTAGAAAACCCTTTTGCAATTATGTTAGCACAGCTGAAAACCTTTGTGCTGATTAACAAAGCAATGAAACTGGCCTTCTTTAGACTAGCTGAGTATCTGAAGCATCAGCATTTGTGTGTTCGATTACAGGCTCAAAATGGCCAGAAACAAAGACTGTCTTCTGAAACTCGTCAGTCTATTCTGGTTCTGAGAAATGAAGGCTATTCCATGCGAGAAATTGCCAAGAAACTGAAGATCCCGTACAACGCTGTGTATAACTACCTTCACAGAACAGCAGGCCCTAACCAAAATAGAAAGAGGAGTGGGTTGCCCCGGTGCACAACTGAGCAAGAGGACAAGTACATTAGAGTGTCTAGTTTGAGAAACAGATGCCTCACAAGTCCTCAACTGGCAGCTTCATTAAATAGTAAGAGTCCATATTAACAAAGGAAATGGAAGGACTAATAGTACAGATAGATAGCAATTAAAAACAGTACCATAGAGGAACAGAATAAGTTAGAGGGAAAACTCAAATAAATTGAGGAATTTATTCAAGAATGATCAAGTGAAATATATTATTTAAAAAATTGAGCTCACTGGATGGAATTGGGGGGGAAATGCACCAAATTCTTTTTTAATCTTCAACATAGAAATGCCATCGAAAAAGAATTAACTGAAACTTGTGACTAATTATGGAGTCACCCATGATTAACCAAACAACATTTTGAAAGAAGAGGCAAAGTACTTTTAGCACGTTTTCATTTCAGTCTCCTCCATCTCCACTAACCGAAGATAAGTGTATGGATTTTTTTTCTATTAATAATGTTAAATTAACAGATGTACAGAAATACTCATGTGAAGGCCAAATTACAGAGGATGAACTTCTTGATGCAATTAAAGTCCTTAAGTCCGGGAAAACTCCAGGGTTGGATGGCATACCAGTGGAGGTATACCAGACCTTGTTTTATATACTCAGAGGATCATAAAATACAGTAGAATTTTGGAGTGTTTTAACCACTCCAACAAAAATGGTAGATTATCAGATACTCAACAAGAAGGTCTGATTTCATTGTTACTGAAACAGGTTTTTTAATGGTAAATTTAAAAACTATAAAATAAGACAAGAAAGGGAGACAATAGAACACGATGAAAAATCTGGGAAACTAGGCCTGGTAATCATAGCTGACTGAAAAGGATTTTGATAAAGTACGGCTGGAATTTATGCCTGGAATATTTCAATGTTGGTTAAAGTTATGCACAGTGGGGTAAAAAAGTATTTAGTCAGCCACCAATTGTGCAAAATCTCCCCTCTTAAAAAGATGAGAGAGGCCTGTAATTTCAACTATGACGGAGAAAGTGAGAGAAAAAAATCCAGAAAATTACATTGTAAGATTTTTAATGAATTTAATTTATTTGCAAATTATGGTGGAAAATAAGTATTTGGTCATTAACAAAAGTTTATCTCAATACTTTGTTATATACCCTTTGTTGGCAATGAGAGAGGTCAAATGTTTTCTGTAAGTCTTCACAAGGTTTTCACACACTGTTGCTGGTATTTTGGCCCATTCCTCCATGCAGATCTCCTCTAGAGCAGTGATGTTTTGGGGATGTTGCTGGGCATCACGGACTTTCAACTCCCTCCAAAGATTTTTTATGGGGTGACTGGCTACGCCACTCCAGGAACTTGAAATGCTTCTTACGAAGCCACTCCTTCGTTGCCCGGGTGGTGTGTTTGGGATCATTGTCATGCTGAAAGACCCAGCCACGTTTCATCTTCAATGCCCTTGCTGATGGAAGGAGGTTTTCACTCAAAATCTCACGATACATGGCCCCATTCATTCTTTCCTTTACACGGATCAGTCGCGCTGGTCCCTTTGCAGAAAAACAGCCCCAAAGCATGATGTTTCCACCCCCATGCTTCACAGTAGGTATGGTGTCCTTTGGATGCAACTCAGCATTCTTTGTCCTCCAAACACGATGAGTTGAGTTTTTACCAAAAACTTTGATTTCATCTGACCATATGACATTCTCCCAATCTTCTTCTGGATCATCCAAATGCTCTCTACCAAACTTCAGACGGGCCTTGACATGTACTGGCTTAAGCAGGGGGACACGTCTGGCACTGCAGGATTTGACTCCCTGGCTGCGGAGTGTGTTACTGATTGTAAGCTTTGTTACTTTGGTCCCAGCTCTCTGCAGGTCATTCACTAGGTCCCCCCGTGTGGTTCTGGGATTTTTGCTCACCGTTCTTGTGATCATTTTGACCCCACGGGGTGAGATCTTGCGTGGAGCCCCAGATCGATGGAGATTATCAGTGGTCTTGTATGTTTTCCATTTCCTAATAATTGCTCCCACAGTTGATTTCTTCAAACCAAGCTGCTTACCTATTGCAGATTCAGTCTTCCCAGCCTGGTGCAGGTCTACAATTTTGTTTCTGGTGTCCTTTGACAGCTCTTTGGTCTTGGCCATAGTGGAGTTTGGAGTGTGACTGTTTGAGGTTGTGGACAGGTGTCTTTTATACTGATAACAATTTCAAACAGGTGCAATTAATACAGGTAACGAGTGGAGGGCAGAGGAGCCTCTTAAAGAAGAAGTTACAGGTCTGTGAGAGCCAGAAATCTTGCTTGTTTGTTTGTAGGTGACCAAATACTTATTTTCCACCATAATTTGCAAATAAATTCATTAAAAATCCTACAATGTGATTTTCTGGATGTTTTCCCCTCAGTTTGTCTGTCATAGTTGAAGTGTACCTATGATGAAAATTACAGGCCTCTCTCATATTTTTAAGTGGGAGAACTTGCACAATTGGTGGCTGACTAAATACTTTTTTGCCCCACCGTATAGTAACCCAAGGTGTAAAATAGTAAATATGGCTACTTCTCTGAAAGTATTAAACTGTCAAGAGGAGTAAAGCAAGGTTGTCTACTATCGACATATTTATTTATTATGGCCATCAAAATGTTCGCTATTAAAATCAGATCCAAGAATAATATCATGGGGTTAGAAATCAAGGTCTTAAAAAGAAAGATGTATGCTGATGATTCATGCTTTCTTTTAAATCCACGATTTGGATCCCTCCAGAACCTCATAGAGGATCTCGATACCTTTTCTAACCTCTCTGGATTACAACCAAATTATGATAATGTTACGTATTGGATCACATAAAAAATATATTTTACATTACTGTGTAGTTTACCAATAAAATGGTCTAATGTGGACATACTCAGTATACATTTCCCAAAATAAATAAATGATCTTACTACAGTAAATTGTCAGACAACTTTAAATCGGGGCGGCAGGGTAGCCTAGTGGTTAGAGCGTTGGACTAGTAGCCGGAAGGTTGCAAGTTCAAACCCCCAAGCTGGCAAGGTACAAATCTGTCGTTCTGCCCCTGAACAGACAGTTAACCCACTGTTCTTAGGCCGTCATTGAAAATAAGAATTTGTTCTTAACTGACTTGCCTGGTAAAATAAAAAATAAAATTTTATTGGTCAAACACACATATTTAGGAGATTTTATTGCGGGCGTAGCGAAATGTTTGTGTTCCTAGCTCTAACAATTCACAACAATACACACAAATCTAAAACTAAAAGAAGGAATTAAGAAATATATAAAAATTAGATTGAGCAATGTCAGAGTGGCATTGACTAAAATACAGTAGAATAGAATACAGTATATACATATGAGATGAGTAAAGCAGTATTTAAACATTATGTCAAAACGTGACTCTCATTAATGTGATGACTGTTATTTATTGAATAATTACCTATTATGTTTAGTTGTTTCCAGATTAAATTAATCATGTAACAATTAACTCATTAGGAATTTGGGGCACCACGGGAGTTGTTTAACCTTTTATGGCTGCAGGGCTGTATTGAGTAGCTTGGATGAAAAGTTGCCCATTGCCCATTGCCAGTTCCTCAGTTTCAGTTGCTAATATATGCATATTATTATAAGTATTGGATAGAAAACACTCTGAAGTTTCTAAAACTGTTTAAATTATGTCTGTGAGTATAACAGAACTCATATTGCAGGCAAAAACCTGAGAAATTTCACTTCCTGTTTGTATATTTTTCTGGGGGTGGCAGATTTTCAACCAAGCTCTCATTGAAATTACAGCGAGATATGGATGAGTTTTCACTTCCTACACCTTCCATTAGATGTCAACAGTCAATAGAACTTTGTCTCATGACTCCAATGTGAAGGGGGGTCGAATGAGTCACCACTGCCACGAGTGGACCATGCTTTCACTATATGCATTCACAGGGGACGGACCTGCGTTCCACCGGTCATCTGAAGTCATTCTAATTCTCCGATTGGAACGTTATTCAAGAAAAATGTAAACAACATTCTAAAGATTGATTCAGTACATCGTTTCTACTGACTGTTATGGAACTTTTGGACATTTCGTCACGTTATAGTGGACGCGCATTGTGACTTTGGAATTGTTTACCAAACGCGCTAACCAAAGTAGCTAATTGGACATAAATAACGGACATTTTCGAACAAATCAAGCATTTATTGTGGACCTGGGATTCCTAGGACTGCATTCTGATGAAGTGCATCAAAGGTAAGGAAACATTTATCATGCATTTTCTGGTTTCTGTTGACTAATACATGGCGGCTAATTTGGCTACTGTTCTGAGCTCCGTCTCAGATTATTGCAAGTGTTGCTTTTTCCGTAAACTTTTTTTGAAATCTGACACAGTGGTTGCTATTCACAAGAAGCATTGCCTGATGTGAACCATGCCTCAAACAAAAGATCTCAGAAGACCTAAGATTAAGAATTGTTGACTTGCATAAAGCTGGAAAGAGTTACAAAAGTATCTCTAAAAGCCTTGATGTTCATAAGTCCACGGTAAGACAAATTGTCTATAAATTGATCAAGTTCAGCACTGTTGCTACTCTCCCTAGGAGTGGCCATCCTGCAAAGATGACTGCAACAGCACAGCGCAGAATGCTCAAGGAGGTTAAGAAGAATCCTAGAGCGTCAGCTAAAGACTTACAGAAGTCTCTGGAACATGCTAACATCTCTGTTGACGGGTCTACGATACGTAAAACACTAAACAAGAATGATGTTCATGGGAGGACACAATGGAAGAAGCCATTGCTGTCCAAAAAAAACAATGCTGCACGTCTGAAGTTTGCAAAAGAGCACCTGGATGTTCCAGGCGCTACTGGCAAAATATTCTGTGGACAGATTAAACTATACTTGAGTTGTTTGGAAGGAAAGCACAAAAAAGGCACAGCACACCAACATCAAAACCTCATCCCAACTGTAAAGTATGGTGGAGGGAGCCTCATGGTATAGGGCTGCTTTGCTGCCTTAGGACCTGGACAGCTTGCTATCATTGACGGAAAAATTAATCCCAAAGTTTATCAAGACATTTTGCAAGAGAATGTAAGGCTATCTGTCCGCGAATTGAAGATCAACAGAAGTTGGGTGATGCACCAGGACAACGACCCAAAACACAGGAGTAAATCAACAACAAAATGGCTTCAACATAAGAAAATACGCCTTCTGGAGTGGCCCAGTCAGAGTCCTGACCTCAACCCAATAGAGATTCTGTGGCATGACCTCAAGAGAGTGGCTCACACCAGACATCCCAAGAATATTGCCGAACTGATACAGTTTTGTAAAGAGGAATGGTCGAAAATTCCTCCTGACTGTTGTGCAGGTCTGAACCCGCAAATACAGAAAACTTATGAGGTTATTGCTGCCAAACGAGTTATTAAATCCAAGGGTTCACATATGTTTTGCACCCTACACTGTGAATGTTTACAGTGTGTTCAATAAAGACATGAAAACGTATAATTGTTTGCGTGTTATTAGTTTAACGTGGAAGGACCACCAGGGGGCAGGCTGTGCCCACTGATAGTAGCCCAGCCCGGCATGTGAGTAGAGGGGATTCGAGGCAGTTAAGCACACCTGGCGGCACTAATCACCAAATCTTTTCCTCCTATATAAGATACGGGAGAACCAGTAGTGGGGGGAGCTCGGTGGAAAAAGGACGTGTTGATTCTCCAAACGGATTACTTACCTGACAGACGACAGAAGAAAGGAACTGATTACCTCACGGGAATGGCAAAAACTGATTCATCATAACCAGAAATTAGCTCTCCACGAACGTATAGTTAAGACAGTGACACACCCGTGAATTATGTTATAGTTAGAAGTTACTCTCCTTGTTTTCTTTATTCCTGTAAAGAAGATTTGTGTTATCCTTTTGAGATCCTCCTTGGTTGTGTGGGCATGTGGGAGAAGAAAAGATACCTCCATAGAGAACATTTTTCCATGACAAAACCTGCTCCCGACTTGTTTATTCCACCTTTCCGCTTTAGAGCAACAGACAAAATACTTGATCCGCTCACATTAAACAGTCTGTTTTTACCCATTGTTGTTGTCTAGTCTCTGACTGTTAAAATTATATGACAGGCTATTTCATCAAATCGATTACTTTTATCATTCAATCAACGTTTGATTGATTACATGATTGAATTAAACATGCAACAATTCACTCGTTAATAACCTGAGGCACCACAGAAGAGTGTTTATAGAGCTGCTGTCTTCCGAATAAACTCTTAAAGATCTGAAGATCTTTTATATCAGTAGCAGTCAATTAGTAATTCGCACCTTATTCAGTCTCATCTGAACGTCGTAAAATTCTTGGTTATCGTCACAAACCCTGGCTAACAAGTTGAATCAGCAATACAAAAATTGGCTTAATTATTTATTTACTAAATAATCACACAGAATTACATATACACAGGATGGATCATACATCGATTTATAATCATGTTGTAACGGCATTCTTCCTCTTTTGAGGAGGAGTAGCGAGAAGGATCGGAGGACCAATGCACAGAATGGTAAGTGTCCATAACGTTTATTTTAAGATAAACTGAACACTATGAAATATAAAACAATAAACATGAACGAAAACCGAATGTCACGAATCCCTTTTCCTGAGTCTGTTTTTTTCCCACCTATTTACTCCCATCAACTCACCACCGCTGCCCGCTACGCCACCTGAATATATCTACCCATTCACATTCACTTGTAAATAAATACTCACCTTCTTCCTACTCCCCTTGTCCTGGTCTGCTTCTGGGTTCGATTTTGAAAAAAACGTGACACCGAAACAGTACCGTGTGGCAACAAACACTCACACGGAAACAAACACCCTCAACTCAAAAGTGAAACCCAGGCTCCCTAAGTATGATTCTCAATCAGAGACAACTAACGACACCTGCCTCTGATTGAGAACCATACTCGGCTGAACTCACAACCCCAAAATAGAAAAACACACATAGACTGCCCACCCCAACTCACGCCCTGACCATAAATAAAGACAAAACAAAGGAAATACAGGTCAGAACGTGACGCATGTCATAAAAGAAATAGTCCCTTGCGGACAAAACCGATATGATGGCTGGTTACACAAAGAAAGGGGTGTTGGGTTTGAATGAAAGAGCGGAAGACTGAGGGACAAAGGGGATTGGGTCTCTATCGGACTTTGAGAAGCTATGCTACCATAAATACAGAATCTTATGCATTCTAATAACCGCCCATTCGGAAAAGGAAAATACAAGATATATATTTACACTAACCTGCGCTTCGATAGATGGGTCAAAGATGGAAGACTAGTTTTCCCAGCAGAGATCGCCACTGTCTTTTGAAGAATCTTACTGGTCTTGGTATTGGGCAGATACGTTGTACCGTGTCATTCTTATTATGGAGATTTTCTGTCCTTCCCAAGGCCAGGTACATTTACAGCTGCAGCCGATAGCTCAACCTCTAGGATGTATCACTTCTTCTTTAGTGAATAAGAGTTCAACGTTCATACCATTTTGCATAATCAGCTTGTGCTGAATTCTGGCTGGTCTGATCGTCACCTCCACATGATCTGGTCTCATGCAAATTTTGTTATGTAGAGTGGATATTCAACCATTCGCAACCACAGCTCACGCTGGGGTTTGCTTAGTCTGACGTGTATTGTGTCACAGAGGGCTTTTATACTGGAGAAGAGAAGGGTGTGTTTCATCCTTCTCCAACCAATGTGTGTTCACTTGGACGTGGCCACTGAGTGAGCAAAGTTTACTTATGCAAACAATTCTCTTATTTAGAAGGCTAAAATTACATTTAATCTTTTCACAAATAGTTTCATATTTAAACATTTAAATTACACAACAATTCCATGAGAATCTGAATGTGTAGACTTTCCAAGATACAATTTATGTTGTCCTGTCATCAGTAATAATGTCCCAGACAACAACTGATCTGATATCATATTCTTTAAGTACCAACAGATACTTTCAACTGGTTGGATTATATAAATATCGTTCCATTCCATTAAGGATTTTCAAAAGTCAATTTTTGTAGAGTGGAGAGAGAAGGGGGAAAGGTATTTATGGGGGGTCATAAACTGGTGGGGGGAAGAGAGGGAAGGGGTTTTATGACCCTCACCCAACAGTGCAAAGTCATGACATTGTGACTTAGATGAAGATAAGATCACATTGTATGCCCAATTTATGCAGAAATCCACATAATTCCAAAGGGTTCACATACCTTTTCTTGCCACTGTACTGTCTAAATTACTCAGCATGGTATTGTCTCTAATATCATATCTAGGGCGATCATATTTGAAGGTGGGTAGTTAAGGCACTCTCTAAAATGGCACCCTGAATGACAAAGCTTACATTGGGGACACTACAGGGTGGATTTAGCGAACTCTGGAGAAGAGGCTGGGGAAGCTGTGGATGGACCACCTGATGGGGTTTCAGGAAAATCGGGATTGCTTCCACTCCACTGGTGATCCTAGCATAAGACCTCATTAGGTCTTCCATTGCGTGTGTGCGCCTGTGTACATAGTAGGTGCACACGCCAAGGGCAATAAGACCAAAGATAATGGTAACAGTCAGGATACTGTCCGGCACCGTCAAAGAGTGAGTGACAGACCAATCTTTTGGCTTGTAGTCAGTCGGGTCAACTAAAAGTGTCTCATCCAGTACGCTAAGATCAACAGTCATTGGTCCCTTGTACTGGATTTGGTTTTGAATGGTTGGTGGTAACTCAAGGGAACGTTTAGCAAAAGCGTCAGGCATTTCAATATCTATGTCTATTCTGTCGTCGGGAAGTTGGTATAGGGCTAGGTCGTCTATGTGGATAATCGCCCCTTCTGGTACCTTAACAAAAACAGTAAGGTTGGGGAGGTTCAGTTGGGTGTTTGTGTTATGGCGTTCATAAGTCATAGTGGCGGACGCGAACGGGGTGTTAACCAACCATCAATTTCCTACCACCTCCCTTGCTTTTAGTTTGGCTCAACAGCGTTCTTCGCTGATTATAAGCTTAAGTCCTTAAAGGCGCTCAGTGTTATCCCTGAACAATGGTTTGATTAGAGTACACATTAACTTCTTATGGTATAGGGGACGCTAGCATCCCACTTGGCCAAAAGCCAGGGAAAATGCAGCGCGGCAAATTCAAATAAAATGATATAAAAATCCAACTTTCATTAAATCACACATGTAAGATAGTAAATTAAAGCTACACTTGTGAATCTAGCCAACATGTCAGATTTTTAAAAGGCTTTTCGGCGAAAGCATAAGAAGCTATTATTTGACGATAGCACAACAGTAAACAAAGAGGGTAGCATATTTCAACCCTGCAGGCGCTACACAAAACGTCGAAATAAAATATAAAACATGCCTTACCTTTGACGAGCTTCTTTTTTTGGCACTCCAATATGTCCCATAAACATCAGAATTGGTCCTTTTCTTCGATTAATTCCGTCCATATATATCCAAAATGTCAATTTATTTGGCGCGTCTATAGGTTGTTTCTGAATAATGACTAAATGATGGATACATTGAACGTGGAACTATAACTAACAGAATTCTACCCTGTCATTGTATGATTGTAAGAAATTTATTAGAATCATACATCTATAAATCTGATGTGTGTTTTTTTAGTCAGAATTAGAACAAGGACGTTTTGTTCCTTTTTAGTATGTAAGCAAGGTGCAAGTGTGAAACAAAAGATAAAAGGAGCTATCGACAGACAAGCTGTACTACTGTGTTCCTTACAGGACATTCTGTCCCCACCCAGGGAGGGGAGAGACCTTGGGCTTATTGTAGATTGTATAACAGGTGGCAGACAATGTATGAGTAGGAGAAGACTTGTGAACTATATTGTCATTGTTTCTGAGAGGAGGAGGGACATTTATGACGAAATGTGAGGTATATAGACCAATGTACAGGAAATGATAAGCAGAGCTCTCGTAAATAAACATGTTGACTATGGTAGACTGGACTCTGTCTGTTTCATTTGAATAAGAACTTTACAAATTCTTAGAAACAGACAGAGTATTTTAATTGAAGTTCAGTTTATGAACATTGAGAACAAAATTATCTTGACAGTTGTGCACCATTGAGAGTGGCACTAGATGTGAGGAGATTCTATTCATGGCCAAGTAGTCCACTGTACATGTGTTGTGGCGGCAGCGTTGCCTAGTGGTTAGAGCGTTGGACTAGTAACAGAAAGGTTGCAAGATCAAATCCCCGAGCTGACAAGGTACAAATCTGTCGTTCTGCCCCTCAACAAGGCAGTTAACCCGCTGTCATTGAAAATAAGAATTTGTTCTTTACTGACTTGCCTTGTTAAATAAAGGTCAATAAAAAAAGGCCATAGAAGAACTAACTTCACAGAGAAAAATCATCAAACCAATTGGGCATGTTCATGACCTTTACTAGCTTTCCTACCGACGGGAGTTTTTTTTTTCTCTCGCCTGGGCTCTGATAGTTCTGACTGGGTGACTGTGAACTTTTGGAGTTGGGCCAACATATGGGCAGTGTCTAGCTGGGCGTGCTTCACTGCCTGGGTGGTACAGTCAGCCCCGGCCCAACTCAAATGTGCTGCAGGTGGAATGTGTTAGCGGTACACGTTCTCTGCATCTAGGCGGACATACACCGTCTGTGTGTGTACTCTGCAGTTGGTTATAACGAGTCCTGGATCATCATGGAAAATGATTTCCAGAGGGGGTCCGCTCGTGAGTACATCTGCTGGGTTGGTTTTGACCAGGGCGCAGAGTGTCAGGATCAGCCAAAGGAACGCCATCCTATAAAAACACATAATTGGAGATATTGTTTGATTATTTCAGTTGGTTTTTTTTTTGTAAACAAAAATGTTTTGACATAACATTTGCTGATTTACCTATTTCGAACAGCACAGCGCAGGACAAGAGCAGTGACAACGAACGTCTATCTTGTAGCTGGGAAGAGAAGAAAATATTTTCTTAGTACTTCTGACTTGCTAGGTTTCTATTCGGTGCTGGCTTGCACTCCTTCTATTCCCATGTGGGGAGTGTACAACTTGATTTGGTTCCTGTGGACCCAGTGAGGCAGGAACTTTGTTGCGACACCCACGGGTTTGGTGTATATGTAGTACCACACCTTATCCCTGACCTCGAACACCCGTGTGAGGCCTTTTTGTCATAATGGGTCTTGTCACGTTCTGCACTTCTTTCCAACTTTCCTTGAGCGTACGCAAAGGTAGTCTGGAGGTGGGTTTGCAAGTCCGCCACGTATTGATGAGCCGTGTAGGCGGTGGCTGCGGCGACATCTCCTGGTTGGTATAGGAGATGCAGTGGAAGCGTCATTTGCCGGCCCGTCATCATCTTGAATTGTGTTATTCCCGTAGACCTGTTGTGTGTGGCTATGATCGCCATCAGTACCAGTGGGAGTTTGAGGTCCCAATCTGTGGTTGGCTGCCATGTTGCTCCTTTCTACCCTGCTGGAGCTCCTAGGGAGCTCCTGTCACCACAGCGTTGACACACTGCGAAAGCCTCGCCCAAAGGCAGGTTTCTTTTGCGTAGTTGACTACGACATCATGGCTCTGCAGCTTCAATAGCCAAGCCGCTGTTGTGTACAGCACCCTCACGGATTCATTGGCTGGTGACATGTTTCTATGATCACCTTTTGTCCGTCAACATAACTGGTGAAGTGCTTGACCTCCCAGACTGTCGACAGCAGCGCCTTTTCGCAGTCTGAGAACTTGTGTTCAGCAGGGTTGAGTGTTTTGCTCGCGTAAGCAACCACACGTCTGTCTTGGTCATATTTTTGTTACAATCCAGCACAAAATAACATATTTTCTTTGTTGGGGTATACCAGACAGGGTGTCTCACAAAGCAGGTTTTTCAAGGAAGTCACAGCTTCGTCGTGAGTGGCATCCCAAACGAGTGGGGTGTCTTTTCCGGCATAGTTTTCGATGAATTGACGGGAGGAATTACATACTCCCAAGAAGCTGCGTACCTCATGAAGGTTTGTAGGTGTTTTGATGTTGCGGACTGCTTGGATTCTGTTAGACTGTGGCAGGATGCCCTCAGCACCCGCCAGAAGTCCAACATAGTTTACCTTGGTCCTGAACCATTGTCCTTACATGATAGCCAACTTGCAGCCCCGGTTTGAGTAAGAACGTAGTCCATCTCCTTTAGGTGATGTGATCAAGTCTCACTCCTCATGAGAACATCATCTTCATAGATCATCGTCCCCCTGGTGGCTGCATCTGGCATTGCCTTGTGCAGGAAGATGTTGAACTCTGAGGGGGAGTTTGCATACACGAACGGGCAACAATTGAACGTGAAGAGCTTGTTCGAGAAAGAGAAAGCCAACTTGTGTTGGTCACAAGGGTCGACTGTCATGGTCCAGAAACCATTCGCCACATCGACGGTGGAAAAGTACTTGGTGTTTGCCACCTTTAGCAACTCTTGGTTGAGCTATGTCATTGGCCAATGAGACAACAGAACCAGCTTGTTGAGTTGTCTATAGTCAATGGTAAGACGCCATTTACCCATTGGTTCAATAGGCCACACGGGAGCGCTGTACGTACTGTTACATTCCCTGGTTAGCTAATAGGGAGTCGATCATCTCTTTTACCGCCGAGTACGCTGCAAGCAGAATTTTGTATTGTCTCACAAACGTAGGAGCTGCTCCGGGTAGCGTTGGAATACAGCGAGTCTGTTGACCAGATCTCTCTGTGTTTGTTAAACAATTCCCACAACTGATGTTGTTTAGTGTCATTGACAAGTGAGTCTGCCTCTGACAGTAGCTGTAGTACCTGTGCATGGAAACCAGAATATGGTTTGGCGACATCGTACAGGTCTTCATCAGGTGGTGACGGCATGTCAGTGGTGGGGGAATCATCGGCTGTTACCTCACAGTGTGTACCTCACATGCAGAAGGAGATGCGGTATCATCCTCTGTGACAATGGAGTATATCAACAGCTTGTTGTCTTAATCCACATCCAGCCTGAACGTCGATGTGTCGTCAAGTGGTAATAAGGGACTTATTGTGATTGCCTTTGACAGACAAGTAAAACGCATCCCTCCCTCACCATATAGGTCTAGAGAGGAAGGAAGAGGCCCAATCACAGGAACAACAAGTTCAAAATCATGGAAGGAGTAATCAATCAATGTTCCTAGCTGAGTGTGCCGAGGAATGGAAATGTCCGCTTGAGTCAGATTCTGCACCAAAAAGTAAGTGGATCTAGCATTTAGCTCCAACAGCGGGTTACCATTGATACTTAGCCCCAAGTCGAATAGTCATGGAGAGGGTAGGAAGAACGCAGTGGTGCTTTCCATCCAGTAGCCGGGCGCCCGTGTTCAGTCTTACAGAAACCTCTGTGGTTCTTGCCAGTATCACCACGGCAGACTCAGTTATCACTTTGCAAGCTTCAGGAATAGTCTGCCCAGATGCCATCTGCACAAGGTCGAAAGAAAAGGTGTGTTGGGCTGGCTGCGCCAAAGACCAAAGATCTTGGTGTATGGTATCCGAGTTTCACACCCAATCTTACCAAAATGTCCACTAGTGAAATACTTCCTTGGTTCCAATGTGGAGTAATAGCGCACACACCCCTAAAGCGTTGAGTGTCGTCTGGGGAGTCGTTCCCAGTGGGAATCTGAACGTTTTCGAACCAGATTGCCAGTATGGCATCCTCAACCATTGTGCCGTTTAGGCACACGCCACCTATCAGTGGAGGGCGGTATGTGTCGGCTGGTGATTCACCCAAGCCGCACAGGAAAACCTCATGTTCGGTTCATTCCCGAATTGAACTTGTCACCCTGTCATTTGCCACAAATGGCGGACTCATGACTAAGTTCACCTGGGGTACGTCAGTTGATGACGTCGAACCCTCGTCGTTGCATAATGTATTGCATGTAGCCTTTGACGAAGGCGGTGAAGTCAACGGAGTTGGCATAGTTATTTGTGACCAGACTTGGTTGGTTTTCCAATCCATTAGTGGTACCAAACGGTCAATTAAATCTATCCCAATCAGCATCTGTTCGGTGTCAATTCTACTCACCTACACAGGGTAGATATGTGACACGCTTTTGAATTTCAGTTTTAGTAGGAGACGCTTGGTTAGAGACGAGGTAGCTTGGGTGAAAACACGAAGTGTAGTGTCGCAACATTAGCCTGTTTCCAGGTCCACTGTCCTTTTGAGTTCATCCAGCAAAGTTTGAGATATGAGGGAATTAGTCAAACCCGACTCTATCAGTGCATCACATGTCAAACAGTCTTCTAAGACTGCTTTGAGGTATGGCCTATTTGAGTTGTTTTTTCTCGTAATTTCACCAACAAACTGGAGTGGGTTGGAAGAACGGAGTGGTGGGTCATCTGTGTCGATTTTCATGACAGATAAGCCACCTTTGTGACCCAGTGGGTCCTCTATCGAATAAGAGAGGACTCAGCTGTTGCAACATTGCTTACCTTGACTATCTCCACATCTGTATCAGAGTCTGTAGACAAAACCTGTGGGCTTGTGTTTAGATCGAGCGGGCCCTGGACAGGGATTTGAGTGAGGGCGGGTGTAATGTGAACGTTGACGTCCTTGCGAACTGAGAACATTTCAGGGGACTCGTTCTCCGGCAATTTTACACCTAGTCATGGTGACCTATCCTTGTCCTCTTTCTCAAATTTCTTCCGCTGCTGTACATCTCTTATCTGAGCTTCTAGAAATATTTGATCGTCATTGAACCCTTTGTTGCTCTTGTTACGCTTGTTACCCTTGTGCCCTGACCCTTTGAGAGGGTTAGGTGCAGGAACGTAGCGTCCAGATCGATCTCTACGGGAGCTGTTCTGTTGGGGACGTTCTTTATAGCTATCGTTACTGCGGTGGTTATCGGTGTGGTGGTTACTTGGTAGCCACCCAACTTGTGCGTCATCTTTTGCCGCTCCTGTCCCTAGCCAATGAGCTGTCGTGTTTGCAAGTCGCAGAACCACTGATTTCTATTTTCAAAGCCATGGCAACTTTAGCGTAGTCGTTTTGCACGCGTTGCTGTTGTAGACGGATGAACCTTGTAATGTGTCTGTTAGACGTTCGCTTCAACAGGATAAGGTGTCATAACCGGTCCATCCCCCTTCCCCTCTTCTGTGGGTAAGAGGGTCTGGTAGTTGTCAGCTATTTACCAAGCTGATGTGAGGCCTTTGATCCTCACCCAGGAGAGTCATGACAATTATTAAAGTGACTAGTGTTCCATTATTAAAGTGGCCAGTGATTCCAAGTCCATGTATATAGGGTAGCAGCCTCTATGGTGCTGGTTACGTAACTGGGTGGAAGCTAGCTAGTGATGGCTATTTAACAGTTTGATGGCCATGAGATAGAAGCAGTCTCTCTGTCCAAGCTTTGATGCACCTGTAATGACCTCACCTTCTGGATGATAGCAGGGTGAACAGACTGTGGCTCGGGTGGTTGACGTCCTTGATTATATTTTTGGCCTTCCTGTGACATTGGGTGTTGTAAGTGTCCTGGAGGGCAGGTAGTTTGCCCGTGGTGATGCGTTGGGCAGAACGCACCACCCTCTGGAGAGCTCTGCGATTGCGGGTGGTGCAGTTGCCATACCAGGCGTTGATGCAGCCCAATAGGATGCTCTCAATTGTGCATTTGTAAAAGTGTGTGAGGGTTTTAGGGGCCAAGCCAAATTTCTTCAGCCTCCTGAGGTTGAAGAGGCGCTGTTGCACCAGACTGTCTGTGTGGGTGGACCATTTCAAATCGTCATTGATGTGTATGCCGAGGAACTTGAAGCTTTCCATCTCCACTGCGGTCCCGTCGATGTGGATAGGGGCGTGCTCCCGCTGCTGTTTCCTAAATTCCACGATCAGCTCATGTTATTGTTATTTTCCAGGCACCACTCTCCCAGGGCCCTCACTTCCTCCCTGTAGGCTGTTTTGTCATTGTTGGTAATCAGGCCTACTACTGTTGTGTTGTCTGCAAACTTGATGATTGAGTTGGAGGCGTGCGTGGCCACACAGTCATGGGTGAACAAGGAGTACAGGAGGGGGCTGAGCACGCACCCTTGTGGGGCCCCTGTGTTGAGGATCAGCAAAGTGGAGGTGTTGTTTCCTACCTTCACCACCTGGGGGCGGCCCATCAGGAAGTCCAGGACCCAGTTGCACAGGGCGGGGTTCAGACCCAGGGCCCCAAGCTTAAAGATGAGCTATAGTCAATGAACAGCATTCATACGTTGGTATTCCTCTTTTCCAGATGGGATAAGGCAGTGTGCGGCACGATGGCGATTGCATCGTCTGTGGATCTATTGGAGCAATAAGCAAATCAAATAAAATCCAATTGTATTGGTCACATACATGTGTAAACAGATGTTATTGCAGATGTAGCTAAATGTTTGTGTTTCTAGCTCCGACAGTGAAGTAATATCTAACAAGTAATATCTAACAGTTTCACAAAATATGCGCAATATAGACAAATCTAAGTAAAGGAATGGAATTAAGAATATATAAATATATGGACAAGCAATGTCAGACTGGCATAGGCTAAGATACAGTAGAATAGAAGAGAATACAGTATGTACATATGAGATGACTAATGCAAAATATGTAAACATTATTAAAATGACTAGTGTTCCATTTCTTCAAGTGGTAAGTGATTTCAAGTTTATGTATATAGGCAGCAGCCTCTAATATGCTAGTGATGTCTTTTTAAAAGTCCGATGGCCTTGAGACAGAAGCTGTTTTTCAAATTGAAAGGGGTCTAAGGTGTCAGGTAAGGTAGAGGTGATATGATCCTTAACTAGCCTCTCAAAGCACTTCATGATGACAGAAGTGAGTGCAACGGGGCGATAGTCATTTAGTTCAGTTACCTTTGCTTTCGTAGATACAGGAACATTAGTGGACATCTTGAAGCAAGTGGGGACAGCAGACTGGGATAGAGAAAGATTGAATATGTCCATAAACACTCCAGCCAGCTGGTCTGCACATGTTCTGAGGACACGGCTAAATTGAGCTCAGGTGCATCTTGTTTCCATTGATCATCCTTGAGATGTTTCTACAACTTGATTGGAGTCTACCTGTGGTACATTAAATTGATTGGACATGATTTGGACCGGCACACACCTGTCTATATAAGGTCCCACAGTTGACAGTGCATGTCAAAGCAAAAGTAATTGTCCATAGAGCTCCGAGACAGGATTGTGTCAAGGCACAGATCTGGGGAGGGGTGCCCAAAAAATTATGCAGCATTGAAGATCCCCATGAACACAGTGGCCAAAGATCCCCATATACACAGTGGCCTCCATTGTTCTCAAATGGAAGAAGTTTGGAACCACCAATACTCTTCATAGAGCTGGCTGCCCAGCCAAACTGACCAATTGGGGGAGAAGGGCCTTGGTCAGGGAGGTGACAAAGAACCCAATGGTCACTCAGACAGAGCTCCAGAGTTCCTCTGTGGAGATGGGAGAACCTTTCAGAAGGATAACAATCTTTGCAGCACTCCAACAATCAGGCCTTTATGGTAGAGTGGCCAGATGGAAGCCACTCCTCAATAAAAGGCACATGACAGCCCCGTGGAGTTTGCCAAAAGGCACCTAAAGGACTCCAGGCAATGGAGAAACAAGATTCTCTGGTCTGATGAAAACAAGATTGAACTCTTTGGCCTGAATACCAAGCGTCATGTCTGGAGGAAACCTGGCACCATCCCTGTAGTGAATCATGGTGGTGGCAGCATCATGCTGTGGGGATGTTTTTCAGTGGCAGGGACTGGGAGACTAGTCAAGATTGAGGGAAAGATGATCGGAGCAAAGTACAGAGAGATCCTTGATGACAACCAACCTGCTCCAGATCACTCAGGACCTCAGATTGGGGTGAAGGTTCACCTTCCAACAGGACAACAACCATAAGCAAACAGCCAAGACAACACAGGAGTGGCTTTGGGACAAGTCTATGAATGTCATTGAGTGGCCCAGCCAAACCACGGAGATTGTAGCGTCATACCCAAAAAGACTCAAGGCTGTAATCGCTGCCAAAGGTGCTTCAACAAAGTACTGAGTAAAGGGTCTGAATACTTATGTAAATGTGATATAAGTTTTTGAATTTTAATAAATTAAACATTTTGAAACATCTGATTTGGCTTTGCCAGTATGGGGTACTGTGTGTAGATTGATGAGGAAAACAAGCAATTGAATACATAAGGATATATAACAAAATGCTATAACGTAACAAAATGTGGAAAAAGTCAAGGGGTTTGAATACATTCTGAATGCACTGTATAGTGTGTTTACAATGTAACTTATTTGATTTCTTTACTATGCCACTTTTGTTGCCATTTGACTGTGTGAGAAGCCTGTCAATAAAATTTTTGATTTGACTGGATTTGGTTCTTATTATATCACTTTAGTGTACTAAGAACCAAATCCACTCAAAACACATTTACATTTTTAATGACAGAATTATCACACAGTGAAATAGCAACAAAAGTGACATAGTAATCAAAGTGGCATAGGTTTCAACCAGAGATACCTCTTGTTTCCACTAGCTTCCACAGCCATAAAGTCAAAATAAGGTTAGGCATAAGGTTAGCAGTGTGGTTAAAGTTAGGGTTAAGGTTAGGTTTAAAATACAATTTTAAGAAAATAAATTATAGAAATGTGCGGGTTTATGAAGCTGGTGATGATCATTCTTTTTGTACCCATGATATAATCGTGGAGGAGACTGTGTATCTGTCTCTGTCCGTGCGTACAAGGGGAGATTGACTGCATGCACTCATTGGAGCTGGGGAAGTTAATAGTCGACCGAGGTACTGTCCTGCAGGCATTCAGAAAACAGGATCCCCCATTATAGCGAATGGAAATAAACATTTAAAGAATTCATAGACAATGAATTTGTTTAACACTTTATTGGTTTCTACATGACTCCATATTTGTTATTTCATAGTGTTGATGTTTTCACTATTATTAGAAAATAGTCTAAATAAAGAAAAACCCTAGAATGAGTAGGTGTGTCCAAACTGTTGACTGGAATTGTAGAACAGACACATCACACAGGCGTGTGAACTAAAATATATATATCCCAGTCAAGATTGAAGAATGGGACAAATAGACACAGTGAATTTAAGTCAGTGCTTTCGCCCATAGATGTTTGTATGAATTTGAATGGTTACATACAATACATGTTGACAGAATGGCTGTGAGACAGAGAGTGAGTGTTGCTGTACTCCCAGGTAAGGTCCTTGCTTCCGGTAGTGCTGAAGGCCCCACTATTCAGCATGAAAAAGATGTCTCACCATCCAGGACAATGCAACAGCATACATTGGCCTGATAGGGAGATCACAATAAATACATAATGTACCTTTCATCACAAAAGCCGTGTTAGCATTTATTGCACTATACTGAAAATCCAACCCTTTCTTTAGAGTCATTGATATATTTATTTTGATATGACCTTTGTTTCAACAGGGGTTCCCATTGAAACCAAGGTCTCTTTTACATGGGGGCCCTGCATTTTTACAATTTACACATTTTATAGAATACCAGCAATAGTTAGAATACACACATCAAAAATACAGTCATAGATGACATCTACATATCTCAGCTACCAGGTCTTCAATCAATACACTAAACGGCCTGAGTGGCCACCACAACATCCAATTTCAACAAGATCTGCAGATTGTTCCACCAATTCGGTGGAGACCTCGAGACTTAACTAACCCTTCAAGCATGTTTTGTAACATTTCTTTATACTTCAACAACAAATATATAGCCATTTACATACAATATTCAGTTAATAATCATTGACTGTAATACCGCTAGGGTACTGTGGTGAAGCGACTGCTGTGCAAAGTGTTGGGCAGCAGCTTTCTTCCAGGACCAATATCCACAAAGTGTCTCAGAGTAGGAACAGTGATCTAGGATCAGCCCCCCCTTGTCAATGTATTTGTACTCTGCGTGAAGGCAAAATTGATCCTAAATCAGCACTCCTACTCTTGAGATGCTTTATGAGTATGGGCCCTGGTCTGTCAGCAGCATGCTGCTTTCTGTGATCCAACTCACTCCCCACCTAAAATGCAACAACAACAAAAACATGAATAAGAATGAGTCTAGTCAGTCAGTAATTTAGCTCACTAATGAAACACTCAGGCAAATGTGCACAAGCCTAATCAGCCAAATTATTTGCAGTGTAATTAGGAGGGGCATTTATATTGCTAACTTTTTCAGTCACCAATGCAACTATAAACAGGCAGGGGAACAACGTAGATTGACAAAAAATGTTCAATAGTCAGTAACTAGTCTTTAAAATATAACTAACAGTTGTATAGCTAGTGGTTATTTTCTAGAAACCTAGCGACAGTCCACTTTGCTAGCTAGCTAAGGTGAACTCAACTCAGACTGATGGTGGGAGTTAACATCAGCAAACGTTAGCTAGCTTTCCCCCAGCAGTTTCAATCATGTGAACTATGGAATTTTCTCTACTTCATCAATCAGATGAATAGCTAGCAAATATACAATAAGTGCACAAAACATTAGGAACAGCTTTCTAATAATGAGTTGCACCCTCTTTTGCCCTCAGAACGGCCTTAATTAATTGGGGCATGGACTACAAGGTGTCAAAAGTGTTCCACAGGCCTAAATGTTGAATGTTGACTCCAATGCTTCCCTTGGCTGGATGTCCTTTGGGTGGTGGACCATTCCTGATACACATGTTGAGCGTGAAAAACCCATCACCGTTGCAGTTCTTGACACACTCAAACCTGGCACCTACCCAGTTCAAAGGCACTTAAATATTTTGTGTTGCCCATTCACCCTCTGAATGGCACACATACACAATCCATGTTTTATTCATCTCTAGGTTTAAAAATCCTTATTTAACCTGTCTCCTCTCCTTCATCTACACTGACTGAAGTGGATTAAACAGGTGACATCAGTAAGGGATCATAGTTTTAATCTGAATTCACCTGGTCAGTCTGTCATGGAAAAAGCCGGTGTTCCTAATATTTTGTACACTTAGTGTATGTTTCCCTCACATCTTAAGCTGCCTAAAGTAGAATGAATTATACAGTTAGCTGCTGTGGCAATGTCAATGCCAATGGCTAACCAGAAGTTAGTCTTAAATCAAGACTTCATCCACAGCCAGTACCATCAACCGCTTGCTGAACACGGTAAGTTTTTGAATAACTTTTCTCCATACATCGCTTGATATATAAAACTTTTGCCATAGCCAGTTGGCAAGTATGCTAAATCTGTGCATCCACACGGATCATAAACATGGGTGAAATTAGCAGAAGGTAGGGATTTGGTCTTGGGTTTCCTTTGCTTCATTCTTCACACAACGGAAATCACAATTGTTAAGAGAAGTTGGAGGCCACAGAAGGAGTATTGTATGGCATTGAAGCTCGTTTGGAGGTTAGATAGCCCAGTGTCCAAGGAAGGGCCAGAAGTATACAGAATGGTGTCGTCTGCGTAGAGGTGGATTAGGGAATCGCCCGCAGCAAGAGCAGCATCATTGATATACACAGAGAAAAGAGTCAGCCCGAGAATTGAACCCTGTGGTACCCCCATAGAGACTACTGCCAGAGGACCGGACAACATGCCCTCCGATTTGACACACTGAACTCTGTCTGCAAGGTAGTTGGTGAACCAGGCAAGGCAGTCAATAGAAAAACTGAGGCTACTGAGTCTGCCGATAAGAGTATGGTGAATGACAGAGTCGAAAGCCTTGGCCAGGTCAATGAAGACGGCTGCACAGTACTGTCTTTTATCGATGGCGGTTATGATATCGTTTAGTACCTAGAATGTGGCTGAGGTGCACACGTGACCGGCTCGGAAACTGGATTGCACAGCAGAGAAGGTACGGTGGGATTCGAGATGGTCAGTGATCTGTTTGTTGACTTGGCTTTCGAAGACCTTAGATAGGCAGGGCAGGATGGATATAGGTCTGTAACAGTTTGGGTCCAGGGTGTCTCCCCCTTTGAAGAGGGGGATGACCGCGGCAGCTTTCCAATCCTTAGGGATCTCAGATGTTACGAAGGAGAGGTTGAACAGGCTGGTAATAGGGGTTGCGACAATGGCGGCGGACAGTTTCAGAAATAGAGGGTCCAGATGGTCAAGCCCAGCTGATTTGTATGGGTCCAGGTTTTGCAGCTCTTTCAGAACATCTGCTATCTAGATTTGGGCAAATGAGAAGCTGGGGAGGCTTGGGCGAGTAGCTGCGGGGGGGGGGGGGCTGTTGGCCGAGGTGGGAGTAGCCAGGAGGAAGGCAAGGCCAGACGTTGAGAAATGCTTGTTGAAGTTCACGATTATCACGGATTTATCGTTTGTGATGTGTTAACTTGCCTCAGTGCAGTGAGCAGCTGGGAGGAGGTGCTCTTTTTCTCCATGGACTTTACAGTGTCCCAGAACTTTTTGGAGTTTGAGCTACAGGATTCAAATTTCTGCTTGAAAAAGCTGGCCTTTGCTTTCCTGACTGACTGCGTGTATTGGTCCCTGACTTCCCTGAACAGTTGCAAATCACGAGGACTATTCGATGCTATTGCAGTCCGCCACAGGATGTTTTTGTGCTGGTCGAGGGCAGTCAGGTGAACCAAGGGCTATGTCTGTTCTTAGTTCTGCATTTTTTTAACTGAGCATGCTTGTCTAAGATGGTGAGGAAGTTACTTTTAAAGAATGACCAGGCATCCTCAACTGACGGGTTGAGGTCAATGTCCTTCCAGGATACCCGGGCCAGGTCGATTAGAAAGGCCTGCTCGCAGAAGTGTTTTAGGGAGCGTTTGACAGTGATGAGGGGTGGTCGGTTGACCGCGGACCCGTAGTGGATACAGGCAATGAGGCAGTGATCGCTGAGATCCTGATTGAAGACAGCAGAGGTATATTTGGAGGGCAAGTTGGTCAGGATAATGTCTATTAGGGTGCCCATGTTTACGGATTTAGGGTTGTACCTAGTGGGTTCCTTGATGATTTGTGTGAGATTGAGGGCATCTAGCTTAGATTGTAGGACTGCCGGGGTGTTAAGCATATCCCAGTTTAGGTCACCTAACAGAACAAACAAGCTAGATGGGGGGCGATTAATTCACAGATGGTGCCCAGGGCACAGCTGGGAGCTGAGGGGGGTCGGTAGCAGGCGGAAACAGTGAGAGACTTATTTCTGGAGAGATAAAAAATTTAAATTAGAAGTTCGAACTGTTTGGGCATAGACCTGGAAAGTATGACAGAACTTTGCAGGCTAACTCCTCCCCCTTTGGCAGTTCTATCTTGACGGAAAGTGTTATAGTTGGGTATGGAAATCTCCGAATTTTTGGTGGCCTTCCTAAGCCAGGATTCCGACAAGGCAAGGACACCAGGGTTGGCAGAGTGTGCTAAAGCAGTGAGTAAAGCAAACTAAGGGAGGAGGCTTCTGATGTTGATATGCATGAAACCAAGGCTTTTACGATCACAGAAGTCAACAAATGAGGGTGCCAGGGGACATGAGGGCCTGGGTTTACCTCCACATCACCCGAGGAACAGAGGAGTAGGATAAGGGCGCAGCTAAAGGCTATCAAAACTGGTCACCTAGATGCCCTCAATCCTGTGTGGCTCAGTCGGTAGAGCATGGCGCTTGCAACGCCAAGCGTCGTGGGTTCGATTCCCGCTGGGGCCACCCATATGTAAAAGTAGTGGCCCCAGCCGACTTGTAAGTCGCTTTGGACAAAAGCGTCTGCTAAATGGGATATATTATTATATTATTATATTTAGAGCGTTGAGGACAAGGAATAAAAGGAGCAGATTTATGGGCATGGTAGAATATATTCAGGGCATAATGTGCAGACAGGGGTATGGTGGGGTGCGGGTACAGCGGAGGTAAGTCCAAGTACTGGGTGATGATAAGAGAGGTTGTATCTCTAGACATGCTGGTTATAATGTTTGAGGTCACATGTCACCTGTGGGAGGTGGGACAAAGGAGGTATCAGAGGATTGAGGAGTGGAACTAGAGGCTCCATTGTAAACTAAAACAATGATAACTAACTAACCTGAACAACAGTATACAAGGCATATTGATATTTGAGAGAGACATACAGCAAGGCATAAAGTAATGGCAGGTCTTGATTGGGAGAGCTAGCTAAAACAACAGATGAGACAACAACAGCTAGTCAGCTAACACAGCAACAGCAGGTAAAATGGAGATGATTAAGCAGAGAGGGTCGGATTAACTACACACAGAGCCTGAGTTTGCGGCTGGGGCCGACAGATAAAACGCAAATAAACAGAATGGAGTACCGTGATTAATGGTCAGTCCAGCAGGCATCAGCTATGTAGCCAAGTGATCATAGTGTCCAGGGGGCAGCAGTAGATGGAACAGGGAAGCCGCCACTACGCTAGCACGCAGCGTTTAAAGTTAGTAGCCCGGGGGTGGTCTGCTCAGACAGAGGGGGTCTGCTCAGACAGAGGCCGGTTGAAGGCACAGCGGATGTATTCATCGGCAACCAGACGTGGTGGTGCTGTGGGGCACCGTGTTGACAGAGAATCCAAGCCAGACGGCGAAAGAGGTATTGTAGAATTTTGTTTGCTAGCCGGGAGATGTGCCTGGCTTACGGCTAACTGGTGCTAGCTTCGTGGGAGTGGTGTTAGCCACCATAGCCAATCGGTAGCAGCGGTGATCCGGTGCCAAGTTCCAGAGTTTACAGCAAGGATCCTGCGGAGTATTGGGCTCTAGCCGTGTATGAGTGGGGTTCGGGTGAACAGCTGAGTAGGCCGGGAGGTGGGTCTCAGGGATAGCGTCGGTACTGGGTGCCACGGAGGGTGCAAGCTAGCTGTGAGCTAGCTAGCTGCAAGCTAGCTGTGAGGATCAGAAGTAGTGGCTCAGGGATCACGGCAGGAATCCGGCATTGTTGTGGAGAGACAGTCCGATACTGGTAGGTTGGCGAGTAATATCCAGGCTAAGAACAGGGCTGGTGTCTGTGCAGAAGGTAAAAGCTGCTAGCAGTGGCTAAAAATGACTAAATAGCTTGTAGCTAATTAGCTGGTTAGCTTCTGGAAGTTCTTGAATGTGTTCCAAAGTAAAAAATAATAGCGATTCCGTATCACATTGGGTGAGGCAGGTTACCGGAAGGTATAATCGAATTAAAAATCGAAAAGAGATATATAATGAAATATATATACAAAAAAATATGAAAAATACAAAAGTACACGAGAGGACGAGAGTACACGCCTACACCATCTTGGGATACTGTGCTGACTTTTGCGTCAATGAAGTTGGCACAAAAGTTTTTTGAGGTGAGAAGACGTCTGTTGTGCCAATGCAAGTGAGTGACGCAGCATATTACACTGAGCAGCAGAGAAAAGGCACCAACAAGTCACGTTCTCAAGACAACCAGAAGAGGGGGCCATTGCCCGGCACAAATCCACTGGACAGGTATGGAAGGAGATCAAAATGTGCTATTTGTCAAAGCACCACTGGGTTAAAGACTGTCCTCATGAAAATGAACAGGTTAAACTAACAGAGGAAAATATAAACACAGAAATTGAGCAACATTACATCAAACGAATCTGCTTCTGATAGTGAGATCTTTATAGTTGAATCCTTAGGATCTGCCGTGATTGATACTGAGATCTTTATGGTTGAATCCTTAGGATCTGCTGTGATTGATACACAGTGTGTGGTAAAAAATGGCTTGATAGCTGTGTCAGTGAACTAAATATCAAAGAAGTACAAAATATGATTGACACACCAAACAACAGAGCTTTCAAATTTGTAGACGGGAGAACCGTCCATTCTACCAAGAGAATCAAGATACCAGCAAAAATGTGTTAACATGTGTTAACAGACACAAACCTACCAGATGTCTCATCCAATGATATGGACACTGAAACTGACACAGGAAATGGAGCAGAGACCTTCAACCATGCCACTGGTAATACTGTTGAGGATTCAAATGAACATTCAACAACAGACACATGTGTTAAGACAGCATGGTTGTTCCAATCTGAAAACTGGACAGAAAGGGGTATTCCACACACAGCAACCGTCATTGGACGAGCAGGTAAAGCCCAAGGAAAACACCAGAACTGGTCCAACTTGCAGTACTCTGAACCAGCTACACTTCCTGGTACAACAGGGTCAGCAGACCTGTCACTTATCAGATTTCAACCAATGAAAAATTGCAAAAAACAGAATGACATTCAAAATAATGATGAACTTGAAACAAAGGATGTGTCATTTGACTCTAAACTAGATGAGCTCAGTAATTTTAAGAAAAATGGAGTGTTTGAGGAAGTCAAAGACATTGACCAAACATGTGTCTCAATAAGATGGGTGTGTACCCTTAAAGACCTGAAATAGTGCCAAAAGGCTGCTTAACAACTCCCAAAAGACTCATCTAGTGGCTTGAGGTTTAGAGGAGCTGGCTGCTAAACAACTCCCAAAAGACTCATCTAGTGGCTAGAGGTTTAGAGGAGCTGGCTGCTAAACAACTCCCAAATGACTCATCTAGTAGCTAGAGGTTTAGAGGAGCTGGCTGAATATGTTGAAAACATATACTGCCACTATTTTCACCACAAAGAATAACAGTGTTATTTTAATATGATTTGACTCTTTGCAGGCTGTCAGGCTGTCTATTCATGGAGGAAGGCTGTGCTTCTCTGGTCTCAGCTCTGAGGTCAAACCCCTCACACCTGAGAGAGCTGGACCTGAGCAACAATCACCCAGGAGATTCAGGAGTCAGACTGCTCTCTGCTGGACTGGAGGATCCACACTGCAGACTGGAGAAACTCAAGAATGTAGAGGGTTTATGTCAATGTTCAGATAAGACTTATCAGACTAGTTAATACAAACATTCTTATCACCTCTTGGACAAAGTTATATGCTGACTGTGTGTGCGTCCTGTGTGTGTCCTGTGTTTGTCCTGTGTGTGTTGTTACGGAGTCTAGTTGATAGGTAATCGACTAGCCGGACTGTTCCCCGGACTCCAGTTGTACGAATTTGTACAATGCACTAACAAGGCTATTGAACCTGACATTGGTGTCTGTCTGTATTTATTTATCCAACATATCATACTGAAACATGGTATCAGAAGTGGCTCGGAAAACACACGTTTGTTATTTTTGTAGCTATGTACAGTATATGCGCAGTTACGTTCCATATGCAAACACACGCCGTTTCCTACTCACAACACTGATCAACTCGTTGTTAGCTAGCATCACTACCTACGTCGATGACTGAAGGCAAAGAAATCTCATATTCCATTGCTATGGCAGCGAACATTCCACCACCAAATCCCATGATTCTCACAGGGGACTGGAATACTAATTGGGACAACTTCAGGGATGAATTCGAGGTCTATGCGCTGGCGACCGGTCTACATGAGAAACCCAACGAGGTACAAGCTGCAACTCTGAGGAGTTTAATGGGCAGCGAATGCAGGCATATCTACCGGCACAATCTCACCCTCACAGCACGACAACAGGATGATGCAAAGGCTATATTGGATGCATTGGAGAATTACTTCAAACCCGCCAGAAATGTAATTTACGAGCGGTTCGTTTTCGGAAGCTGCAAACAGGAAGAGGGTGAGTCAGTACACAAATTTGTAACCCGTTTGAGAGAGAAATCCGCCACTTGTGAATACGGGGGATTGAAAGATGAATTGATTCGTGACAAAATAGTGCTGGGAATTGCAAATGAGGATACACGCCGGCGTCTACTGAGAGAGAGAGGCTTAACATTAGTAACTGCCATGGAAATGTACCGCACTGCTGAAGTCACTGACATGAGCATGAGAGCAATGGAAATCGAAACCCCACGCTCCGACGTTGATACTGTTCACGCTGTTGCTAGGCAGACATTCAGACTAAACCAATCGAGGCAGAGCAATTCACCACGAACGGTGAACACAGAGAGCCCCGTAGCATGTAAATACTGTGGGAATACACACACACGTGGCAAAGAGCACTGCCCTGCCTACGGAAAACCATGCAGAGCTTGTGGAACTAATAATCATTTTGCAAAAGTGTGACTCAAAAGCAAAAGAAGGGTGAGTGAGGGCAAGATTCACTGTGTCGATGATGTCACTCAATGTTCAGAGCTGAACAGTGAAAGTGACATTTACATGCATGAATCCATTGGGGCTGTACACTCAAGAGGGAAGAAATGGTTTGTGACACTACGATTACACAACAAGAAACAACAATGTCAACTGGATTCTGGTGCTACATGCAACGTAATGAGCTACAAAGACAAAATCAATATGGCACCTGACACACATCTATTGCCCAGCGATACTAGACTAAAGCTGTACTCAGGAGAGCTAATGAGCTCTATGGGCACCTTTGAGACCGAATGTGTTATTCGGGGACTCAAACACAAGCTGGAGTTTGAGATTGTAAAAACCAGTCAACATCCTCTCCTCTCAGGCTCTACATGCGAACGCCTGGGACTGATGCAGTTCACTGTACCAAATGACCTGGACATTGTGGATCATGTCCAGCATGGACCCCTGTCCAAAGAACAACTACTCAGCAGATATGACGATGTATTCAACATGCCCGTTGAATCTGTGCCTGGGGAGGTACACTTTGAAGTGGATGAGAGCATCACTCCAGTCCAGTGTGCTCCTCGCAATGTGCCCATTGCAATGAAAGTGGCTGTGAAGGCCCAGCTGGACAAGTATGAGGCCGATGGCCACATGACATCTGTGACTGAACCAACAGACTGGATCAGCAATATGGTCATAGTGAAAAAAACAGAGAATCTGAGGGTCTGTATCGACCCAACGCATCTGAACCAAGCACTGAAATGATCCCACTTACATCATGTCGACACTAGAGGATGTCCTCTATAAGCTTCCCAAGGCCAGGATTTTCACCTTGTTGGATGCCCGAGATGCATTCCTTCAATGCAAGCTGGATGAAGAAAGCAGCCTCATGACTACCTTCTAGACCCCCTGGGGTCGGAAACGCTGGCTCAAGCTCCCGTTTGGTGTCTCAGTGGCGCCTGAGATATACCAACGTAAGCAGCACGAGTTACTGGCTGGGCTCAAAGGCATTGAACCCATCGCTGATGATGTCCTGATCGTAGGCTGTGGTGACACAGACGAAGAAGCAGAACGGGACCACGATGTGAAGCTCCTGGCACTGATGGAGCGCTGCCGATCAGTTAAGCTTCGCCTTGGCCTGAAGAAGCTGCAGTTCAAGATGAAAGACGTCCACTTCCATGGCCACATTCTCTTGGCAAAAGGCCTGAAGCTGGACCCAGACAAGGTCAGAGCGATCCTCGATATGCCAAACCCGTCTGATGCAAAAGGAGTACAGCGTCTCATCGGCTTTGCAAACTATCTTGCAAAGTTCATGCCACACCTATCAGCAGTCTGTGAGCCTCTGCGCCGGTTGCTGGACAAAGACACACCATGGCACTGGCTACCCAAGCACGAGGCCGCAGTGCAGGAGATGAAATCTCTGGCTTCATCCATGCCAGTGTTGCGCTACTACGACGTCATGAAGCCTGTCACAATCCAGAGCGACTCCAGCCAAAGGGGACTTTGCCGGAAGGCCAGCCCGTTGCGTTTGCCTCGAGAGCGCTCACCCCCACCGAACAAAACTATGCACAAATTGAGAAAGAGTGCCTCAGCATCGTCTTCTCCTGCCAGCGATTCCATCACTACTTATATGGGCGAGACCTGGTCACCGCTGAAACTGACCACAAACCACTCATTGCCATATTCAGTAAACCTCTCCTCAACGTGCCCAAGAGGCTTCAAAGCATGCTCCTGACTCTGCAAAACTACAGCCTGAAGGTCGTCTACAAGCCAGGACCAGAGATGTACATCAGTGACACACTGAACAGGGCAACAACACAATGTACAGGCAGAGGCACTGTCTATCAGCGGCAGGCCATCTGTTCGCTACAGCAGGAACAACAAGATGTTCAACAGATCAATCAGGCAGACTACTTAAATGTCACAGATCACCGCCTAGCCCAGATAAGGCAACACACTGACAAGGATGAACACCTACAGTCACTGAAGTCCATGGCTCCTGCAGGTTGGCCATACCTGAAAGAGGAGACACCTTTCACAGTGAGAGAATACTGGACCTTTCGAGATGAGATCAGTGTGCAAAATGGCGTCTTGTTCAGAGGTCAGAAGGTCATTATTCCCAAATCACTACGTCCAGAGATGCTTACCCGCATACACTCCAGTCATGTTGGAGGTGACGCATGCTACCGCCAGGCTCGTGAAACATTATACTGGCCAAACATGCAAGCAGAAATTAAAGACTTTGTCAGCAACTGTACCACATGCAACGAGTACGCTCATGAACAGCAAAAGGAAACCATGATGTCACACGAACTGCCCACAAGGGCCTGGCAAATCGTCAGCATGGACTTATTCAGCCACAGACAAAAGGACTATCTTGTAATTGTTGATCACTACTCTGACTTTTGGGAAATTGAACTGCTCCCTGACTTGTCTGCAGAGACGGTCATAAAGCGCTGCAAGGCGCAGTTTGCAAGGCAAGGTCAGCCTGACAAGGTAATCACGGACAATGGCCCACAATTCACTGCACTGTTCAAGCGTTTTGCCTCAGAATGGCAGTTTGACCACGTGATCTCCTCTCCAAGACACCCAAAAGCAAATGGCAAGGCAGAATCAGCTGTCAAGATTGCAAAAAAACTGTTAAGCAGGGCCTTGCGCGACAGCAACAACCCATGGAAAGCGATCTTACAGTGGAGGAACACACCCACCGAAAACATGGACAGCAGCCCAGCACAACGCCTTCTGTCCAGACGTCTGAAGACTACCATCCCCGTAGCTAACAAGCTACTTGAGCCCTGCGTCATGGTTGGCGTCACGGACAAACTGCGTCACAGAAAGCAGCTCGCTAAGTGCTTCTACGACCGGACTGCTCGAGACCTACCAGAGCTGGAGGTGGGTGAAACGATAAGGATGAAACCGCTGCCGGGAGACCACACAGGACTTTGGAGGCTGGGCACATGCCTACAGAGAGTTGCACCACGTTCTTACCTGGTGGATGTTGGTGGCTCCCTCTATCGTCGCAATCGGGTGGATCTGCGCGTAGCAGAGCAGACAAACCAGAACACGCCATACACTCACCTAGATGAGCTGGATCACAGTCCAGGCCTAAGGGTAAGGGGCGCAGAATTGAGACATGGGCCAACTGAAGTTGAGGCTTCTACCCCACCAAGCTCTCCAGCTCGTGCCCCTAATCCTACCCCTGTCAGAGCCAATACTTACTCATGGGTGGGTCGGCTGTGCACGCCACCGGACAGGCTTACTCTGTAAGCAAGGGACTGTTAACTTGCCCTCGGTTAATTAAAATATTATTTTTTTCTTAAATAATAAAATTAAATCAAAAAAGGAAGATGACAACTGAAGTAAAAAGAAAATGTAATGCCTTTTCTATTGTTATGACCTGATTATTAAGAACTTAAATGTTATGCCTTTATGTTTGCACTTTCTATTGAAAAGGATGATGTTACGGAGTCTAGTTGATAGGTAATCAACTCGCCGGACTGTTCCCGGGACTCCAGTTGTACGGATTTGTACAATGCACTAACAAGGCTATTGAACCTGACATTGGTGTCTGTCTGTATTCATTTATACAACATATCATACTGAAACATGTGTGTCCTGTGAGTGTGTAACATATCTCATGCAAATCATAATAGTGAAAAAGTAACAGTGAACGAAAAACCACAGACAACTAAATTACCGTCAAACACTCAGGGTTTATTTGGAGAAAAAAAAGGTAAAGGGGGGCGGGAAAACGGGCTGAGCTGGACCCAAGGAAAGAAACAATTATCCAAAAACACCCCTAAGCTAGACTAGCCTACTTCAATACAGCTAACTAACTAACCAAAAATACAGTGGGTGGTCCGCCCAGTTCTAAATAGAGTTCTTAGACAAAGTAGTCCTACGGGTAGTGTATGATATAACATAATTCCGGACAAATGTGACAAAAACCAAAAGAGAACTCAATCCACAGAGAGAGATTGAGACACAGAGAGACTGAGACACAGAGAGATCGAGCTCCAGAGAAAACAACTGACTGTGTATTCAAGGGAAAGGGGATGTGATTGAGAAAAGGAGCAGGCGTCTTCAGATTAGCGATTGGGGAATGATGATTGTTAGGACAAACATTCTTACAACCCTAAAGTGAACAAAATTATATGCTGACTGTGTGTTTCCAGTGTGTTTGTCCAGTGTTTGTCCAGTGTGTTTGTCCAGTGTGTGTCCAGTATGTGTGTGTCCAGTGTGTGTATGTCCAGTGTGTGTGTGTGTGTGTGTGTGTGTGTGTGTGTGTGTATGCGTGTGCGTGTGTGTGCATGTGCGTGTGTGTGTGTGTGTGTGTGTGTGTGTGTGTGTGCGTGTAATTAATGGGAATAAGTGTGTTAAATATTACCATACAGTATAACATATCATCATTCAACAAGTCTCAGGTTACATTAACTTCTCCTTTTGATACCTAAAAACATCTACATTAAATTAATTAGTGAAAAGTGAGTTAACATTCTAATGTGAATGATGATGATTTCTAATATTGTGTCTGGTTTCATCCATCAGATGTCTGTGATCTCACACTGGACCTAAACACAGTAAACAGATGCAGAGGAGCAGCCGTATCCTGATCACCCAGAGAGATTTAAAGACTGGTACCAGGTGCTGTGTAGAGAGGGTCTGACTGGGCGCTGTTACTGGGAGGTAGAGTTGAGTGGGAGGGAGGTTGTTATAGGAGTGACATATAAAGGAATCAGCAGGAGAGGAGGGGGTGACGACTGTTGTCTTGGATGCAACGACAAGTCCTGGAGTCTGCAATGCTATGACAACAGTTACATTGCCAGGGACAATAATAAACCCACTGTCATAGACTTCCCCTCCTCCAGATCCCACAGAGTAGGAGTGTATCTGGACTGGTCAGCCAGCACTCTGTCCTTCTATAGAGCCTCCTCTGACACATTGACCCACCTGATCACATTCACCTCCACATTCACTGAGCCCCTCTACACAGGGATTGGGGTTTGGAATGTTGACTCCTCAGTGTGCCTGTAAATTATAACCACACACACACACACACACACACACACACACACACACACACACACACACACACACACACGCACACACACACACACTGTCTTGGCCAAAAGTTTTGAGAATTACTTTTTTGTCTTTAGATATTTTTGTCAGATGTTACTATGGGATACTGAAGTATAATTACAAGCATTTCATCCCTGTGCCTTTTGCAGAATTACAGTCTGTTTCTGGTGTTTTTCCTGGAGAGAAGTGGCTTCTTTGCACCCTTCTTGACACCAGGCCTTCCTCCAAAAGTCTTCGTCTCACTGTGCTTGCAGATGAACTCACACCTACCTGCTGCCATTCCTGAGCAAGCTCTGTACTGGTGGTGCCCCGATCCCACAGCTGAATCAACTTTAGGAGACGGTCCTGGCGCTTGCTGGACTTTTTGGCCACCCTGAAGCCTTCACAACAATTTAAACGCGCTCCTTGAAGTTCTTTTTGATCCGATAAATGGTTGATTTATGTGCAATCTAACTGGCAGCAATATCCTTGCCTGTGAAGCCCTTTTTGTGCAAAGCAATGATGACGGCATGTGTTACCTTGCAGGTAACCATGGTTGACAGAGGAAGAACAATGATTCCAAGCACCACCATCCTTTTGAAGCTTCCAGTCTGTTATTCAAACTCTATCAGCATAACAGAGTGATCTCCAGCCTTGTCCTCGTCAACACTCACACCTGTGTTAACTAGAAAATCACTGACATGATGTCAGCTGGTCCATTGGTGGCAGGGCTGAAATGAAGTGGAAATATTTTGGGGGCATTCAGTTAATTTCAATGGCAGAGAGGGACTTTGCAATTATTTGCAATTCATCTGATCACTCTTCATAACATTCTGGAGTATATGCAAATTGCCATCATACAAACTGAGGCAGCAGACTTTGTGAAAATTAATATTTGTGTCATTCTCAAATTTTGGCCACGACTGTACACACACACACACACACCACACACTCACACACACACACACACACACACACACACACACACACACACACACACACACACACACACACACACACACACACACACACACACACACACACACACACTGGACACACACGCTGGACACATCATTACGTTTGCCGATGACACAACAGTGGTAGGCCTGATCAACAACGAGACAGCCTACAGGGAGGAGGTCAGAGACCTGGCCGTGTGGTGCCAGGGAAACAACCTCTCCCTCAACGTGATCAAGACAAAGGAGATAATTGTGAACTACAGGAAAAAGAGGACTGAGCACACCCACATTCTCATCGACGGGGCTGCAGTGGAGCAGGTTGAGAGCTTCAAGTTCCTTGGTGTCCACATCACCAACAAACTAACATGGTCCAAGCACACCAAGACAGCCGTGAAGAGGGCACGACAAAACGTATCCCCCCTCAGGAGACTGAAAAGATTTGGCATAGGTCCTCAAATCCTCAAAAGGTTCTACAGCTGCACCATAGAGCGCATCAGTGCCTTGTATGGTTGCATCAGTGCCTTGTATGGCACCTGCTCGGCCTCCGACCGCAAGGGACTACAGAGGGTAGTGTGAACTGCCCAGTACAGTACATCACTGGTGCCAAGCTTCCTGCCATCCAGGACTTCTATACCAGGCAGATGTGACTAATAGAATTGCATATGGTTTGGTTTGACCACACACTCACACTGGACACTTACACACACACGTCTTCCTATAATTGTGAGGACGTTGACACAGGATCCTCTAATGAGGACCATATTGATATAAATGGGAACTAACAGAAACCTCATTCCTTCACTAAGTGGTCCCACAAACACAGATATCACTTCAAAACCTGAAAAACTCCAATGGAAAATTATACATGCAGTGCACCAGTCTTGTGAGGTCCGGTAGTTGCTAGGCAGTTTCCGGATCACAGGTTCTAGAACAGCTTCTATCCCAGTTCTATCTGCCTGTTACATCAAGTACCCTAAGTATCTATTACTTTTAATACCTGCAAATGACAAATAAACTACTTGAACGCCTTGATTGTAAGAATATGTTTAAGATAAATACACAAGACAGAGGACGAGAAGTCAATAGAATTAATGATCAATGGAAATTGTTTTTTTTTTCTGTAATAGGGAATTATTTATCAATGGGTCAGAGATATGTGAGCCTGAAATAGGAAACTTGTTATTTGGCCATTGGCTCAGTTGATCTGCAAGGACTTCTAATTGGTCAACCAGAGACTATTAAGGGGGGGGGGGGTTATAAAACTCGATCTTGTCCCTTTGATCTGTGGATATAATCATCACAGGCGAGAATTACTGGAGAGCATCACTGAGGACAGGGGAGAATGACCATCTACTTCCAAGCATGATTTGTTCTATTTGAATGAACCTATTTTCCTCCCAATGATTTCCTTCGGGGTTTGTGTTATTAAAGAATAACATCAACTTTAAAGAATAACATCAACATTTAACATGACTGTCTACAGCCAACTAGGCTGTTGGCGTCTGACAAGAGGTGAAAATATTACAGGAATATTCTGCAAATGTTGATGAAGACGTCACTCAATGCACCCAAAACAACATGCAGTCTTTCCACAAGACTCCCATGAAGTTATATTGTGTAAGTTGTGTTATGAACAACAGTGAATAATGTTGGTACGGTGTGTTATAACAGTGAATAATATTGGTACGGTGTGTTATCAACAACAGTGAATAATGTTGGTAAGGTGTGTTATCAACAACAGTGAATAATGTTGGTAAGGTGCGTTATCAACAACAGTGAATAATGTTGGTACGTGTGATATCAACAACAGTGAATAATGTTGGTAAGGTGTGTTATCAACAACAGTGAATAATGTTGGTAAGGTGTGGTATCAACAACAGTGAAGAATGTTGGTACGGTGTGTTATCAACAACAGTGAATAATGTTGGTAAGGAATGTTATCAACAACAGTGAATAATGTTGGTTCGGTGTGTTATCAACAACAGTGAATAATGTTGGTTATGGTGTGTTATCAACAACAGTGAAGAATGTTGGTACGGTGTGTTATCAACAACAGTGAATAATGTTGGTTACGGTGTGTAATCAACAACAGTGAAGAATGTTGGTAAGGTGTGTTATGAACAACAGTAAATAATTTTGGTAAGGTGTGTTATCAACAACAGTGAATAATGTTGGTAAGGTGTGTTATCAACAACAGTGAATAATGTTGGTTACGGTGTGGTATCAACAACAGTGAAGAATGTTGGTACGGTGTGTTATCAACAACAGTGAATAATGTTGGTAAGGTGTGTTATCAACAATAGTGAATAATGTTGGTAAGGTGTGTTATCAACAACAGTGAATAATTTTGGTAAGGTGTGTTATCAACAACAGTGAATAATGTTGGTTACGGTGTGGTATCAACAACAGTGAAGAATGTTGTCAGGATTTGGCCAGGGTTGTTCCGGGTTTTGGTCACTAGATGCCCCCATTGTGCTTTTTGACCTTATGTTTTTTCCCTTGTTCCCCATTATTATTTGCACCTGTGTCTCGTTTTCCCCTGATTGTATTTAAACCCTTAGTTTCCCTCAGTTCTGTGCTCTGTGTTTGTATGTTAGCACCCAGCCCTAGTGTTCTGTGTATTCTTGTCGATTCCGGTGGATGCTCTTGTGGAATTCTGTTTTTGTTTTTGAGTATCTCTTGAGGCTTTTTTGTGCTATTCCTACCACCTTTTGGATTTGCCATTTTTGTATTGAAGGACTTCTCCTTTTTACTTTATTAAATACACCGTCTTAAGTACTGCTGTGTCTGCCTCATCTTCTGGGTTCTGCTGACTATTCGTGGCTCAGTTGGTTAAGTGACTGTTTCTCACTCTGGAGATCCAGGTTCGTAACCGGGTCCTGACAGAAACACAGAGCCAAAAATGAACCCAGAGGCAGCCAGTTCCCAGGACCTTTTTGCCATGCTGTCCCACCACCAGGAGACTGTCCAACGCCACGAAGCCGCCCTGGTTCAGCAAGAGGCCTTAATGGCTAGACATTCTCATCTTCTGTCGGAGATGCTGACTTCCATTAAGCAAATATCTGATCGTCTTACCCCGGCAACAGTTCCCGTCCCAGTACCTCAGATTCACGTACCCATGGCAGTTAACCCCCTGGCTGAACCTCGTCTTCCACCTCCCCAACGGTTCTCAGGTGATCCAAGTGCTTGTAAAGGGTTTCTCACCCAATGTTCTCTTTCCTTTGAGCTACAACCCTCGTCGTTTCCCACCGACCGGTCTAAGATCGCTTATATCATCACCCTGCTGTCGGAAAAAGCCCTGGCCTGGGCTACTGCTGTGTGGGATGCCCATAGTTCCTGCTGTGCCAGCTACTCTGCCTTTGCTGAGGAATTCAAACGAGTGTTTCAAGGCCCAAGCAGTGGTTCTGACTCAGCCAAACAGCTCCTGACTCTCCACCAAGGTTGGCGCAGTGTGACGGACTATGCCATCCAGTTCCGCACGGTGGCAGCAGCAAGTGGCTGGAACAACGAGGCGCTCACGGTGTGCTTTCTGAAAGACCTTTCCGACACTATCCAAGATGAACTGGCCACTCGGGAACCACCGGACAATCTCGAGTCCCTGATCAAGTTGGCCTCACGCATTGACCAGCGTCTGAGAGAGAGAGAACTCAACCGTAGACCTCTAGCCCCTATCAGTCCGAGCTCCGAGTCCCCACCTTTATCCTCGCTGGCTCCATCGGAACCCATGCAGATTGGACGCATCTCCCAGGCTGAGAGAGACCGCCGGATGAGGGAGTGACGCTGTCTATATTGCGGCAAACCGGGCCATTTCCGTTCCACGTGTCCCGGGTTCCAGGGAAACGCTCTGTCCCGTACAGACCGGGGGGAACTGTAACGGGAAACATAACCTCCTCCCATCCGTCCAACTCCCGTCTGCTCATTCCAGTCACCCTCTCCTGGGACAACCACAAGCTTCACCTTCAAGCCTTGGTAGACTCTGGAGCCGCAGGTAACTTCATGGATGGTGTCTGGGCGAAGGAGAATGGTGTTCCCTCTGAACCTCTAAGTGAACCCATGAGGGTCACTACATTGGATGGAAGCCCTTTGGGATCTGGACTTGTCACTCATGTCACTACCTCCTTGCGACTTTCAGTTTCACAACACCAGGAATTGATGAACTTTCATTTGATCTCCTGTTCCGAGTTCCCTCTCGTCCTTGGATACCCCTGGCTTCACAGCCATAACCCTCACATCGACTGGTCTGTGGGCACTATCAAGCAGTGGGGTCCTACGTGCCAAGCTACTTGTATTTTCCAGAATTCCCGAGTTCTACTCCCGAGTCTTTAGAATCCATCGACCTGACCCGAGTTCCCGAGTGTTACCATGACCTCAAACTGGTGTTTAGCAAACAGAGGGCCACCATGCTACCACCCCATAGACCTTACGATTGCCCCATCGACCTGTTTCCGGGCACTTGCCCCCCAGGGGTCGGATCTTTTCCCTATCTCCACCCGAACGAGCTGCTATGGATACCTACATCAAGGACGCTCTGGAAGCAGGCCTCATGCGGCCATCCACCTCCCCGGCGGGAGCAGGGTTTTTCTTTGTGGCCAAGAAAGACGGTGGATTACGTCCTTGCATCGACTACCGGGGACTCAATGCCATAACCGTCCGTAACCGTTACCCGCTACCCCTTATGGCCACAGCCTTCGAGCTGCTCCAGGAAGCAGTTGTTTTCACTAAGCTTGACCTGCGGAACGCATACCATCTTGTGCGGATCAGACCTGGTGACGAGTGGAAGACCGCTTTCAACACGCCTACTGGTCACTATGAATACTTGGTGATGCCCTTCGGCCTGACCAACGCCCCCAGCGGTGTTCCAAGCGCTCATAAACGATGTGCTTAGGGATATGCTTAACATATTTGTGTTCGTTTACTTGGATGACATCCTCATCTTTTCGAGCTCCCTTCAAGAACACACTAAGCATGTCAGACAAGTACTCAAATGCCTCCTGGACAGCCATCTGTACGTTAAGCCGGAAAAATGTGAATTCCATTCATCCCGAGTACAATTCCTGGGATTTGTAGTGGAACCCGGTCGAGTCCAAATGGACCCCAGGAAGGTAGGGGCGGTAGCGGATTGGCCCACCCCCAAATCCGTTAAGGAAGTTCAGCGTTTCCTGGGCTTCACAAACTTTTACCGCAAGTTCATCAAGAACTTCAGCTTGGTGGCAGCCCCTCTCTCAGCTTTAACCAAGGGTGGCAATGCAAGGTTTTTGTGGGGAAGAGAAGCTGAGACGGCCTTCCAAGGACTCAAGCAGCGCGTTCTCTCTGCTCCCATCCTGATACTACCGACTACAGATGAACCATTTGTGGTGGAGGTAGACGCATCAGAGGTTGGTGTTGGAGCTGTCCTGTCTCAGAGGGGTGAAGACAAGAAGCTTCATCCATGCGCTTTCTTCTCACACCGGCTTACCCCGGCTGAGAGGAACTACGATGTGGGGGATCGTGAACTCCTAGCGGTTAAGATGGCATTGAAGGAATGGAGACACTGGCTCGAGGGGCCTTCTCACCCGTTTCAAGTGCTTACGGACCACAAAAATCTGGAGTATATCCAGCAGGCGAAGCGGTTGAACTCTAGACAAGCTAGATGGTCTCTTTTCTTCAATCGATTCCAGTTTATCCTCACCTATCGGCCCGGGTCGAAGAATATCAAACCGGATGCCCTGTCCCGAGTCTACGCTCCTGCCATTCGAGATGACACGGACATGCCTGTCCTTCCTGCTGCTAAGATTGTGGCTCCGATCTCGTGGCAAGTTGAGGATACCGTGAGACGTGCTCAAGCTAGCGAACCGGACCCGAAAGGAGGTCCTGCCAATCGGTTGTTTGTCCCCAAGGCAGTGAGGACTCAGGTCCTTCTGTGGGGGCACTCCTCTCGCCTCACCTGTCATCCGGGCGTAGGTCGCACCTTGGAGTTCATCCAGCGTAAGTTCTGGTGGCCTACCATAAGAGAAGACGTTGCCACTTTCGTCAATGCCTGTCCCGTGTGCTGCCAGGGCAAATCTTCTCACCTCCGCCCTCAAGGACTCCTTCACCCTTTACCTGTTCCCCACAGACCCTGGACCCATATCTCATTGGACTTTATTACTGGACTTCCTCCATCCCATGGCAATACTACTATCCTAGTCATAATCGACAGGTTTTCAAAGGCGGCCAGGTTCGTCCCTCTGACTAAGTTACCTTCTGCCAAGGAAACGGCTGAGTTGGTAATTAATCATGTGTTCTGAGTCTTCGGCATTCCTCAAGATATGGTTTCTGACAGAGGTCCCCAGTTCGCCTCAAGGTTTTGGAAGGCCTTCTGCCAACTCATGGGGGCTTCTGCCAGTCTATCTTCAGGGTACCATCCGGAGTCCAACGGCCAAACAGAGAGGATGAATCAAGAGCTGGAAACCACCCTCCGATGTATGACTCGTGACAACCCGTCCACATGGTCATCCTTTATTGTTTGGGCCGAATACGCGCACAACACCTTGCGCTCCTCCTCCACTGGTATGTCCCCGCACGAGTGTCAGTTTGGCTATGCTCCTCCATTGTTCCCGGACCAGGAGGCAGAAGTCAGAGTGCCTTCAGCCTTGAAGTTCGTCAGACGCTGTCGGCTTATGTGGAGGAAGACCCGTCTTAATCTTATGCGTTCCTCACAGAGGTACCAACAACAAGCCAACAGACGTCGCCGTCCCGGGCCTACCCTGCGCCCCGGCCAGAGAGTCTGGCTCTCCACAAGAGACTTACCTCTACGGGTGGAGTCTCGCAAGCTGTCCCAAAAATACATCGGTCCCTTCAAGGTTGCCAGGAGAGTTAACCCAGTTTCTTATCGCCTACACTTACCCAGATCCCTTAAGATTAATCCCACATTTCACATTTCATTGTTAAAACCTGTTGTTTTTTCTCCCCTTGTCCCGGCAGACAGACCTTCCCCTCCGCCTCGTGTCATTGGAGGCCAGCCGGCTTATACCGTCCATCGGATACTGGATTCCCGCCGGGTGCAGCGGTCCTGGCAGTATCTGGTGGACTGGGAAGGCTACGGTCCCGAGGAGCGCTCCTGGGTTCCTGCCAAAGACATCCTGGACCCTGACCTCATTCGTCAGTTCAGGGCCCTCCACCCTGAGAGAGCTGGTAGGAACGTCAGGAGCCGTTCTTAGGGGGGGGATTCTGTCAGGATTTGGCCAGGGTTGTTCCGGGTTTTGGTCACTAGATGCCCCCATTGTGCTTTTTGACCTTATGTTTTTTCCCTTGTTCCCCATTATTTTTTGCACCTGTGCCTCGTTTCCCCTGATTGTATTTAAACCCTTAGTTTCCCTCAGTTCTGTGCTCTGTGTTTGTATGTTAGCACCCAGCCCTAGTGTTCTGTGTATTCTTGTCGATTCCGGTGGATGCTCTTGTGGAATTCTGTTTTTGTTCTTGAGTATCTCTTGAGGCTTTTTTGTGCTATTCCTACCACCTTTTGGATTTGCCATTTTTGTATTGAAGGACTTCTCCTTTTTACTTTATTAAATACACCGTCTTAAGTACTGCTGTGTCTGCCTCATCTTCTGGGTTCTGCTGATTATTCGTGGCTCAGTTGGTTAAGTGACTGTTTCTCACTCCGGAGACCCAGGTTCGTAACCGGGTCCTGACAAATATGGGCCCAAATTTTATTAAATGGATCAAATCACTATACTCTCATCCAAATGCCATGGTGACTAGTAATGGACTGAAATCTGACAGATTCCCTCTGGAACGGGGCACAAGACAAGGGTGCTCACTGTCCCCCCTGCTATACTTGTTGGGGGCGGAGCCTCTGGCAGAGCTGATAAGGAGCAATCCAAGTGTTATAGGTGTTTCTGCAGGCGGCCTGCAGCACAAGATTTCGCTTTACGCGGATGATGTCTTGCTCTACATAACCAACCCTGAGAAATCCCTCCCTCTCATTTTAGACACAATTGCTGTTTACAATCCACCTGCTGTTTACAATCCACCTGTGTGGAATCAAGTCTCTGTATAAATGCACCTGCACTGTGATAGTCTCAGAGGTCCGTTAAATGCGCAGAGAGCATCATGAAGAACAAGGAACACACCAGGCAGGTCCGAGATACTGTTGTGAAGAAGTTTAAAGCCGGATTTGGATACAAAAAGATTTCCCAAGCTTTAAACATCCCAAGGAGCACTGTGCAAGCGATAATATTGAAATGGAATGAGTATCAGACCACTGCAAATCTACCAAGACCTGGCCGTCCCTCTAAACCTTCAGCTCATACAAGGAGAAGACTGATCAGAGATGCAGCCAAGAGGCCCATGATCACTCTGGATGAACTGCAGAGATCTACAGCTGAGGTGGGAGACTCTGTCCATAGGACAACAATCAGTCGTATATTGCACAAATCTGGCCTTTATGGAAGTGGCAAGAAGAAAGCCATTTCTTAAAGATATCCATAAAAAGTGTTGTTTAAAGTTTGCCACAAGCCACCTGGGAGACACACCAAACATGTGGAAGAAGGTGCTCTGGTCAGATGAAACCAAAATTGAACTTTTTGGCAACAATGCAAAACGTTATGTTTGGCGTAAAAGCAACACAGCTCATCAACCACAACACACCATCCCCACTGTCAAACATGGTGGTGCCAGCATCATGGTTTGGGCCTGCTTTTCTTCAGCAGGGACAGGGAAGATGGTTAAAATTGATGGGAAGATGGATGGAGCCAAATACAGGACCATTCTGGAAGAAAACCTGATGGAGTCTGCAAAAGACCTGAGACTGGGATGGAGATTTGTCTTCCAACAAGACAATGATCCAAAACATAAAGCAAAATCTACAATGGAATGGTTCAAAAATAAACATATCCAGGTGTTAGAATGGCCAAGTCAAAGTCCAGACCTGAATCCAATCGAGAATCTGTGGAAAGAACTGAAAACTGCTGTTCACAAATGCTCTCCATCCAACCTCACTGAGCTCGAGCTGTTTTGCAAGGAGGAATGGGGAAAAATGTCAGTCTCTCGATGTGCAAAACTGATAGAGACATACCCCAAGCGACTTACAGCTGTAATCGCAGCAAAAGGTGGCGCTACAAAGTATTAACTTAAGGGGGCTGAATAATTTTGCACGCCCAATTTTTCAGTTTTTGATTTGTTAAAAAAGTTTAAAATATCCAATAAATGTCGTTCCACTTCATGATTATGTCCCACTTGTTGTTGATTCTTCACAAAAAAATACAGTTTTATATCTTTATGTTTGAAGCCTGAAATGTGGCAAAAGTTCGCAAAGTTCAAGGGGGCCGAATACTTTCGCAAGGCACTGTATTTATCAGGCCTACTTACAATTGGTCAGAAATGTACAGTACATAGCTTCCTACATAAAACAATAATTGAAAGAAAAAAGGCGATGTCTGTATCTGAATGTCTGTATCGGGATAACCTGATCCTGATAACCCGATCCTGATAACCTGATCCTGATATCCTGATAACCTGATCCTAATAACCTGATCCTGATAACCTGATCCTGATAGCCTGATAACCTGATCCTAATAACCTGATCCTGATAACCTGATCCTGATAGCCTGATCATTTAACGGCAGAACAAGCTCGATGGAATTCAACCAGCTCATTTCGAATTGTGGCCTTATCCAGTGAGGGTACTGTTTTCTTAGCAAGGGAAGAGAATTATCCACCGGGGCGGACTGTAAGAATATCACATTCAAACGAAATTATATTGTTGGGCTGCTGTAGTCTTCAAATCTGGAGGAGAAGTTGTCTGGTCCCTTTGCCTGTCGTTTCTTCAGTGTGCTGAAGAGCAGTAGCCTTCCAGAGTCCATATCGAACAATTCAAGCTTCCTAGTAAAGGCCTCAAGTCAACAACTGTTTTCCCTCTTCCTTGTAACTGCAGATTTAACCTGTTTAAGTTACAGAATGTCGCCAAAAAAGCAACATCTGAGAGGAATTCCTAAATCTCCAGAATACGAAGATGGTCAGCTGCTGTCCTCATTGAGCTTTTTCAGACAAAATCCACAACCTGGTCATGCAGCTCACAGAATGGCTCTGGAGTTTTTCCTTTACTCAGCCAGCATTGTTGTGAAGCAGGAGATCATCGTGGATGGCCTCCTCTGATTCTGTCACCAGCTTGCTGAAAATATGGTGTTGTGTTGCTTGATGTCCCCCTGACAACCTGTTTTACCCATTAATAAAGTAGTGTAGACTACAGTAGGTTACATAGACCTGTTTTACCCATTAATAAAGTAGTGTAGACTACAGTAGGTTACATAGACCTGTTTTACCCATTAATAAAGTAGTGTAGACTACAGTAGGCTACATAGACCTGTTTTACCCCATTTATAAAGTAGTGTAGACTACAGTAGACTACATAGACCTATTTACCCCATTAATAAAGTAGTGTAGACTACAGTAGACTACATAGACCTGTTTTACCCATTAATAAAGTAGTGTAGACTACAGTAGACTACATAGACCTATTTACCCCATTAATAAAATAGTGTAGACTACAGTAGGCTACATAGACCTGTTTTACCCCATTAATAAAGTAGTGTAGACTACAGTAGGTAGTAGTAGAATTTAATAGAGATATTGGTGATTTTATTAACTTAATCAGATCAAAATTATTTATTGTCACTGAATGTATCATGTACTAATCAAATGTGTTAAAATGTTGTTCCATTTGTAGTGTAGGCCTTTTCATTGTGCTAATATTATATGCTAATTATGTTCTGGCCCACCGACTTTAATTCAGAAAACAATTGTCCCGAAGCCAAACCGCGTTGACAAACCCTGTTTTATAGTATGTCATGGTCTTTACTGGCCAACTGCTGTTATGGTTATGATATACTATGGTGTCGTGTCACTAGACTTTGACCAGATATTATTACATCTAAAGATCAACTGAACCTAGAACATAGGTACAGAGCCACTTGTTATCAGGAAGGTGCTCTCTCAGCACAACGGAAAATATCTCAATGACTTGACATGTTCTGGTTGTGAGTTCAGGCTGCAAGGTAAGAATCTTCTCAGTGATTATTGTAAAGTGTGTAGGGACATAAAATGTATGGTGTTATTTTAGTATAGTGAATGACAGGAAAACACTCGGATCTAACAGTCCATTTCACCTGGGAAAGGTACGTGACATTTCAATCTTACAAAATGGCGCTAACTGGGGCATAGGCAAGTCAAATTCAAAAACATATTGTTCATATATCGTATTATACGATTCGTATATTGTGGTTATTTTACAATTTGTAAAAATGTTAATGTATCATAGTTGTAAATCATCTTTCAGAATATCAGAACATTTGTTGTTTTCAAAATTACAATGTGCTCCTGCTTCCTGTGTAATTTGGTATAAACCACTGTATATACTTTTCTTAAAATTGTTATTATGAACTGAATTCAGTAACAGCATAATAATATCATACCTGTTGAACAAAGCAAAACACTAGAATGACAGAAATTATTAAAAGAGAAAGTGAGACATTATTATTATTATTCTTAGTTCCACTACATGGATAAAAGGTGAATAATATAAATCACAACTACATGTTCATGTGATGCATTAAATCACCTGACTGTTTGGATGTGTCTGTTAGTAAATGTTTTATTTCTAAGAGATAATGAATAAAAGAGAACAATTGACCAATAATTAGTTGTCACTGTGTCAACCACAACCAACATGTTGGAGCTCTGTTTAGTTGTCACTGTGTTAACCACAACCAACATGCTGTATCTCTGTTTAGTTGTCACTGTATTAACCACAACAAGCATGTTGGATCTCTGTTTAGTTTTCACTGTGTTAAACACAACCAACATGCTGGATCTCTGTTTAGTTGTCACTGTGTAAACCACAACCAACATGTTGGATCTCTGTTTAGTTGTCACTGTGTTAACCACAACCAACATGTTGGATTTCTGTTTAGGGGTAACTGCCTCTAAAATGAGTCTCTCTGGGAAGAGAGAGGAGGGTGGCCCTGCCACTAAAATTAGTATCTCTGGGGAACAAGACACCAAAGCTAAGAGGTGAGATGACAATTTGTTTAAGAATTATTAAATAGTTTGTTTCTAAAATCTTAAATACACAATATTTTCACATTTGTTATTTTTCATTGCTTATGGGGTACATTCATTGTTGTTCTAAGATTTTAATTCAATTTTTGTTTTTTAAAACACTATATACAGTGCCTTGCGAAAGTATTCGGCCCCCTTGAACTTTGCGACCTTTTGCCACATTTCAGGCTTCAAACATAAAGATATAAAACTGTATTTTTTTGTGAAGAATCAACAACAAGTGGGACACAATCATGAAGTGGGACGACATTTATTGGATATTTTAAACTTTTTTAAAAAAAACAAAAACTGAAAAATTGGGCGTGCAAAATTATTATTTATTATTATTCATTCCATAGCCGCAGGCAGAACAGTTTAAACTGGAGCAGCAGCACGGCCAGGTGGATTGGGGACAGCAAGGAGTCATCAGGCCAGGTAATCTTGAGACATGGTCCAAGGGCTCAGGTCCTCTGAGAGAGAGAAAGAAAGAAAGAATGAAAGAGAGAGAGAGAGAAAGAGAATTACAGAGAGCATACTTAAATTCGCATAGGACACCAGATAAGACAGGAGAAATACTCCAGATATAACAGACTGTACTGGAGGCTGAGACAAGAGGGGTCGGGAGACACTGTGGCCCCATCCGACGATATCCCCGGACAGGGCCAAACAGGCAGGATATAACCCCACACACTTTGCCAAACCACAGCCCCAACACCACTAGAAGGATATCTTCAACCACCAACTTACCATCCTGAGTCAAGGCCGAGTATAGCCCACAAAGATCTCCGCCACGGCACAACCCTAAGGGGAGTTATTATATAACTGAAGTTTATTTAGTGCTTTATCACTACATCATCATCGACTGCCTGCGTTTACGGGGACCAATGGAGATACCCGGATGTTTCTTCCACCTGTTAAATCCCGTGGAGGGCTCCCTCTCTCGTTGACGGATGCTGGCCACCTCTGTCCGGTTCTCCTCTCTTCACGAGTTGGACGTAACTTTAGTGTTTAAACCCTCTGTGTCCAAGGACCGAACTTTTGAATATTATTTTCGTGGCGCCTCAGTAGGCTGAACACATGACATTTTCAACAATGTTTTTTTTCTGATAAAAACAAGTTAATTGCAACCGCCATGGAGCCCAGTTTCATAACATTACCTTATCTTATATTATGTCTCTAGTTATGAAGTAATCATGAAAAAACAGACCTTATTTTAGGTCATTTTTCACCCTTCCAGCTCCTATTAGTTCTATTTAGCACCGTGGCACCAACTCACCTTCTGAACGTTTTATTCCCAGCTCATTGTTCTACGTCACAATGGCAGCTTTGATATTGTTATCAATTAGGCCTGCCGACGTTAACTGTGAACGCTGCCCTCAGGTAACTTATTAAACTGAGATGCAGTGCCTTAGACTGCTGCACCACTTGGGAGCCCATATTGGTTTTCAGAAAAAAGTGCTCAACTTAAACAAAACGCATGTCTCTGTCCTAGTTTTCAAGATGTGGCTTATTTAAGCAGCCAGAAGAGATTGTTTTCATAAAGAATGATTTAATTGTTGTGACGATTTGTTGTATCGAAATGGCTGCTGGGTAATTTGATATGCATTGGAATCTTCATTCGTTGACATCGAATTGAGTGAATGCTGCGCAGGTTCACTGAGTTGCGAATCAAACGGAAAGGTCTAACTCATCGATTTGTAGATCTGACGCAGTTGCTACCTCAGATTATGAGCCTAGCAGGTGTTGTGAATTAGTTATGTAGTATGCACAGAAGGCCACAGGGATGAGCAAGAGAGCTATAAACCCATACTGTTTTTTGCCTTAAAAACCCTAAACCTAACAATCAATCAAATGTATTTATAAAGCCCTTTTTACATCAGCAGATTTCACAAAGTGCTTGTCAGGACCCGGTTACGAACCCGGGTCTCTGGAGTGAGAAACAGTCACTTAACCAACTGAGCCACGAATAGTCGGCAGAACCCAGAAGATGAGGCAGACACAGCAGTACTTGAGACGGTGTATTTAATAAAGTAAAAAGTGAAGTCCTTCAGGAAAACATGTAACTCCACAACCTCAAAAGGAATTCCACAAGAACAAAGGTAATCCTCCAAGACAAAAAGGTAAATCCACAAGGTGGTATGTATAGCATAAAAAGCCTCAAAAGATACTCAAAAATAAATAAACAAGAACAAAAAACAGAATTCCACAAGAGCGTCCACCGGGATCAACAAGAGTTCACAGAATACTAGGGCTGGGTGCTAACATACAAACACAGAGCAAAGAACTGAGGAAAACTAAGGGTTTAAATACAATCAGGGGAAAACGAGTCACAGGTTCAAATAATAATGGGGATCAAGGGAAAACAAAAGGTCAAAAAGCACAATGGGGGCATCTAGTGACCAAAAACCGGAACAACCCTGGCCAAATCCTGACAGAATCCTCCCCCTAGGAACGGCTCCTGACGTTCCTACCAGCTCTCTCGGGGTGGAGGGCCCTGAACTGACGAATGAGGTCAGGGTCCAGTATGTCTTTGGCAGGAACCCAGGAGCGCTCCTCGGGACCGTAGCCTTCCCAGTCCACCAGATACTGCCAAGACCGCTGCACCCGGCGGGAATCCAGTATCCGATGGACGGTATAAGCCGGCTGGCCTCCAATGACACGAGGCGGATGGGGAGGTCTGTCTGCCGGGACAAGGGGAGAAAAAAACAACAGGTTTTAATAAGGAAATGTGAAACGTGGGATTAATCTTAAGGGATCTGGGTAAGTGTAGGCGATAAGAAACTGGGTTAACTCTCCTGGCAACCTTAAAGGGACCGATGTATTTTTGGGACAGCTTGCGAGACTCCACCCGTGGTGGTAAGTCTCTTGTGGAGAGCCAGACTCTGGCCCGGGACGGCGACGTAGGCCGGGACGTAGGGTAGGCCCGGGACGGCGACGTCTGTTGGCTTGTTGTTGGTACCTCTGTGAGGAACGCATAAGATTAAGACGGGTCTTCCTCCACATAAGCCGACAGCGTCTGACGAACTTCAAGGCTGAAGGCACTCTGACTTCTGCCTCCTGGTCCGGGAACAATGGAAGGGCATAGCCAAACTGACACTCGTGCGGGGACATACCAGTGGAGGAGGAGCGCAAGGTGTTGTGCGCGTATTCGGCCCAAACAATAAAGGACGACCATGTGGACGGGTTGTTACGAGTCATACATCGGAGGGTGGTTTCCAGCTCTTGATTCATCCTCTCTGTTTGGCCGTTGGACTCCGGATGGTACCCTGAAGATAGACTGGCAGAAGCCCCCATGAGTTGGCAGAAGGCCTTCCAAAACCTTGAGGCGAACTGGGGACCTCTGTCAGAAACCATATCTTGAGGAATGCCGAAGACTCGGAACACATGATTAATTACCAACTCAGCCGTTTCCTTGGCAGAAGGTAACTTAGTCAGAGGGACGAACCTGGCCGCCTTTGAAAACCTGTCGATTATGACTAGGATAGTAGTATTGCCATGGGATGGAGGAAGTCCAGTAATAAAGTCCAATGAGATATGGGACCAGGGTCTGTGGGGAACAGGTAAAGGGTGAAGGAGTCCTTGAGGGCGGAGGTGAGAAGATTTGCCCTGGCAGCACACGGGGCAGGCATTGACGAAAGTGGCAACGTCTTCTCTTATGGTAGACCACCAGAACTTACGCTGGATGAACTCCAAGGTGCGACCTGAGGCGAGAGGAGTGCCCCCACAGAAGGACCTGAGTCCTCACTGCCTTGGGGACAAAAAACCGATTGGCAGGACCTCCTTTCGGGTCCGGTTCGATAGCTTGAGCTCGTCTCACGGTATCCTCAACTTGCCACGAGATCGGAGCCACGATCTTAGCAGCAGGAAGGACAGGCATGTCCGTGTCATCTCGAATGGCAGGAGCGTAGACTCGGGACAGGGCATCCGGTTTGAGATTCTTCAACCCAGGCCGATAGGTGAGGATAAACTGGAATCGATTGAAGAAAAGAGACCATCTAGCTTGTCTAGAGTTCAACCGCTTCGCCTGCTGGATATACTCCAGATTTTTGTGGTCCGTAAGCACTTGAAACAGGTGAGAAGCCCCCTCGAGCCAGTGTCTCCATTCCTTCAATGCCATCTTAACCGCTAGGAGTTCACGATCCCCCACATCGTAGTTCCTCTCAGCCGGGGTAAGCCGGTGTGAGAAGAAAGCGCACAGATGAAGCTTCTTGTCTTCACCCCTCTGAGACAGGACAGCTCCAACACCAACCTCTGATGCGTCTACCTCCACCACAAACGGTTCATCCGTAGTCGGTAGTATCAGGATGGGAGCAGAGAGGACGCGCTGCTTGAGTCCTTGGAAGGCCGTCTCAGCTTCTCTTCCCCACAAAAACCTTGCATTGCCACCCTTGGTTAAAGCTGAGAGAGGGGCTGCCACCAAGCTGAAGTTCTTGATGAACTTGCGGTAAAAGTTTGTGAAGCCCAGGAAACGCTGAACGTCCTTAACGGATTTGGGGGTGGGCCAATCCGCTACCTCCCCTACCTTCCTGGGGTCCATTTGGACTCGACCGGGTTCCACTACAAATCCCAGGAATTGTACTCGGGATGAATGGAATTCACATTTTTCCGGCTTAACGTACAGATGGCTGTCTAGGAGGCGTTTGAGTACTTGTCTGACATGCTTTGTGTGTTCTTGAAGGGAGCTCGAAAAGATGAGGATGTCATCCAAGTAAACGAACACAAATATGTTAAGCATATCCCTAAGCACATTGTTTATGAGCGCTTGGAACACCGCTGGGGCGTTGGTCAGGCCGAAGGGCATCACCAAGTATTCATAGTGACCAGTAGGTGTGTTGAAAGCGGTCTTCCACTCGTCACCAGGTCTGATCCGCACAAGATGGTATGCGTTCCGCAGGTCAAGCTTAGTGAAAACAACTGCTTCCTGGAGCAGCTCGAAGGCTGTGGCCATAAGGGGTAGCGGGTAACGGTTACGGACGGTTATGGCAATGAGTCCCTGGTAGTCGATGCAAGGACGTAATCCACCGTCTTTCTTGGCCACAAAGAAAAACCCTGCTCCCGCCGGGGAGGTGGATGGACGCATGAGGCCTGCTTTCAGAGCGTCCTTGATGTAGGTATCCATAGCAGCTCGTTCGGGTGGAAATAGGGAAAAGATCCGTCCCCTGGGGGGGCAAGTGCCCGGAAACAGGTCGATGGGGCAATCATAAGGTCTATGGGGTGGTAGCATGGTGGCCCTCTGTTTGCTAAACACCAGTTTGAGGTCATGGTAACACTCGGGAACTCGGGTTAGGTCGATGGATTCTAAAGACTCGGGAGTAGAACTCGGGGAATTCGGGAAAATACAAGTAGCTTGGCACGTAGGACCCCACTGCTTGATAGTGCCCACAGACCAGTCGATGTGAGGGTTATGGCTGTGAAGCCAGGGGTATCCAAGGACGAGAGGGAACTCGGAACAGGAGATTAAATGAAAGTTCATCAATTCCTGGTGTTGTGAAACTGAAAGTCGCAAGGAGGTAGTGACATGAGTGACAAGTCCAGATCCCAAAGGGCTTCCATCCAATGTAGTAACCCTCATGGGGTCACTTAGAGGTTCAGAGGGAACGCCATTCTCCTTCGCCCAGACACCATCCATGAAGTTACCTGCGGCTCCAGAGTCTACCAAGGCTTGAAGGTGAAGCTTGTGGTTGTCCCAGGAAAGGGTGACTGGAATGAGCAGACGGGAGTTGGACGGATGGGAGGAGGTTATGTTTCCCGTTACAGTTCCCCCCGGTCTGTACGGGACAGAGCGTTTCCCTGGAGCCCGGGACACGTGGAACGGAAATGGCCCGGTTTGCCGCAATATAGACAGCATCGCTCCCTCATCCGGCGGTCTCTCTCAGCCTGGGAGATGCGTCCAATCTGCATGGGTTCCGGTGGAGCCAGCGAGGATAAAGGTGGGGACTCGGAGCTGGGACTGATAGGGGCTAGAGGTCTACAGTTGAGTTCTCTCTCTCTCAGACGCTGGTCAATGCGTGAGGCCAACTTGATCAGGGACTCGAGATTGTCCGGTGGTTCCCGAGTGGCCAGTTCATCTTGGATAGTGTCAGAAAGGCCTTTCAGAAAGCACACCGTGAGCACAATGGGGGCATCTAGTGACCAAAAACCGGAACAACCCTGGCCAAATCCTGACAGTGCTATACAGAAACTCTAACCCTACGTATTACCTATTTTAGCCTTACCACTAATTATAGGGTAAGGTAGCCTAGAAGACTTCTAGAAACTATTTTTAGTAATACTATTATGTTTTTAAATACAATTACAGTACTAAATATCATTTTGATTATTTTGTTAATCAAAACCTGTCTAAGCATTTTGCTTTTATTGTTTTGTTATTTCATTATATTTATTATTGCAAGGCAGAACACTTGATAAACAAGACACATTAGTTATATTTTTAAAATGTGGTTTGAACTGGGTGACCTAGTAACCTCTATGTGAAAGTCCAACAATTGGCGTGGGATAGGTGGGGCAGGTTTGAGTGAACTAAGGAATGAACAAGAAAAATACACTTTATTTCTCAGCTGCCTCACCAATGTCTGTATATGAATTAATAACGTTTAATTGCTAAATATTTATTAAAAATATACAGCCAAATAATCACTAGTCAGATGCTCTAACCTCAACCTTAGTATACATGCATTTTAAAATATTTTCTTAATATCTCATATTGGGACTAAACAGCCTCGGAATCTTCCAGCCCAACAAAAATGACATCATGCAATGGTTAGTGAATTTACCTCAACATGCCCCTCATTTGCGCGAGAAGGCAGAGTAACGACACAGCATTTTGGTGGTGGCTGAGTTGACTGCTTGTGCGAGAAGTTGGAGAGCGGGTCGATGCTGGTTGATGAATTGACAATGAATGTACTATAGTAGAGGGAACCTTTCCTGTGAGGGGGAGTGGTGGTGTATCCAGGGAGAAAACTAAACTAATTTATTGTGGTCTTATGCTTCCATCTATTGGAATTGTTTAGCAACTACAGTAGTACTGAATAATGTGTAATTCCTTACTAAACTAGTAATTACTCAGAATTGCAAAATATAACATTTTCTATTTCATTTTTCTTCTAGTTCACTTTATATAGTTCACCATTTATAGCATAACAAACATTGAAACTGACATAAAACAAAAACACCATACATTTAGTAGATGAGAGATGCAATGTTTGCCTCTGTTGTGTTGAAGCCCAATCAAGCAGGAGAGACCAGCCTCCCCTGTACCCAGCTGTGTGTCCATGAAGAGTGACCGGTCTATGGAACCTCCTATGAAGTTTAGAGAGGGAGACTTTTCTACTGAACAAAGGTAAGAAGAAATCATGGGTCATGGTCAGTGAGTTAAAAAACACTGTCTCTAGTCATTTCTACTCTCCCATCTTCCCATTTCTTTTTGTTTGTTTTCATAACCCATAGGCTAATCATTTTGTCCATTTTCATAGTCCTAAAACAATATTAAACAAACACAACATTCCCTCCCACCCTGTGTGTGTGTGTGTGTGTGTGTGTGTGTGTGTGTGTGTGTGTGTGTGTGTGTGTGTGTGTGTGTGTGTGTGTGTGTGTGTGTCTGTGCGTGTGTGCGTGTGCGTGTGTGCGTGTGTGTGTGTGTGGGGGTGTGTGTGTGTGTGTGTGTGTGTGTGTGTGTGTGTGTGCGTGTGCATTCCCTGGATGAGGAGATGTAATCTCATGTTTTGTCCACAGAAACCAACAGGCGAGATCAGAGTCAGAGGTTCTCAGTGGTCAGTCTTCCAAAAGTCATCAAACAGACCTGGCCTCCATATTCAGTGTATGTGGTCCTGTTATGTACATTTGTTTTTGTTTACCTCAAGAAAAGTTGATCTGTCAATCATTCATTAATGTGTTAATGAGAAAGCATTTATTCTCTTGCTTAACTCATTTACTTGATTTATTTCAGTTGCTTGAAGAGAAAATTATGACATTTGTGAAGAACGAGCTGAAGATGTTCAAGAGGATTCTTAATCCAGAACTCCCACAACGCTTTGAGAGTCAGAAGCAGGAAGTGGTGGATGCTGAAGATGAGAAGCAGGAGAGCAGTGCCAGAGAGGGGGCTCTGAAGATCACACTGCACATCCTGAGGAAAATGAACCAGAAGGAGCTTGCTGACACACTGGAGAAATGTAAGACCTGTCTGCCTCATGATGAATGCTGTTTTATAACATTTAAAAGCTGTAGCTAAAGTACAGCTAAATTAGCTGTGTAACTCAATGATATTGTAGCAGCCTTAACACAACACCTAGTGGCCTCATCAAGTAGCAGCAGGGGATGTGTTGTGGTGATTAAATTAGAGAGAAAGACAACATTAATAATACCATCAATAATACCAATAATAATATAATCAGTCACACCAGTCTGTAACGCATTATGAAAACATTTACACATTTATACAGTCAGTTAAAGATAATAAATTATTATCATTTAAAACTTTATAACAGTCCTGTAATACTGTAGTCATTAAAATGATTAATATCCTCTGTGTTATTTCTAGATTCAGATGAGCTTGCTGTGATTTGCCAACGTGAACTCAAATCTAATCTCAAGAAGAAGTTTCAATGTGTATTTGAGGGGATCGCTAAACAAGGAAACCCAACACTTCTCAATAAGATCTACACAGAGCTCTACATCACAGAGGGTGGAACAGGAGAGGTCAATAATGAACATGAGCTGAGACAAATTGAGACAACAACCAGGAAACAAGCAAGACCAGAGACTCCAATCAAATGTAACGACATCTTCAAACCCTTAACTGGACAAGACAAACTTATCAGAACTGTGCTGACAAAGGGAGTCGCTGGCATTGGAAAAACAGTCTCTGTGCAGAAGTTCATTCTGGATTGGGCTGAAGGAAAAGCAAATCAGGATGTCCAATTTGTATTTTCATTCCCTTTTCGGGAGCTGAATTTGATGAAACAGGACAAACACACTTTCATTAAACTTCTCAATCACTTCTCAATGGAAACCAAACAATCAGGAATCTCCAACTACAACAAGTACAAAGTTCTGTTCATCTTTGATGGTCTAGATGAGTGCCGACTGCCCCTAGACTTCCAGAAGAACAAGATCTGTTGGGACGTCACAGAGTCAACCTCAGTGGATGTTCTGCTGACAAATCTCATCAAGGGAAATCTGCTTCCCTCTGCTCTCATCTGGATAACAACCCGACCTGCAGCAGACAATAAGGTCCCTTCAGTGTGTATTGACCAGGTGACAGAGGTACGAGGGTTCAATGACCCACAGAAGGAGGAGTATTTCAGGAAGAGATTCAGTGATCAGGACCTGGCCAGCAGAATCATCTCACACATAAAGACATCAAGGAGCCTCCACATCATGTGCCACATTCCAGTCTTCTGTTGGATTTCTGCAATAGTCCTTGAACACATGCTGAAACATAAGAGAAAAGAGATGCCCAAGACTCTGACTGAGATGTACACACACCTTGTGGTGTTTCATACCAAACAGAAGAATGAAAAGTATCTTGGGAAAGAAGTGAGAGGTCCGCACTGGAATAAAGAGAGCATTCTGTCACTGGGAAAACTGGCTTTTCAACAGCTTGTGAATGGCAATCTGATTTTCTATGAAGAAGACCTGAAAGTGTCTGACATTGATATCAATGAAGCCTCAGTGTACTCAGGATTGTGCACACAACTCTTTAAAGAGGAATTTGGGCTGTACCAGGACAAGGTGTACTGCTTTGTTCATCTGAGCATTCAGGAGTTTCTGGCTGCTGTATATGTGTTCCTCTCATTCATCAACAACAATGAGAATCTAATAGACAAACTTCAAACAAAAGACAAGACTGAAGTTACTTTCTATAAGAGTGCTGTGGATAAAGCCTTACAAAGTGAGACAGGAAACCTGGACCTTTTCCTCCGCTTCCTTCTGGGCCTCTCACTGGAGTCCAATCAGAAGTACTTACGAGGTCTACTGACAAAGACAAGAATCAACTCACAGAGCCATGAAGAAACAGTCAAGTACATCAAGGAGAAGATCAGGGAAAATCCCTCTCCAGAGAGGTGCATCAATCTGTTCCACTGTCTGAATGAACTGAATGACCATTCTCTCGTGGAGGAGATCCAAAACTTCCTGAGATCAGGAAGTGTCTCCAGTGAAGAACTGTCCCCTGCACAGTGGTCAGCTCTGGTCTTTGTGTTGCTGACTTCAGAAAAGGAGCTGGATGTGTTTGACTTGAAGAAATACTCCAGATCAGAGGAAGGTCTTCTGAGGCTGCTGCCAGTGGTCAAAGCCTCCAGAGCCGTTCTGTGAGTACATCAAATTACCTATAAGAACTAATCATCAGGAAGAAATGCATTGATTTTCACATTAGTATAACATGACCATACAATGCGGAAGATGAATCTATATGTTGTTTGAGGAAATAAACCAAATGCATCTGCCATTGTCCTTCAACACTACTCGTTAAATGAACAGTGTTTGTGAAATCATGATGATCTCTTTGTCAGCCTGTCAGGCTGTGGAGTCACAGAGGAAGGCTGTGCTTCTCTGGTCTCAGCTCTGACGTCAAACACCTCACACCTGAGAGAGCTGGATCTGAGTAACAATGACCTGAAGGATTCAGGAGTGAAGCTGCTCTCTGCTGGACTGGGGAATCCCCACTGTAAACTGGAGACTCTGAGGTCAGTATTCCTGTAGTTGGTGTTCACCACTATAAGTGAATTGTTTAGAATACTTATGAGTTCTTCAAATAGGGGGACTAGATACATAAAGTGGTTACATTTGTCTAAATTGTGAAACAGATACAGTATCTTGTGAAAGTATTCACTCCCTTGGCATTTTTCCTATTTTGTTGCCTTACAACATATAATTAAAATTTAAATCAAAATCATTTGATTTACACAACATGCCTACCACTTTGAAGATGCTAAATATTTTTGATTCTGAAACAAACAAGAAATAAGACAAAAAAACTGAAAACTTGAGTGTGCATAACTATTCACCCCCAAAGACAATACTTTGTAGAGGCACCTTTTGCAGTAATTTCAGCTGTAAGTCTATTGGGATATGTCTCTATAAGCTTGACACATCAAGCCACTGGGATTTTTTCCCATTCTTCAAGGCAAAACTGCTCCAGCTCCTTCAAGTTGGAGCGGCAGGTAGCCTCGTGGTTAGAGTGTTGGGCCTGTAACCAGCAGGTAGCCTCGTGGTTAGAGTGTTGGGCCTGTAACCAGCAGGTAGCCTCGTGGTTAGAGCATTGGGCCTGTAACCAGCAGGTCGCCTAGTGGTTAGAGTGTTGGGCCTGTAACCAGCAGGTAGCCTCGTGGTTAGAGCGTTGAGCCTGTAGCCAGCAGGTAGCCTCGTGGTTAGAGTGTTGGGCCTGTAACCAGCAGGTAGCCGCATGGTTAGAGTGCTGGGCCTGTAACCAGCAGGTAGCCTCGTGGTTAGAGCGTTGGACCTGCAACCAGCAGGTAGCCTCGTGGTTAGAGCGTTGGGCCTGTAACCAGCAGGTGGCCTAGTGGTTAGAGCTTTGGGCCTGTAACCGAAAGGTTGCTAGAGTAAATCCCGGAGCTGGCAAAGAAAAATCTGTTGTTCTGCTCCTGAACAAGGCAGTTAACCCACTGTTCCTAGGCTGCCATTGTAAATAAGAATTTGTTCTTAACTGACTTGCCTAGTTAAACATTTGATCTCAAATCCAAAATGTTATAGTATAGAGACACATTTAAAATGTTAGCTTCAGGCCTCCCGGGTGGCGCAGTGGTCAAGGGTGCTGTACTGCAGCGCCAGCTGTGCCATCAGAGACTGTCGTAACCGGCCAAGACCGGGAGGTCCGTGGGGCGACGCACAATTGGCTTAGCGTCGTCCGGGTTAGGGAGGGCTTGGTCGGTAGGGATGCCCTTGTCTCATCGCGCACCAGCGACTCCTGTGGCGGGACGGGTGCAGTGCGCGCTAACCAAGGTTGCCAGGTACACGGTGTTTCCTCCGGCACATTGGTGCGGCTGGCTTCCGGGTTGGATGTGCACTGTGTTAAGAAGCAGTGCAGCTGGTTGGGTTGTGTATCAGAGGACGCATGACTTTCAACTTTCGTCTCTCCCCAGCCCGTACGGGAGTTGTAGCGATGAGACAAGATAGTAGCTACTACAACAATTGGATACCATGAAATTGGGGAGAAAAAGGGGTAAAAATGCAAAATAATAATCTTTTTTTTTAAATAAAAAAATAAAAAATGTTCGCTTCACTGGCAAAATAGATATGGTGTAAACTATATCCTCAATACACCTCACTGTCTGTCTTTTGACTGATACTGATTTTTAAACTGGTCTGGTCAGTCTAGTCAAATATTCGTACTAAACATTAAAAAAATTCTCTCTACAAGTAATATTATGGTAATTTATAATAAGGATACATTAATTTTATGAATAGATATGGAAGGTTTCAGGACACTGATATATTTGAACATTTTGAAAGAATATACTGCCACTATTTTCACCACCAAAGAATAGCAATGTGATTTTAATATGATTTGACTCTTTGCAGGCTGTCAGGCTGTCTAGTCACAGAGGAAGGCTGTGCTTCTCTGGTCTCAGCTCTGAGGTCAAACCCAGCTCATTATTTGTGCACAGGTTACAGTGTAACATTTTAATACAACCTGTCTGTCATTGTATTTCTTCTGTGTTGGCAGACTCACTGTCTGTAAACTCACAGACACATCCTGTAAAGTGTTGGCCTCAGTTCTCAGTTCAAACCCCTCACCCCTGAGAGAGCTGGATCTGAGTAACAATGACCTGAAGGATTCAGGACTGAAGCTGCTCTCAGCTGGACTGGGGAATCCCCACTGTAAGCTGGAGACTCTGAGGTCAGTATTCCTGTAGTTGGTCAACAAGTGAAAACTGTTCACCAGATCCACATGTGTTTACCAGACACACATAGTCCACACCATATGTGTTTGGACAGTGAAGCTTACAGTTTTACATTTGGTGCTATGCTCCAGCATTTTGAACTGTGTGTTTGTCCATTGCGTGTGTCTCCAGTGTGCGTGTGTGTGTGTGTGTGTGTGTGTGCGCGCGTGTGTGTGTGTGTGTGTGTGTCATGTGTGTATGCCCTGTGTTTGTGTGTGTGTTTCCTGTGTCTGTGTGTATCCAGTGTGCATGTGTATCACTCAAAGAACACACACAGACTAAGGTTGGGCGACATGGCCAAAGTATGTGGACGGTATGACAGTATTTGACGGTATGTTTAGTTTTTTATTAGTAAAAGTTGTGCATGTGCTTTATGAGTAGTGAGTGATCCCAGGGTGCTTTGTGAGTAGTGAGTAATCCCAGGGTGCTTTATGAGTAGTGAGTGATCCCAGGGTGCTTTATGAGTAGTGAGTGATCCCAGGGTGCTTTATGAATAGTGAGTGATCCCAGGGTGCTTTATGAGTAGTGAGTGATCCCAGGGTGCTTTATGAGTAGTGAGTGACCCCAGGGCGCTTTATGAGTAGTGAGTGATCCCAGGGTGCTTTATGAGTAGTGAGTAGTGATCCCAGGGTGCTTTGTGTGTAGTGAGTAGTGACCCCAGGGTGGCAACACATACATTCTAAGTGATTTCAGTTAACCCACTGTTCCTGGTAGGCCGTCATTGTAAAATAGAATTTGTTCTTAACTGACTTGCTAAGTTAAATAAAGGTTAAACAATTTTTTAAGTAATTGGAAAAAATGTATTATGGTATCAAAAAAAAGTATAAATAATTTCAAAGTCGTTATATTAAGCAAACCAGACAGCACAATTTTCTTATTTTAATTTACGGATAGCCAGGGTCACACTCCAACACTCAGACATCATTTAAAAACAAAGCATTTGTGTTGAATATGTCCTCCAGATCAGAGGCAGTAGAGATGACCAGGGATGTTCTCTGTTTAGTGAGTCCTCCAGATCAGAGGCAGTAGGGATGACCAGGGATGTTCTCTGTTTAGTGAGTCCTCCAGATCAGAGGCAGTAGGGATGACCAGGGATGTTCTCTGTTTAGTGAGTCCTCCAGATCAGAGGCAGTAGAGATGACCAGGGATGTTCTCTGTTTAGTGAGTCCTCCAGATCAGAGGCTGTAGGGAGGACCAGGGATGTTCTCTGTTTAGTGAGTCCTCCAGATCAGATGCAGTAGGGATGTCCAGGGATGTTCTCTGTTTGTGTAAACATTCAAAATCTACTTTTGGGTGTCAGGGAAAATGTATGGAGTAAAAAGTACATTATTTTCTTTAGGAATGTAGTGAAGTAAAAGTAAAAGTTGTCAAAAATAAAAATAGTAAAGTAAGTATTACTTGAAAGAATTTTTACCCAAGTAGTACTTTTACCCAAGTAATATTTTTACTTAAGAACTTTACAACACTGCTCAATTTAGATGAATTCCACACACAGTCCCTGGTTTGAATCCACATCCGGTATTGGGAGTCCCAAAGGGCGGCACATAATTGGCCCAGCGTCATCCGGGTTTGGCCGGGGTAGGCCGTCATTGGAAATAAGAATTGGTTTTCTAATAACTGACTTGCCTAGTTAAATTAAGATTAAATAAAAAAAATAAAAAGTCAACAATGGACACACAAACAATACCCTCATTATATACTGTCACCTCGTATAAAACATTTGATCTCAAATCCAAAATGTTGGAGAATAGAGCCACATTTAAAATGTTAGCTTCACTGTCAAAATCGATATGGTGTGGACTGTATACTCAATACAATCTAAATCTGATACCTCACTGTCTGTCTTTTGACTGATACTGCTTTTTAAACTGGTCTTGGCAGTCTACTCAAATATTTGTACTATACATTTTTCTCTATACTGCAATACTTTTATAATTTGTCATTTATAGTAATGATACAATAATTTATGAATATAAATTGCAGGTTTCAGGACACTGATGTATCTGAATATGTTGAAAAAATATACTGCCACTATTTTCACCACCAAAGAATAGCAGTGTGATTTTAATATGATTTGACTCTTTGCAGGCTGTCAGGCTGTCTCGTCACAGAGGAAGGCTGTGCTTCTCTGGACTCAGCTCTGAGGTCCAACCCCTCACACCTGAGAGAGCTGGACCTGAGCTACAATCACCCAGGAGACTCAGGAGTCAGACTGCTCTCTGCTGGACTGGAGGATCCACACTGCAGACTGGAGAAACTCAAGTATGTAGAGGGTTTATGTCAATGTTCATATAAGACATGTTTGTTTGACTTATCAGGCTAGTTAAGACAAACATTCTTACTGCCACATGGACAAAGGTGTGTGTGTGTGTGTGTGTGTGTCCAGTATGTGTCCTGTGTGCGTGTTTCCAGTGTGCTTGCCCAGTGTGTGTGACACTGGACACACACACTGGAAACACTGGACACACACACAGACACTGGACACACACACACATACTGGACACACACACACACACACTGGATGCACGCTGGATACACACACACACACAGGACAAACAATGAACACACACACACACACTGGACACACACAATGGACACACACTGTACATACAAACTGGAGACACACACACACACTGGAGACACACACACTGGACACACAATGAACACACACACTGGAGACACACACACAGGACACACAATGAACACACACACTGGACACACACTGTACATTCAAACTGGAGACACACACACACACACACTGGAGACACACACACTGGACACACACACACTGGAAACACACACACACAGACAACCATTCTTAGTTATTTGCTGACCGTGTGTGTGTGTGTGTGTGTGTGTGTGTGTGTGTGTGTGTGTGTGTGTGTGTGTGTGTGTGTGTGTGTGTGTGTGTGTGTGTGTGTGTGGCTGTGTGTGTGTCTGTGTCTGTGTGTGTGTCTGTGTGTGTGTCTGTGTATGTGTCTGTGTCTGTGTCTGGTATGTGTGTCTAGTATGTGTCCTGTGTGTGTGTGTGTGTGTGTGTGTGTGTGTGTGTGTGTGTGTGTGTGTGTGTGTGTGTGTGTGTGTGTGTGTGTGTGTGTGTGTGTGTGTGTGTGTGTGTGTGTGTGTATCCCTCAATGACTGTCTGTTCTTCTGCTTACCGCTACAGTGTGGAACATGGTGGAGAGAACACAATGAAACCTGGGATTAGAAAATGTGAGTGTTGACTGCTGTGAAGAATATGACTAAGAATAAGTCTTCATTCAATTTAAGTCAAAGTCAAAGTCAAAGACCACCATCATTACCTACTTGGTTGGTCATATTAAATATCAGCTGTAGTTCTACAGAAGCCGCAATCAGGGACACCAAAGTTTACAAAGAGTTGCCTTGACAATGTGTGTGTCTGTGTGTGTGTTGTGTGTTCGTGTTACATTAGAAATGTGTGTTTATGTTCATGCATGCATACAGGTGTGTGTGTGTTTAATTAATGGGAATATGTGTGTTTTATATTACCATACAGTATAACATATGATCATTCAACAAATCTCAAGTTACCTTAACTTCTCCTTTTGATACCTAGAAACATCTACATTAAATTATTTAGTGACAAGTGAGTTAACATTCTAATGTGAATGATGATTATTTCTAATATTGTGTCTGGTTTCATCCATCAGATGTCTGTGATCTCACACTGGACCCAAACACAGTAAACAGACTCCTCTCTCTGTCTGAGGAGAACAGAAAGGTGACATGTAGGAGAGAGAAGCAGCCGTATCCTGATCACCCAGAGAGATTTGAGGACTGGTACCAGGTGCTGTGTAGAGAGGGTCTGACTGGGCGCTGTTACTGGGAGTTAGAGTGGAGAGGGATAGGTGCTGATATAGGAGTGACATATAAAGGAATCCGCAGGAGAGGAAGGGTTAATGACTGTAGGCTTGGAGCCAATGACAAGTCCTGGAGTCTGGTCTGCTCTGACAACCGTTACACTGCCTGGCACAATAATAAACACATTACCATAGACGTCCCCTCCTCCAGTTCCCACAGAGTAGGAGTGTATCTGGACTGGCCAGCCGGCACTCTGTCCTTCTATAGAGCCTCCTCTGACACACTGACCCACCTGTACACATTCACCTCCACATTCACTGAGTCCCTCTTTCCAGGGTTGTATGTTTGGGATGACTCCTCAGTGTCCCTGTGTCAGTTGGTCCCTGTGTCAAACAGAACATGATGTTTCACTCTAATCAGGGTCATGTTCAGTAAGACACACTGGATCAACAATGTAGAATATCTCTCTAGTGTGTAAAAATATGATTGTAAATATTAATGAATTAACACCATTGAAGTTGACAGACATTGTCAACTATTGTCATTTATTAATAGAATGAATCACCACACTGTATTGTAAAAACTGGTTTCATTTGCAAATCATTGATATTGTTGTTATTGGGCTTCTTGGTGTTTGTAAATATTGTAGAATGTTTATTTTTTTCAAATTCTTGACACAACAGTCTTGTTTCTGCATAAACTCAATTCAACTGAATGAAACAATATGACAGATGTGACTAAAGGTTAATCAACCAGATGGAAGAAGAGAGGTGGAAATGTTTTAATACTGATCACAATATGACAGTACAGTAATAGATGGAAGAGAGGTGGAAATGTTTTAATATTGATCAGAATATGACAGTACAATAATAGATGGAAGAAAAGAGGTGGAAATGTTTTAATATTAATCACAATATGACAGGACAGTAATAGGGGTTGTGTTCAGTACATAGAAATGGGTCATATTCAGTTGAAGAAGAATCTTTTATCTGACACGCACTCACTAATCATTCTGTTACTACTACTGTATGATGCTGTAAACACACACATACACATGGATTTGGTGTTGTAGATATGTGGTAGAGGATCACAGACGTCTAATACATCTTGGACAATGTCCTCTTTTTTCTCTGTCTGATCACATACTGCTAGTACTTCTTGGATGTTGTCCTCTTTGCAGGCGAGGACCATGTACTTCTTCATGTGACCTCATCAACAACCTGAAAGAGTGCAGGTATTGATTTCACCCTTACCTAATATCTGGCCCTGGTCAGGGGACCAGCCCATAGACTAGAGGGGTTAGTTTCCATCCTGGTCAGGGGACCAGACCCATAGACTGGAGGGGTTTTAGTTTCCATCCTGGTCAGGGGACTAGACCCATAGACTGGAGGGGTTCTCTTCACCTCAGGGACAGGGGACTTTGTTGGTCTTCCAGCCAATCTCACCTTTAGTGTTTGCTCCCATATTCTTTCGTGCAGTGATTGATTCCATAAAGTTTGTCACTCTAGTAACTTGTTGAACGTATTTGCAGTTTGTTTTGTTTGTGTTTTAGATTGTTTTTCCCAATAGAAACTGAATGGTGAATAATGTCTTGTCATTTTGGAGTCACTTCACTTATATTGTCAGTAAGAATAGACATTTCTGAACACTTCTACATTCATGTGGATGCGACCATGATTATGAATAATCATAAATTAATTGTTCATAATGATGAAAGAGAAAGTTACAGAGTCACCCCCCCCTTCACATACAGCATCTGTATTCACAGTCATGTGAAACCTATAGATTAGGAAAAAATAAATGTACTTCAAATGACTAATGTCCTTATATGGACTGTAACTCAGTAAATGTTTGAAATTGTTGCATGCTGCGTTTATATTTTTTTTCAGTGTAGTTTCCGTAGTTCCATCAGGTGTTGTTCTTTACCCAGACACCCTGCACAGTCTGTAGATGTTCTATGTGGTTAGAGGCATTTATCAATGCATTCATTGACTGTCAATAGATCATACAATGTTTCCTACATCAAGTGCAGGACTTTATACAGGGCATTTGGTCCAGGTGTTCCATTTGTGTAGAGAAATTAATTTTCTCCCATCGTGGAAGGTACTCTGCTAACTGGTGATAAGATAAATATGAAATGTGACATTCAATTCATAGCAGTAACAGGACCAGTCTAAAAGCCACTATTACAGGAACAGTATCTATACAGGGGAATGTTCAGAGGCATGTCTCCACTATTATAGGAACAGTATCTATACAGGAGAATGATCAGAGTCATGTCTCCACTATTACAGGAACAGTATCTATACAGGAGAATGATCAGAGGCATGTCTCCAATGTCCACATTAGGGAAAGAAGTCACACTTCCTGTTTCCACTCATCTTTATTTGACGTGCTGTAATACAGAGATATAGGTCGTATTAAATCATACATTAACTCTCTAAACATTTATTCATTTTGTCTTCATTGAAAGTGAAAGCTGTGTGTTTTTTTTCACCATTTCAATGAGGGAAGAACCAGTTTTAATGTCCAGCTCTGACAAGACCCAGAAAGTATTAACACTTCAAGACTCAATGGTCAGATGACTTTTCATAAAGAAGTCATGGTAAATAATGGTAATGGGGGAGGGGGGGCTAAGACCATAGTACACCACGTACACTGGGAGTAGAGAATCATCAATGGTGTTGCTGTGGACACTGGGTAATTTGACTAACACACACACCTGTTTGACCTCTCTGTGACCTCACTGTAGGACTACTAATGTCACTATTCTGAGTCAATTCAGGTAGCACTTAATGTCCTGTGTTTGTGTTAACCATGGCAACCAGCATTGTAAATAAAGAGATGTGCAGAAAGATAATTAGCCTCTGTGTCTGTGGATTCTTTCCCCTTGTATGTATGTTTCATATCAGACACGCCCATCTTTTCAAAGAAACACCATTTCGTTCAGTCGCTAATTGACTAAAACAAGGAGTGCTTCAGTTCTTGTTTCGTTTTCACTTGTTGTTACCAGGTAAATAACCAACCACCATGGATAACCACAAGGAGAATAAGGTGAGGAAACAGTCCATGTCAGCTAGGTCCATCTTCTTAAAGAAACACCATTTATTTACATCTCTAGGGCTCCCGAGTGGCGCAGCGGTCTAAGGCACTGCATCTCAGCGCTTGATGCATCACTACAGACACCCTTGTTTGAATCCAGGCCGTATCACAACAGGTGCGGAGCCAGAGGGGTATCCGGGGTGGCATTCCGGACACCCCTCTGGCTAGGTGCAACCCCAAAATGTAATTCGCTACTGGCAGTTTGATGCTGATTGACATGTCATTTCTCCTCTTGTTGAAAGAAGCATTTATTTTGACGTTCAAATCGAGGATGAGGAAAAGAGAATATTAACGTTGGTTGCTGTTAAGGGATTTTTTATCAATAATGACAAATTATGTATACATTTCAATCAGGACTGACTAATCAGAATACTATTATGTTACTGTATAGATGTAAGAATTTTATTTTAATCCTAGTACTGAATATAATGTGTGTAATTATAATCAAGAATTAGAACAATGACTGTCTGTTCCTTGGTAGAAACGAAGGAAATTATCGTCAGACTTGCTAGAATGCTTATCTACACAGGAAGACATTGGCTTGGTCATAAATTATCTAAATTGGTGAGAGAGGATGTAGGAAGGCTTGAGAACTATACTGCCATTGTACCGGAGTGGAGGAGGGACGGGACAGTTTGAAACCTAATGAAGTCATTTTCAGTTTATAACCTGTTGTAAAATGTATCATGTTCAGTACTCTCGAGAGTAAACGCTAGTGCTTGATTTTGAGACTGGTCTCCGCCCATTTTATGCAAATACGTTTCTTACAAATCCTTAGAAATGGGTTAAGTGTATTAATTTAATTGGGTATTAAACATATAGGAATTTAATTCCTCTATCAATTGGTCCTTCGAGCCGGATCTAAATACCCGTCTCTGTCATCTGAAGGTCGTACGCCGAAAATCGTGCACGAGTGGGTCTAGTCCCATTATTTTAAGACCTGGCCTCTGAATTGAGGTTAAAGAACAGGCCGGTATACACCCCAGACTGACAGGGACGGTGACTGGATCCAACGAACATTGCTTTTCCCAGTCGGCGACAAGGTCAGTAGCCTATATTCTCAATTCTGTCTTTGATTTGATGTTCTAAAATTTTTAGAATTGATCAATAATGGGAGCTTTACTATTCCCACAGGGTTTTGTGTGACCAATATACAGTACACTGGGTTTTGTATGACCAATATACACTGGCAGGTCTGAAATGACCTGAGGTAACGTGCACTACCATAAATAAACCAAACTTAATCATGAGAGGCATGTTCGCCCGAGATTAAGAGGGGATATTAAATAGGTGCTGGGGGATAGGACGGTGATCTTGTACAAATAGGATAACCCATAGGATTAGGCTTGGGGAGACAGGAAGGTGTACAAGATAACTTGAATGGTCAATTAAACTCTGGGAGAATTGACCATCGTTCCGATTCAACAAACAGTACTGAAATAAAGTGAAAATGAGGAGGAGAGGGAAGCCAAAATCTAGAGGAATGTGATAAAAGCCAAATCTATAGACAAGAGGTTCCAGGAGAGTGTCACACCCTGACCATAGTTTGCTTTGTATGTTTCTATGTTTTGGTTGGTCAGGGTGTGATCTGAGTGGGCATTCTATGTTGGATGTCTTGTTTGTCTATTTCTATGTCTGGCCTGATATGGTTCACAATCAGAGGCAGGTGTTAGTCATTGTCTCTGATTGGGAACCATATTTAGGTAGCCTGGGTTTCACTGTGTGTTTGTGGGTGACTGTCTCTGTGTTTGCACCAGATAGGACTGTTTAGGTTTTCGCACATTTATTGTTTTGTTAGTTATATTTCATGTCAAGTTCCTTTATTAAAGAACATGAATAACCACCACGCTGCATTTTGGTCCGCTTCTTCTTCACCAGAGGAAAACCCTTACAGAATCACCCACCACAACAGGACCAAGTGGCGTGGTAACGGGCAACAGCAAAAGCAGCAGCAGGAGAAGGAACAGAGGCAACAGCAACTGCGAGGTCAGGATTTCGGGACATGGGAGCAGAATCTGGACTACACAACTTGGGAGGAGTAGACAGGTGGGCGGTCGACCCAGGGAGAGTGCCGGAGCCCGCCTGGGATTCGATGGAGCAGTGTGCGGACGGTTACGAGAGAATGAGGTTGGTGAAGCAAGCACGGTGGCGCGGAAGGAAGCCCGGGAGTCAGCCCCAAAAATGTCTTGGGGGGGAACTCACAGGGAGTATGGCGACGCTAGGTAGGAGACCTACGCCAACTTCCTGTGGTTACCGGGGGGCTAGAGAGACCGTGCAGACACCATGTTATGCTGTGGTGCGCACGGTGTCCCCAGTGCGGGTGCATAGCCCGGTGCGGTATATTCCAGCTCCGCGTATCGGCCGGGCCAGATTGAGCGTCGAGCCAAATGCCATGAAGCCGGCTCTACGCATCTGATCCCCAGTGCGTCTCCTTGGGCCGGCTTACATGGCACCAGCCTTGCGCACGGTGTCCCCGGTTCGCTTGCATAGCCCAGTGCGGGCTATTCCACCTTGCCGCACTGGCAGAGCGACCGGGAGTATTCAACCAGGTAAGGTTGGGCAGGCTCTGTGCTCAAAAGCTCCAGTGCGCCTGCACGGTCCGGTCTACCCAGTACCACCTCCATGCACCAGCCCTCCGGTGGCAGCTCCCCGCACCAGGCTTCCTGTGCGTGTCCTTGGCCCAGTACCACCAGTGCCAGCACCACGCATCAGGCCTACAGTGCGCCTCGCCTCTCCAGCGCTGCCAGAGCCTTCCTCCTCTCCTGTGCTGCCGGAGTCTCCCGCCTGTTTAGCGCTGCTAGAGCCTTCCTCCTCTACAGCGCTGCTGGACTCTCCTGCCTGTTCAGCGCAGCCAGAGCTGCCAGTCTGCATGGAGCAGCCAGAGCTGCCAGTCTGCATGGAACAGCCAGAGCTGCCAGTCTGCATGGAGCAGCCAGAGCTGCCAGACTGCATGGAGCAGCCAGAGCTGCCAGTCTGCATGGAGCAGCCAGAGCCGCCAGTCTGCATGGAGCAGCCAGAGCTGTCAGTCTGCATGGAGCAGCCAGAGCTGTCAGTCTGCATGGAACAGCCAGAGCTGTCAGTCTGCATGGAACAGCCAGAGCTGTCAGTCTGCATGGAACAGCCAGAACTGCCAGTCTGCATGGAGCAGCCAGAGCTGCCAGTCTGCATGGAGCAGCCAGAGCTGCCAGTCTGCATGGAGCAGCCAGAGCTGCCAGTCTGCAAGGAGCTGCCAGTCTGCATGGAGCTGCCAGTCTGCAAGGAGCTGCCAGAGCTGCCAGTTTGCATGGAGCAGCCAGAGCTGCCAGTCTGCAAGAAGCCACCAGAGCTGCCAGTCTGCAAGAAGCCGCCAGAGCTGTGCCAGTCTGCATGGAGCAGCCAGAGCCGCCAGTCAGCATGGAGCAGCCAGAGCCGCCAGTCAGCATGGAGCAGCCAGAGCCGTCAGTCTGCCAGGATCCGCCAGTCAGCCAGACTCTTCCAGATCCGCCAGTCTCCCAGACTCTTCCAGATCAACCAGTCAGCCAGACTCTTCCAGATCCGCCAGTCAGCCAGGATCTTCCAGATCCGCCAGTCAGCCAGGATCCGCCAGTCAGCCAGACTATTCCAGAACCGCCAGCCAGCCAGGATCTGCCAGAGCCTTCCTCCTCTCCTGTGCTGCTGGAGTCTCCCGCCTGTCCGGCGCTGCTGCCGGAGTCTCCCGCCTGTCCGGCGCTGCTGCCGGAGTCTCCCGCCTGTCCAGCGCTGCTGCCGGAGTCTCCCGCCTGTCCGGCGCTGCTGCCGGAGTCTCCCGCCCGCCGGAGTCTGAAGAGCCCCTCTGTCCCGAGCTGCCCCTCTGTCCCGAGCTGCCCCTCTGTCCCGAGCTGCCCCTCTGTCCCGAGCTGCCCCTCTGTCCCAAGCTGCCCCTCTGTCCAGTGTCATTAAGTAGGGTCGCCGTGGCTAGGAGGCCACGGAAGCGGACAAGGTGGGGGACTAAGACTGTGGGGGCCACTTCCAGCACCAGAGCCGCCACCGCGGACAGATGCCCACCCAGACCCTCCCCGATAGGTTCAGGTTTTGCGGCCGGAGTCCGCACCTTGGGGGGGGGTACTGTCACACCCTGACCAGTTTGCTTTGTATGTTTCTATGTTTTGGTTGGTCAGGGTGTGATCTGAGTGGGCATTCTATGTTGGATGTCTTGTTTGTCTATTTCTATGTCTGGCCTGATATGGTTCACAATCAGAGGCAGGTGTTAGTCATTGTCTCTGATTGGGAACCATATTTAGGTAGCCTGGGTTTCACTGTGTGTTTGTGGGTGATTGTTCCTGTCTCGGTGTTTGCACCAGATAGGACTGTTTAGGTTTTCGCACATTTATTGTTTTGTTAGTTATTTCATGTCGAGTTCCTTTATTAAAGAACATGAATAACCACCACGCTGCATTTTGGTCCGCTTCTCCTTCACCAGAGGAAAACCCTTACAGAGAGAGGGAAACCTAAAGTAGTGGAGTGAGATACGAGATATTAGTGTACTTTAAAAGCCCTCCGACACAACCTGAAATAAGATGTTCACTAAGGATTTACGACCCCTGGGCTTATAGTTGTTAGGTCAGACAGAATATCCGATCGACAGTCAAAGCTATGGATAAGGTTTCCAAAAAGGAGAAAACACATATAGATATCCATACACATAGATTGTAAGCATTAACTTCTTGCATCGAGCAATCCCGGATCCGGGATCCTATTTATAGACTCAAGCTCATTAGCATAACGCAACGTTAACTATTCATGAAAATCGCAAATGAAATGAAATAAATATATTTGCTCTCAAGCTTAGACTTTTGTTAACCTGTTAACAACACTGTCATCTCAGATTTTCAAAATATGCTTTTCAACCATAGCTAAACAAGCATTTGTGTAAGAGTATTGATAGCTAGCATAGCTATAAACCTAGAATTCAGCCAGCAACATTTTCACAAAAACAAGAAAAGCATTCAAATAAAATAATTTACCTTTGAAGAACTTCAGATGTTTTCAATGAGGAGACTCCCAGCCACATACCAAATGCGCAGTGTTTCCTGAAAGCGTCTGTGTGTAGGAGAAATCGTTCCGTTTTCTACATTGCGCCTGGCTACCGAAACGAACCGAAAATGCAGTCACCTACAACGTGAAACTTTTTCCGGATTAACTACATAATATCGACCGAAACATGGCAAACGTTGTTTGGAATCAATCCTCAAGGTGTTTTTTCACATATCTCTTCATTGACATGCAGTTCTTGGAAGCTTGCTTTTCTCTCTCTGCCCCATGGAAAAATACTGGCAGGTGACTTTTGCGCACCAATTTCGGCGCAGGACACCGGGCGGACACGTGGTAAATGTGGTCTCTTATGGTCAATCTTCCAACGATCTGCCTACAAATACGTCACAATGCTGCAGACACCTTGGGGAAACGACAGAAAGGGCAGACTCATTCCTCTTGCGTTCACAGCCATATAAGGAGATCATGAAAGACAGAGCCTCAAAAATCCTTGTCATTTCCTGGATGCCAAGTCATCTTGGTTTTGCCTGAAGCTCACGTTCTAGGGCACGCACAGAGAAGATATTTGTATTTCTGGACACGTCAGAGTGTTTTCTTTCGAACAGTAGCAATTATATGCATAGTCGAGCATCTTTTTGTGACAAAATATCTTGTTTAAAACGGGAACGTTTTTCTTCCAAAAATGAAATAGCGCCACCATAAGTGTAAGAGGTTAACAACACTGTCATCTCAGATTTTCAAAATATGCTTTTCAACCATAGCTAAACAAGCATTTGTGTAAGAGTATTGATAGCTAGCATAGCTATAAACCTAGAATTCAGCCAGCAACATTTTCACAAAAACAAGAAAAGCATTCAAATAAAATCATTTACCTTTGAAGAACTTCAGATGTTTTCAATGAGGAGACTCCCAGCCACATACCAAATGCGCAGTGTTTCCTGAAAGCGTCTGTGTGTAGGAGAAATCGTTCCGTTTTCTACATTGCGCCTGGCTACCGAAACGAACCGAAAATGCAGTCACCTACAACGTGAAACTTTTTCCGGATTAACTACATAATATCGACCGAAACATGGCAAACGTTGTTTGGAATCAATCCTCAAGGTGTTTTTTCACATATCTCTTCATTGACATGCAGTTCTTGGAAGCTTGCTTTTCTCTCTCTGCCCCATGGAAAAATACTGGCAGGTGACTTTTGCGCACCAATTTCGGCGCAGGACACCGGGCGGACACGTGGTAAATGTGGTCTCTTATGGTCAATCTTCCAACGATCTGCCTACAAATACGTCACAATGCTGCAGACACCTTGGGGAAACGACAGAAAGGGCAGACTCATTCCTCTTGCGTTCACAGCCATATAAGGAGATCATGAAAGACAGAGCCTCAAAAATCCTTGTCATTTCCTGGATGCCAAGTCATCTTGGTTTTGCCTGAAGCTCACGTTCTAGGGCACGCACAGAGAAGATATTTGTATTTCTGGACACGTCAGAGTGTTTTCTTTCGAACAGTAGCAATTATATGCATAGTCGAGCATCTTTTTGTGACAAAATATCTTGTTTAAAACGGGAACGTTTTTCTTCCAAAAATTAAATAGCGCCACCATAAGTGTAAGAGGTTAACAACACTGTCATCTCAGATTTTCAAAATATGCTTTTCAACCATAGCTAAACAAGCATTTGTGTAAGAGTATTGATAGCTAGCATAGCTATAAACCTAGAATTCAGCCAGCAACATTTTCACAAAAACAAGAAAAGCATTCAAATAAAATCATTTACCTTTGAAGAACTTCAGATGTTTTCAATGAGGAGACTCTCAGTTAGATAGCAAATGTTCAGTTTTTCAAAAAATATTATTTGTGTAGGACAAATCGCTCCGTTTTGTTCACGTTTGGCTATGAAAAAAACCTGTATCCAGTTATAGCCTCAAGCTCATTAGCATAACGTAACGTTAACTATTTATGAAAATCGCAAATGAAATTAAATAAATATGCTATCTCTCAAGCTTAGCCTTTTCTTAACAACACTGTCATCTCAGATTTTCAAAATATGCTTTTCAACCATAGCAAAACAAGCTTTTGTGTAAGAGTATTGATAGCTAGCGTAGCATTTAGCGTAGCATTTAGCGGGCAACATTTTCACAAAAAACAGAAAAGCATTCAAATAAAATCATTTACCTTTGAAGAACTTCGGATGTTTTCAAAGAGGAGACTCCCAGTTAGATAGCAAATGTTCAGTTTTTCCTGAAAGATTCTTTGTGTAGGAGAAAAATGCTTCGTTTTGTTCATCACTTTTGGCTACCAAAAAAAATGAAAATTCAGTCACCAAAACGCCAAACTTTTTTCCAAATTAACTCCATAATATCGACTGAAACATGGCAAACGTTGTTTAGAATCAATCCTCAAGGTGTTTTTCACATATCTCTTCATTGATATATCGTTCGTGGAAGTCTGCTTTCTTCTCTGAATTAAATGGAAAAATACTTGCAGCTGAGTTTTACGCACCAATTTCGACACAGGACACCGGGCGGACACCTGTTTAATGTGGTCTCTTATGGTCAATCTTCCAATGATATGCCTACAAATACGTCACAATGCTGCAGACACCTTGGGGAAACGGCAGATATTGTGGGCTCTCTCCTTGCGCATTCACACCCATATAAGGAGACATTGGAATACAGCGCTTCAAAAATTTTGCTCATTTCCTGTTTGAAGTTTCATCTTGGTTTCGCCTGTAGCATCAGTTCTGTGGCACTCACAGATAATATCTTTGCAGTTTTGGAAACGTCAGAGTGTTTCCTTTCCAAAGCTGTCAATTATATGCATAGTCGAGCATCTTTTCGTGACAAAATATCTTGTTTAAAACGGGAACGTTTTTTTATCCAAAAATGAAATACTGCCCCTAGAGTTCAAAGAGGTTAAAGAGAAACGCACATAGTCAGGCAGTAGAACAACCATAGTGACGAGGTAATGGTAAACAGCACATACACAGATCATAGAAATATATACACATAGATAGTGATAAATACCATAGCTAATAGGAGCGGCAAGGATTTATTAAACATGAGTAGTAAATCCTCAGAGGAGGTCCCGAAATTAACGGGAGATGAGAAATATATGCAGAAAGAAGATAAGAGTAACACCTATTTTAGCCAGACATGGAGGAGTAAGTACGAATTTGATGAACGTTTAAATAAAGAAAAACTGGAATCAATGATTAAACAAATAAATAGGGTTAGTGGAGACAAGGCAGATAAACAACGGGCATAGGGCCTAAATGCAGCTAGGATATGGTTAGCCGAGGCGAGGAAGAGAGCTGAGAACAAAGGGAAATGAAGAGAGGCGCCCAAAGTCTGACTCAGACAAAGACGATGATGAACCCTGAATAGAAACGGATACTGCTAAAATAGTCAGGAAGGGTTTAAAGGACTATTTAGGACTATTTTCTGGGAATTCTCAGTCCCGGAGTTTGCGACTACAGAAAATTATAATAATATGGTTGTTGGCGGGGAGTTTCCGTCATTTCAAATAGTGTTGGTGGTTCAGTGGTTAACGTCATTCCCCCCCAGAAACATTTGCCGAAATTTTACTTCTGGGCAACCAAGATTAAGACTCAACATATGCAAAAACAGTCATGCAAACCACACTGTGTCACTATAACAGGCACATGTTTATATCTCTTGATGTGTTTGACTCAGAATGATGAAATTTGGCACAGATGCTCAGGGATAGGAGTCTAGCTAACCCACGCAATATCTCAGACACCACTGGCCTGATTTTTACGAAACTTAAGTGAATGATGCATCTTCTTGCCATTTGTTCTGTGCCCAATAATGTTTGTACCATGTTGTGCTGCTACCATGTTGTGCTGCTGCCATGTTGTGTTGCTACCATGCTGTGTTCTTGTCTTAGGTCTCTTTCTTGTCGTGATGTGTGTTTTGTCCAACTTTCTTTTTTTTTTTTATCCCAGTCCCCGTCCCAGCAGGATGCATTTTGCGTTTTGGTAGGTCATCATTGTTAATAGGAATTTGTTCTTAACTGACTTGCCTTATTAAATAAAGGTTAAATAAAATAAATCAATAATTAAATCTTGCCATAGAGATTCTGTATTTACCAAATTACACTGCTTGCCCCAAGGGGGGTACTTTAGTAATCAACTGTATGTAAATTAGGCACGTGCAATAACTTGGGTGGATGATGCGTCTGGACATAGAGATCCATAATTTCCAAAATGACATTGATTGCCCCAAGGGGGGCACTGGATCATTCATGGGGGACGACATGTTTAGTGCTGCCTTGTTTTAGTTGACGTAGCGGTCAGAGATTAGCAATTTAGATGGGGGCCATAAAAAATCTGAACTCATCATGAAGGGCCGCAGTGGCTCACAGGTCTGCATACCCATATCCATACCCACATATGCAGTCAGAGCCACCCCTAGCCTTTTGGGGTCCCTAAGTTAACCTCTTGACCCCAGTAAGATAAAAAATGACAGTTTATTGTTAATTTCCTGCAATAAGTTTTGCTAGAAACTTTAGAAAATGTATTGAAAGTAAAATACAGAAATATCTCATCTCATAAGTATTCACACCCTGAGTCAATACTTTGTAGAAGCATCTTCGCCAGCGATTACAGCTTTGAGTCATTCTGGGTACGTCTCTAAGAGCTTTCCACACCTGGATTGTGCAACATTTTCCCATTATTCTTTTCAAAATTCAAGCTCTGTCAAATTGGTTGATGATCAACCATTTTCAGGTCTTGCCAAGAAGATTTAAGTAAAAACTGTAACTCGGCCATTTGGGAGCATTCACTGTCTTCTTGGTAAACAACTCCAATGTAAATTTGGCCTTGTGTTTTAGGTTATTGTCCTGCTGCAAGGTGAATTAATCTCCTATTGTCTGGTGGTAAGCAGACTGAATCAGGTTTATCCTGAAAAACTCCCCATTCCTTAATGATTACAAGCATACCCATAACATGATGTAGCCACCACTATGACTGAAAATATGGAGAGTGGTACTCAGTAATGTGAATGTGAAATGTGTCGTGGCAGAATCAGAATTCTTTAGGTAACATTTATAAATAAGATGTTTTATTAATTTTCACAAGCATGCTTATGTGGGAAAGTTACTTGGGCCCAGAGAGGGGAGAGATCGGGTTAGTCTTATCTGTGAATGTGTCTGTAAACTATTCCTAAACCATGTGAAGGGATGGTGTGATTAATAGGGAACCAGTTAGGTTGGCTCCACAATGTCTGTGTGCCAGTCACGTCTCTCTGTAAGCTTGTCCAGGAGGGGGTGTATTTGATATATGCCATTGGATGAGGTAATGTTTTTGGTTCTAAGTGTTACAGTACCAAGAACAAGATAAGAGCTTTGGTTTAGGAGACCAAACTGAACGATAATTTATAGCTAATGCTATAAATTATGGGATTTACTCCTCTCTCTGGTAAAATTTGTATAATGTTTGTATAATGTTCCTAAGATCTGTTATTTGTATAATGTTCCTAAGATCTGTTATTTGTCATGTGAGTTTTGATGGGTGTGTCTTGGCTATAAATGATACTAAGGACTGTTTTGTAAGCACTCTCAGAGAATTCATTTATAGACACTGAATTGATCTGAGAGTCACAGGGCTATGGTGAAGCTCATATAATTAAAGATGGACTTTATGATAACTCTGACTTGTGTGTGGTTTGCTCCCTCATGATTTGGTAATACAGGAAATTTCCACGACGAATGTCATTCACCACTCCTGAAAGTATAATTCAGAAGAGAACATTTCCATTTTAGAGCAATTCACAATTCTCCTTTATGATTGCAATAACAATCAAGATAACAATAAAGCTAATTTTGAGATGTTTATAGTGAAAATAATAGAAAAAGAGCAAATCCTCCCACAAGTGATGCATTGGTGCAACACATCAAAATGAATGAAAACAGATATTAGTTATATAGCCCTTTTGACAACAGCGATTGTCCGAGTGCTTCACATCAACCCAGCTTAGTCTCCCAAAGAGCAAGCGGCAGCAAAGGAAAAATCAAGAGAAGACGTAGGGAACCCCCTTTATCTGTACCGAGTAGAAGGTAAGAGTGCAAATGACCCAGAGGAGGCTGGTGGGAGGAGCTATAAAAGGACAGGCTCATTGTAATAGCTGGAATGCTTCTACAGGTACATCTGCATTGCTCGCTCTTTGGGGTTTTAGGCTGGGTTTCTGTATGGCACTTTGTGACATCTGCTGATGTAAAAGCTGCATCGGTAAGATAGAACAGTCGCCTCCGGTAAGACAAGGAGTGGCGGTCTGTGTATATTTGTAAACAACAGCTGGTGCACAAAATCGAATAGGTTTTACTCGTCTGAGGTAGAGTATCTCATAATAAGCTGTAGACTACATTACCAAGAGAGTTTTCATCTAAATTTTTCGTAGCTATCTATTTACCACCACAAACCGATGCTGGCACTAAGACCGCACTCAATGAGCTGTATGTGGCCATAAGCAACAGGAAAACGCTCATCCAGAGGCGGTGCTCTTAGTGGCCGGAGACTTTAATGCAGGGAAACTTGAATCGGTCAACAAAAAGTGGTCAGATGACGCAGATGCTAAGCTACAGGACTGTTTTGCTAGCACAGACTGGAATATGTTCCGGGATTCTTCCGATGGCATTGAGGAGTACACCACGTCCCCACAGTGACTGTACGTACATACCCCAACCAGAAGCTATGGATTACAGGCAACATCCGCACTGAGCTGAAAGGTAAAGCTGCCGCTTTCAAGGAGCGGGACTCTAACCCGGAAGCTTATGAGAAATCCCGCTATGCCCTCTGACGAACCATCAAACTGGCAAAGCGTCAATACAGGACTAAAATTGATTCGTACTACACCGGCTCCGACACTCGTCGGATGTGGCAGGCCTTGCAAACTATTACAGACTACAAAGGGAAGCACAGCCACGAGCTGCTCAGTGACACAAGCCTACCAGATGAGCTATATTACTTCTATGCTCGCTTCAAGGCAGGCAACACTGAAGCATTCCTGAGAGCATTAGCTGTTCCAGACGACTGTGTGATCATGTTCTCTGTAGCCGATGTGAGTTAGACCTTTAAACAGGTTAACATTCACAAGGCCGCAGGGCCAGATGGATTCCCGGACATGTACATGCGCTGACCAACTGGATCCAGAGACGCAGTTGGCATCAGTTGCTGGGACTGCTTGTCTCTTTCCAGTGATCCTGCCGACCAAGGATGGGTCTGAGGAACTATTTGGTGTCGCAGCTAACCTAGCTGCTAGCTAGCTGCATATCAAGCTAGCAGGGTTTTCTTGGCCATTGTAGCTGGGACCGTGGATTGTTCTGAGTTTGTGGCTGTCTAGATCCCTGCTGGTTGTTGTTTTCAATCTTCCCTGTGACTTGCCCTGTCTGGAACTATGAGGAGTAACCGCATAACCTACGTTGCTAGCTACCATGACAAAGACCAAAGCCGGCGGGAGTACCATTGAGGACAGCGGTGTCTCTCTATCACACGTGAAGGATCTTTTAAACAAACAAAAAGATACCTACAAGCAGTTGCTACAACAACAAGAAAGTAGCTTCAAGTGTTTTATCCAAATACTGTGGATTCTACTAATAAAAGAATGGACCTGACCAGAGAGGTCCAGGACCTGAAGAACAGTTTGCAGTTCTCCCAGGGTCCCCTCGATGAGTTAAAACAGTAGAACGGCAAGATGACAGCAATCTGTAAATCATTGAGAGAGGACATCAGTTCTGTGTGTGAATCCATGATAACAATGACAGATAAATCAGACTATCTCGAGGGACAATCAAGGCAGAACAACATGGTTGTTGGCAGAATTTCATAATCTCCCCATGAGACCTGAGAAATAGAAGATGGACCACAGGAAGATTGAGGTGGAGCATGCCCACATGACTGGAAAATCCAACACCGGCCCAGGTGATAGGCCCAGGCCAATAGTGGTCAAGTTCCTGAGGTTCTTTTCATTCTGGAAAGAGCCAAGAACTTGAGAAGAACTTATATCTTCCTCAACGAGGACTATCCTGAAGCTGTGTGCCAGAAGAGGAAAGAACTGATCCCAGCCATGAAAGCTGCATGAGCGTGTGGGGACATTGCTTACATCTGCTATGATAGGCTCATTGTCCACCCTCCCTCCCAGAAGCCTGGAAGGGATGAGAGAGCCAAGCCTATGGGTTCGTAGCTTCAACCCCGCAGCACACACACACACACACCAATTGATTAATGGACTGCTGAATGTACATTATATTTTTTTCTCTTGCTTTGTTTGCTATTTTCAGTATTATGTCTATCTTTGAAAAGCTACCCAGAAAAGGGCTGAAAGTAGCCCATAATATATGTAGCCTTAGAAATAGGTTTATGAAATCAATAACTTGCTAACATCAGATAACATTCCTATATTAGCCATTTCTGAGACTCACTTAGATCATTCATTTTATGTTACAGCAGTAGCAATACAAGGATATAACATATATAGAAGAGAAAGAAATGCTTATGGAGGAGGTGTTGCTGTATATATTCAGAGCCATATCCCTGTAATGCTTAGAGAAGATCTTATGTCAAGTGTTATTGAAGTGTTGTGGTTGCAGGTTCACTTGGCACATGTAAAGCCTTATATTTTGGGGTGTTGCTATAGGCCACCAAGTGCTAACAGTCAGTATCTAAATAATATGTGCAAAATGCTTGATAGTGTATGTGATGTAAACAGACAAGTCTACTTTCTTGGGGACCTGAATATTGACTGGTTTTCATCAGGCTGTCCACTCAAGAGGAAGCTCCTTACTGTAACCACTGCCTGTAATCTGGTTCAGGTTATTAATCAACCTACCATGGTGTTTACAAACACAACATAACCAAAATCATCCACATGTATCGATCACATTTTTACTAATACTGTAGAACTTTGTTCTAAAGCTTACCCGTACCCATTGGATGTAGTGACCACAATATAGTGGCTATATCCAGGAAAGCCAAAGTTCCAACAGCTGGGCCTAAAATAGTATGTAAGAGATCATACAAAATATTTTGCTGTGACCTATGTGGATGATGTTAAAAATATTTGTTGGTCTGATGTGATTAATGAGGAGCATCCAGATGCTGCACTTGATGAATTTATGAAATTGCTTCTTCCAAATATTGATAAACATGCACCTGTTAAGAAACTGACTGGTAGAACTGTTAAGGCTCCGTGGATTGATGAGGAATTGAAAAACTGTATGGTTGAAAGAAATGGGGCAAAAGGAGTGGCTAATAAGTCTGGCTGCACATCTGGCTGGCTTACTTACTGCAAATTGAGAAATGATGTGACTAAACTCAACAAAAAGAAGAAGAAACTGTATTATGAAGCCAAGATCAATGATATAAAGAATGAAAAAACTTTGGAGTACTTAAATGAAATTATGGGCAGAAAGACAAATTCAACTCCATCTTTCATCGAATCAGATGGCTTATTCATCACGAAACCATTTGATGTTGTCAATTATTTTAATGGTTATTTCATTGGCAAAGTGGGCAAACTTAGGCAGAAAATGCCAACAACAAACAGTGAGCAATTGTATTCATGCATAAAAAAAACAAATAATGAAAGAAAAGCATTACAAGTTTGAATTATGTAAAGTTAGTGTGTGAGAGGTGGAAAATTATTGTTATCAATCCCTAATGACAAACCTCCTGGCATTGACAACTTAGATGGAAAGCTACTAAGGATGGTAGCTGAATCTATAGCCATTACTATCTGCCATATTTTTAATCTGAGCCTAGAGGAAAGGCTGTCCTCAGGCCTGGAGGGAAGCCAAAGTAATTCCGCTACCCAAGAGTGGTAAAGTGGCCTTCACTGGTTCAAACAGCAGACCTATAAGCTTGCTGCCAGCTCTTAGCAAACTGTTGGAAAAAATTGTGTTTGACCAAATACAGTGCTATTTCTCTGTAAACAAATTAACTTCTTATGGCTGGGGGCCGTGAGAGTTAGCTGCGTTCCTTTTCATTTCTAAAGACAAAGGAATTGTCAGGTTGAAACATTATTGAAGATTTATGTTAAAAACATCCTAAAGCCAGAGACTCTGGTTTCGCACCCAGGCTCTGTCGTAACCGGCCGCGACCGGGAGGTCCGTGGGGCGACGCACAATTGGCCTAGCGTCGTCCAGGTTAGGGAGGGTTTGGCCGGTAGGGATATCCTTGTCTCATCGCGCACCAGCGACTCCTGTGGCGGGCCGGGCGCAGTGCGTGCTAACCAAGGTTGCCAGGTGCACGGTGTTTCCTCCGACACATTGGTGCGACTGGCTTCCGGGTTGGATGCGCGCTGTGTTAAGAAGCAGTGCGGCTTGGTTGGGTTGTGTATCGGAGGACGCATGACTTTCAACCTTCGTCTCCCCGAGCCCATATGGGAGTTGTAGCGATGAGACAAGATAGTAGCTACTAAACAATTGGATACCACAAAATTGGGGAGAAAAAGGGGTCAAATTCACAAAAAAATATTTTAAAAACAACAAAAAAACATCCTAAAGATTGATTCTATACATCATTTGACATGTTTCTACGAACTGTAATATCACTTTTTTGACTTTTCGTCTGGACTAAGTGCCTGCGCCTCATGAATTTGGGTTTGTGAACTAAACGCGCAAAAAAAGAAGGTATTTGGACATAAATGATGGACTTTATCAAACAAAACAAAAATTTATTGTGGAACTGGGATTCCTGGGAGTGCATTCTGATGAAGATCATCAAAGGTAAGTGAATATTTATAATGCTATTTCTGACTTTTGTTGACTCCACAACATGGCGGGTATCTGTATGGCTTGTTTTGGTGCCTGAGCGCTGTACTCAGATTATTGCATGGTGTGCTTTTACCGTACAGCTTTTTTGAAATCTGACACAGCGGTTGCATTAAGGAGAAGTTTATCTATAATTCCATGCATAACACTTGTATTTTTTATCAATGTTTATTATGAGTATTTCTGTAAATTGATGCGGCTCTCTGCAAAATTACCGGATGTTTTGGAAACAAAACATTACTGAACATAACGCGCCAATGTAAACTGAGATTTTTGGAAATAAATATGAACTTTATCGAACAAAACATACATGTATTGTGTAAAATGAAGTCCTATGAGTGTCATCTGATAAAGATCATCAAAGGTTAGTGATTAATTTTATCTCTATTTCTGCTTTTTGTGACTCCTCTCTTTGGCTGGAAAAATGGCTGGGTTTTTCTGGTGCTTACCTAACATAATCGTTTGGTGTGCTTTCGCCGTAAAGCCTTTTTGAAATCAGACACTGTGGCTGGATTAACGACAAGCTTCTTTAAAATGGTGAAATACTTGTATGCTTGAGGAATTTTAATGATTACGAGATTACTGTTGTTTTGAATTTGGCGCCCTGCACTTTCACTGGCTGTTGTCATATCAATCCCGTTAACATGATTTCAGCCGTAAGAGGTTTTAACAAAAGACTTTCAGCATACTTATAGAGAAGGGTACTCAACATGTACTGCACTGACACAAATGACTGATGATTGGTTGAAAGATATTGATAATAAGAAGATTGTGGGAGCTGTACTGTTAGATTTCAGTGTAGCCTTTGATATTATTGACGTTTTTATTTTCAATGAAGACCTAGGAACAGTGGGTTAACTGCCTGTTCAGGGGCAGAACAACAGACTTGTACCTTGTCAGCTCAGCGATTTGAACTTGCAACCTTTCGGTTACTAGTCCAATGCTCTAACCACTAGGCTACCCTGCTGACCCATAACCTGTTGTTGAAAAAACGTGGATTCAGAGCTATCTATCTAATATAACTCAAATGGTTTTCTTTAATGGAAGCTTCTCTAATGTCAAACATTTAAAGTGTGGTGTACCACAGGGCAGCTCTCTACACCCTTTACTCTTTTCTATTTTTCCAATGACCTGCCACTGGCATTTAACAAAGCATGTGTGTCCATGTATATTTATGACTCAACCATCTATGCATCAGCAATCATAGCTAATGAATTCACTGAAACCCTTAACAAAGATTTGCAGTCTGTTTTGGAATGGGTGGCCAGTAATAAACTGGCCCTGAACATCTCTAAAACTAAGAGCATTGTATTTGGAACAAATCATTCTTTAAGTTCAAGACCTCAGCTGAATCTGGCAATGAATGGTGTGGCTGTTGAACAAGTTGAGGGGACTCAATTACTTGGTGTTACTTTAGATTGTAAACTGTCATGGTCAAAACATATAGATTCAATGGTTGTAAAGATGGGGAGAGGTCTAGCCATAATAAAGATATGCTCTGCTTTTTGACACCACACTCCAAAAAGCAAGTTCTGCAAGTTCTCAAGTTTTTTCTAATTGATTATTGTCCAGTCGTGTGGTCCAGTGCTGCAAGGACAGACCTAGTTAAGCTGCAGCTGGCCCAGAACAGAGCGACACATTTTGCTCTTAATTGTATTCAGAGTGCTGATATAAATACTATGCATGCTAGTCTCTCTTGGCTAAGAGTTGAGGAGAGACTGACTGCAATCACTTCTTCTTTTTATAAGAAACATTAATGTGTTGAAAATATCAAATTGTTTGCAGAGTCAACTTACACACAGCTCTGACACACACACTTATCTCACCAGACATGCCACCAGGGGTCTTTTCATTGTCCCCAAATCCAGAACAAATTCAAGAAAGTGTACAGTATTATAAAGAGCCCTAAATGCATGGAACTTCCTTCCATCTCATATTGCACAAATAAACAGCAAACCTGGTTTCAAAAAACAGATAAAGCAACACCTCACGGCACAACGCCTCTCCCCTATTTGACCTAGATAGTTTGTGTGTATGCATTGATATGTAGACTACGTGTGCCTTTAGCATTTTTTATGTAGTTCTGTCTTTGAGCTGTTCTTGTCTATTGATGTTCTGTATTATGTATTTCTGTATTATTTTTCATGTTTTGTGTGGACCCCAGTAAGAGAAGCTGCTGCTTTTGCAACAGCTAACGAGGATCCTAATAAAATACCAAAATACCAATTGGCAAGCGTCTTCACAGACATTTTCAACCTGTCCCTGACTGAATCTGTAATACCAACATATTTCAAGCAGACCACCATAGTCCCTGTGCCCAAAGACACTAAGATTTTTAAATTATTATTATTATTTTAAATGTAACCTTTATTTAACTAGGCAAGTCAGTTAAAAACAAATTCTTATTTACAATGATGGCCTACCCGTCATAGGTAACCTGCCTAAATGACTACCAACCCTTAGCACTCACGTCTGTAGCCATGAAGTGCTTTGAAAGCCTGGTCATGGCTCACATTAACACCATTATCCCAGAAACCCTAGATCCACTCCAATTCGCATATCGGCCCAACAGATCCACAGATGATGCAATCTTTATTGCATTCCACACTGCCCTTTCCCACCTGGACAACAAAAAAAGCATGTGAGAAGCATGCTATTCATTGACTACAGCTGAGCGTTCAACACCATAGTTCCCTCAAAGCTAATCACTAAGCTAAAGACCCTGGGACTAAACACCTCCCTCTGCAACTGGATCCTGGACTTCCTGACGGGCCACCCCCAGGTGGTAAGGGTAGGTAGCAACACATCCGCCACGCTGATCCTCAACATGGGGGCTCATCAGGGGTGCCTGCTCAGTCCCCTACTGTACTCCCTGTTCATTCACGACTGCATGGCCAGGCACGACTCCAACACCATCATTAACTTCTTGAAACTCCCCATCCCGGATCCGGGTTTGTGACTAAAGCCTCAGGCTCATTAGCATAACGCAACGTTAACGATTTCTGAAAATCGCAAATAAAATGAAAATAATGCGTCTGCTCTCAAGCTTAGCCTTTTCTTAACAACACTGTCATCTCAGATTTTCAAAATATGCTTTTGAACCATAGAAATTGACTAATTTGTGTAAGAGTATGCAAAGCTAGCATAGCATTTTGAGTAGCATTTAGCACGCAACATTTTCACAAAAACCAGATAACCAAATAAATAAAATCATTTACCTTTGAAGAGCTTCTGATGTTTTCAATGAGGAGACTCTCAGTTACATACCAAATGCGCAGTTTTTCCTGAAAGCGTCTGTGTGTAGGAGAAATCGTTCCGTTTTCTACATTGCGTCTGGCTACCGAAATGAACCGAAAATTCAGTCACCTACAACGTAAAACTTTTTCCGGATTAACTACATAATATCGACCGAAACATGGCAAACGTTGTTTGGAATCAATCCTCAAGGTGTTTTTTCACATATCTCTTCATTGATATGCAGTTCGTGGAAGCTTGCTTTCCTCTCTGTATCCCATGGGAAAATACTGGCAGGTGACTTTTGCGCACCAATTTCGGCGCAGGACACCGGGCGGACACCTGGTAAATGTGGTCTCTTATGGTCAATCTTCCAATGATCTGCCTACAAATACGTCACAATGCTGCAGACACCTTGGGGAAACGACAGAAAGGGCAGGCTCATTCCTCTCGCATTCACAGCCATATAAGGAGACAATGGAAAACAGAGCCTCAAAAATCCTTGTCATTTCCTGGATGCCATCTCATCTTGGTTTTGCCTGAAGCTCACGTTCTAGGGCACGCACAGAGAATATCTTGGTATTTCTGGACACGTCAGAGTGTTTTCTTTCGAATGCTATCAATTATATGCATAGTCGAGCATCTTTTTGTGACAAAATATCTTGTTTAAAACGGGAACGTTTTTCATCCAAAAATGAAATAGCGCCCCCATAGATGTAAGAGGTTAAGTTTGCAGATGACACAACAGTGTAAGCCTGAGCACCGACAATGATGAGACAGCCTATAGGCAGGAGGTCAGAAACCTGGCCGTGTGGTGCCAGGAAAACAACATCTCCCTCAACGTGATCAAGACAAAGGAGATGATTGTGGACAACAGGAAAAGGAGGACCAAGCACGCCCCCATTTTCATCGACGGGCTGTAGTAGAGCAGGTTGAGAGCTTCAAGTTCCTTGGTGTCCACATCACCAACAAACTGTCATGGTCCAAACACACCCCCTCAGAAGACTGAAATATTTGGCATGGGTCCTCAGATCCTCAAAAGGTTCTACAGCTGCACCGTCGAGAGCATCCTGACTGGTACTTTACTGCCTGGTATGGCAACTGCTCAGCCTCCGACCGCAAGGCACTACAGAAGGTTGTGCGTACGGCCCAGTACATCACTGGGGCCAAGCTTCCTGCCATCTAGGACCTCGATACCAGGTGGTGTCGGAGGAAGGCCCTAAATAATACATATTACACATATTACCTCAATTACCTCGACTAACCTGTGCCCCCGCACATTGACTCTGTACCGGTACCCCCTGTATATAGCCTCACTACTGTTATTTTACTGCTACTCTTTTTATTTTTTACTCATCTATCTATTATTTAACACTTTTTTAAAACTGCATTGTTGGTTAAGTAAGCATTTCAATGCAGTTTATGCATAGTCACTTTAACTCTACCTACATGTACATATTACCTCAATTACCTCGACTAACCGGTGCCCCCAAACATTGACTCTGTGCTGGTACCCCCTGTATATAGCCTCGCTATTGTTATTTTAACGCTGCTCTTTAATTATTTGTTACTTACATTTTTTTTTTTTACTTAACACTTCGTTTTTCTTAAAACTGCATTGTTTGTTAAGGGATTGAAAGTAAGCATTTCACTGTAAGGTGAAATGCTGTTGTATTCGGCGCATGTGACAAATAAAATTTGATAGGCCTACTATTTGGTAGGGCCTACTATTGAAAGAGATCAATGACGATGTCAACTGAGTAAGATTTTCACAGGTTTCTGAATTGCCCAATTAATTTCAGATTTTCGCTTTCAACAAAATTGTTCACATAAGGAGATCGATCACCTTTGGGGGTCTGGTAAAAATCTAAGAAAATGTTACGTTTTTTGTGGAGTTACCCATTAAGTCTGCAGGAACCTAGCACTTTTTTTTGGTTAGTGATGTTTGTGTAGCATGAGATGGCTTTTGCAAAACAAATGGCCACTTGATTGATGCAAATAATCATGTAATTTAGCCAGGTAGGCATAGGCTACTTTGTAGCTAGTTAACATTTAATTGAGAAGTTGTTTGGGAAAGCCTTTCTATCAATCAGAAGATGGTTAGGCTTTTCATTAGCATCGCTATATATTTTTCCTGTTCGTTCCGTAATTGTTTGAAACCTGAACTTTTCAAACAATGGAGGCAATTATTTTGTCAAAACTTCCTATTGGTTTTCTTTCAGCTTTCTTTCATTATCTAGCAGCCAAAGGCAATATCCTAGTCATATTTAGCATCCTGTGAGAGTTTTTGCAACTTTAGATCTCCCTCCTCTCTCTAAATTTCGGACGGGTATTTTCATCTGTCCATGAAACCACTCACATGTGAGGTTCACATTTTAGACAGGTGTTTGGGGTTTTAGGCTGGGTTTCTGTATAGCACTTTGTGACATTTGCTGATGTAAATAGGGCTTTATAAATACATGTGAATTTACACGCACAGTTCTAGGCCTTCTGCTGTGTGCACATTGCTGCACTGCACTGAAACACTAAACATTGTAATGTGTTCTATCAGCCAGCCTTACTGATACCTCCACTAGACTACTTTGATAATGCATCCTGGAGATTAAGGGAGTGTATGCAATGCCCACCAAAAATTAAATGTGTATCCCCTTCACTACATTTTGGCAACTGGTCCAGAATAGCTTGCTGTAGTGTATTTTATTCGCTCAGAAGATGTATACTGAACAAAAATATAAACACAACATGCAAAGTGTTAGTCCCATGCTTTATGAGCTGAAATAAACAATCCCAGAAATGTTCCATATCCAAGAAAACGGTTATTTCTATAAAATTTTGTGCACAAATTTGTTTACATCCCTGTTAGTGAGCATTTTTCCATTGCCAAGATAACCCATACATGTGACAAGTGTGACATATCAAGAAGCTGATTTAAACAGCATGATCATTACTGAATGCACTGCATTTATACAGTAGGGAGAACAAGTATTTGATACACTGCCGATTTTGCAGGTTTTCCTACTTACAAAGCATATAGAGGTCTGTCATTTTTATCATAGGTACACTTCAACGGTGAGAGATGGAATCTAAAACACAAATTAAGAAAATCACATTGTAAGATTTTTAAGTAAATAATTTGCATTTCGTACAACTTGTCTGTCGATAGCTCCTCTTTCGTTGATTGACTGTCTTTTAACCCAATGACCACTGATCGTCTTGAAATCTAGCTGGGTAGATAGCCAATGAGCTGAGCTTAACGGCAATACGCCATGTTTATGTGTTGCAAGACCAACCCATGTAGTAAGCTCCAGCGTAAAGAGTCATGCGCTATTGAATTTTCATACCGGAAGGAGAAACACATATTACGCATTGCATTGTTTGGTGAACGCGCAGATTCAGCTGTTTATATATCAATCATTATGGCGACTAAGTCAAGTCTAGATATACAGATGTACACACAACTTTAGAATAAATTGATTGGGAAGGTGAGATAGAGATTGTTGTAGGACGCTTCATTTAGCGATTGTGGAGGAATATTTTTGAAGTGAGAGGACATCGTTTTGGACTGATAAATTGTTATCATGCTAATGCCCTTGTTTGTAATTAATAATATAAAATATTATTTGTGATTTTTATTTTATTTTAGAAGCAATATATAAACATTTAATGTCATGAAATGTGAGATGCGTGTGTCTGCCGCCCCACCCCAACCCACATGAAATCAATGACCAAAGTAAAATGGAGACAGTAGATACAGCTGGTCTGTTGTAATATAATAAAGACAGTAGATCTAGCTGGTCTGTCATAATATAATAGAGACAGTGGATCTAGCTGAAATGTCATAATATAAAAGAGACAGTAGATCTAGCAGGTAATAATAATGTAATAATATATTCAACCTTCAACTCTCTATATATATCTGTTTATTATACCTGTTGATACAGGGCTCATATGTGAAACTATTCTAACTGAACATTTTCTTTCACAGTGACACTGAATGGGAGTCTTATCCGGTGTCCTGTGTGAATTTAAGTTTGCTCTCTCTAATTCTCTCTTTCTCTTGCTGTCCCCAGTCCACCTGGCCTTGCCGCTGTTCCAGTTTCAACTGTTCTGCCTGCGGCTATGGAACCCTAAACTGTTCATTTTTACTCTTGAGGTGCTGTCCTGTTGCACCCTCTACAACCACTGTGATCTCCACCCGGCACAGCCAGAAGAGGACTGTGGCCACCCCTCATAGCCTGGTTCCTCTCTAGGTTTCTTTCTAGGTTTTTGCCTCTAGGGAGTTTTTCCTAGCCACGGTGCTTCTACACCTGTATTGCTTGCTGTTTGGGGTTTTAGGCTGGGGCTATATAAATAGATTTGATTTGATAGAGGACTGGGGGTCTTCCAAATATTGAAAGTGTGTAAATGGTTACCCATGTTATTTTGTAAATGTATATATATATTTTGTTTCATATTTTTTTAATCAATAATTATTATTTTTTCTCAATTTTCTTTTGGGGGGGGGTGTGTGTTAGAATACCATTTTGATATTTTGTATATAGTTATTTGTTTCAAAATGTATTGTTTTATCAAATGGTACCAATAATATGCAATATGGAGCTGCAAGAGGTTTTAAGCATATAATTCCCTTATCAGAAAGGAATACCCAGAGTTACCTCTGCTGCAGAGAATAAGTTCATTGGTAGTTTCCAGCCTCAGAAATTGCAGCCCAAATAAATGCTTTACAGAGTTCAAGTAATAGAAACATCTCAACATGAACTGTTCAAAGGAGACTGTGTAAATCAGTCCACCATGGTCGAATTTCTGCAAAGAAACCACTACTAAAGGACACAAAAAATAAGAAGAGACTTGCTTGGGCCAGGAAATACGAGCAATGGACATTAGACCGGTGGAAATCTCTCCTTTGGTCTGATGAGTCCTAATTTGAGATTTTTGGTTCCAACCGCCGTGTCTTTGTGAGACGCAGAGGAGGTGAACGGATGATCTCTGCATGTGTAGTTCCCACCGTGACACAGTCAGTAATTTATTTAGAATTCAAGGCACACTTAACCAGCTGGTTTGCGCTTAGTGGGACTATCATTTGTTTTTCAGCAGGACAATGACCCAACACACACCTCCAGGCTGTGTAAGGGCTATTTGACCAAGAAGAAGAGTGATGGAGTGCTGCATCAGATGACCTGGCCTCCACAATTACCCGACCTCAAACCAATTGAGATGATTTGGGATGAGTTGGACTGCAGGGTGAAAAAAAAGCAGCCAACAAGTGCTCAGCATATGTGAGAACTCCTTCAAGACTGTTGGAAAAGCATTCCAGGTGAAGCTGTTTGCGAGAATGCCAAGAGTGTGCAAAGCTGCCATGGTAAAGGGTAGCTACTTTGAAGAATATAACATTTGTTTAACACTTGTTTGGTTACCACATGATTCCATAAGTGTTATTTCATAGATTTGATGTCTTCACTATTATTCTACAATGTAGAAAATAGTAAAAAATTAAGAAAACCCCATAAATGAGTACGTGTGTTATGGTGGAAAAATTGCAAGATTAAGTTATAATTCATTTATTGCATCAAATGGTAGTGTTATGTAATGGAATAGAGTATTCTTCATTTTTGTGTGTGTGTTCTACTGAGGATGGGCCTCTGGGAGATAACACTGAGAGGAGATTTACTATGTATTTTGGGTGTTAAATCGTAAAAAGCATTCCAGATTATGAGTTAATGTTTCTGTTCTATACCGTACCAGGGAGAGATGGTTCCAGTTTGGAGTCAGAGGGCCAGTCACTGGTCTCTATACAATGAAAACTGTTGACACATCAGATACTGTCTGCTATGTATTATAGGTATCTTTCATACACATCTTAACCTTGTGACTCATTCTATATACAGTTGAAGTGGGAAGTTTACATACACCTTAGCCAAATACATTGAAACTCAGTTTTACACAATTCCTGACATTTAATCCTAGTAAAAATTCCCTGTCTTAGGTCAGTTATGATCACCACTTTATTTTGAGAATAATAGTAGAGAGAATTATTTATTTCAGCTTTTATTTCTTTCATCACATTCCCAGTGGGTCAGAAGTTAACATATACACAATTAGTATTTAGTAGCATTGCCTTCAAATTGTTTAATTTGGGTCAACCGTTTCGGGTAGCCTTCCACAAGCTTTCCACAATTTTGGCCCATTCCTCCTGACAGAGCTGGTGTAACTGAATCAGGTTTGTTGGCCTCCTTGCTCGCACACACTTTTTCAGTTCTGCCCACTTTGCCACAACTTTGAAAGTATGCTTGGGGTCATTTTCCATTTGGAAGACCCATTTGCGACCAAGCTTTAACTTCCTGACTGATATCTTGAGATGTTGCTTCAATATATCCACATAATTTTCCTCCTTCATGATGCCATCTATTTTGTGAAGTGCACCAGTCCCTCCTGCAGCAAAGCATCCCCACAACATGATGCTACCACCCCCGTGCCTCACGGTTGGGATGGTGTGCTTCACGGTTGGGATGGTTTCTTCGGCTTGCTAGCCTCCCCCTTTTTCCTCCAAACATAACGATGGTCATTATAGTCAAACAGATCTATTTTTGTTTCATCAGACCAGAGGATATTTCTCCAAAAAGTACAACCTTTGTTCCCATGTGCAGTTGCAAACCGTAGTCTGGCTTTTTTATGGTGGTTTTGGAGCAGTGGCTTCTTGCTTGCTGAGCAGCCTTTCAGGTTATGTCGATATAGGACTTGTTTTACTGAGGATATAGATACTTTTGTACCCGTTTCCTCCAGCATCTTCACAAAGTCTTTTGCTGTTGTTCTGGAATTGATTTGCACTTTTCGCACCAAAGTACATTCATATCTAGGAGACAGAACACGTCTCCTTCCTGAGCGGTATGACAGATGCGTGGTCCCATGGTGTTTATACTTGCTTACTATTGTTTGTACAGATGAATGTGGTACCTTCAGGCGTTTGGAAATTGCTCCCAAGAATGAACCAAACTTGTGGAGATCTACAATTATTTTTCTGAGGTCTTGGCTGATTTCTTTTGATTTTCCCATGATGTCAAGCAAAGAGGCAGTGAGTGTGAAGGTAGGCCTTGAAATACATCAATCGGTACATCTCCAATTGACTCAAATTATGTCCGTTAGCCTATCAGAAGCTTCTAAAGTCATGACATAATTTTCTGGAATTTTCCAAGCTGTTTAAAGGCACAGTCAACTTAGTTTATGTAAACTTCTGACCCACTGGAATTGTGATATTGAATTATAAGTGAAATAATCTGTCTGTAAACAATTGTTGAAAAAATGACTTGTTATGCACAAAGTAGATGTCCTAACCGACTTGCCAAAACTATAGTTTGTTAACAAGAAATTTGTGGAGTGGTTGAAAAACGAGTATTAATGACTCCAACCTAAGTGTATGTAAACTTCCGACTTCAACTGTACATCTGTTGTTCGGTCATGTAGATTGAAAGGGGTGTCTCTTGGCTATAAAAGATCTTTGTACTTTTGTCTCAGGGCTCTCAACGAATCATCAGAGAGGGTGATTCGTCGACCAGCCATCGCTATTGCAAAGCTCTCACTAATAAAGATTCAGTTTAAGTATAACTGACTTGTGTGATAAGTTTGTCTCTCCTCATTTGATAAAACAGAAATTAGCCACCAGTGTCCAAACCTTTGACTGGTACTGTATATATGCATTGAATTCAGAAAGTATTCTACATTTTGTTACGTTACAGCGTTATTCTAAAATGGATTAAATAGTTGTTTCTGCCTCATCAGTCTTTTATTTAATACATTTACATAAGCTTTATTTAACAAGGCAAGCCAGTTTAGAACAAATTCTTATTTACAATGACGGCCTACCCCGTCCAAACCCTAACCCTGACGACGCTGGGCCAATTATGCTCTGCCCTATGGGACTCCTAATCACAGCCGGTTGTGATACAGCCTAGAATCGAACCAGGGTCTGTAGTGACAGCTCTAGCACTGAGATGCAGTGGCTTAGACTGCTGCGCCACTTGTGAGCCCAAATCTACACACAATTAGCCCATAATGACAAAGCATTAACAGGTTTTTAGAATTTTAGCAAATTTCTTAAAAATACAATTCCTGAAATATCACATTTACATAAATATTCAGACCCTTTACTCAGTACTTTGTTGAAACACCTTTGGCAGTGATTACAGTCTTGAGTCTTCTTGGGTATGATGCTACAAGCTTGGCACACCTGTATTTGGGGAGTCTCTCACATTCTTCTCTGCAGATCCTCTCAAGCTCTGTCAGGTTTGATGGGGAGCGTCACTGCACAGCTATTTTCATGTCTTTCCAGAGATGTTCGATCGGGTTCAGGTCCGGGCTTTGGCTGATCATGTCAACATTAGCTAGCAAGCTAGGTCAAACAGTTATCATCATGAATCACATTGACAATCTACCTGCAAATCCTTGTCATATGAAGAGAAATTATAAATAAAACTTATCGGTCCTCTTGCATTAAACATCACACAACAAGTTGGAAATCACAAATTCAACAATGAGTGGTTTGGAAGGAATCAGTGGCTAACTGCAAGTGATGCAAAGCAATCACTATTTTGCTTCCCCTGCCTGCTATTCAGTGGAGAGGGTGTGTGGTCGAAGTCTGGGTTTAAGGGTCTCTTTTCCAAGCATAAAATAATAAACAATCACACGCAACACCATGGGCCAGAAAATGTTGAACACATTGGCCATTTTATCAATCCAGCATGACTTTTGCCACGTTCAAAACAATTGGAATCTCAGAATTGGGAAATCTCAGACTTCAGTGAGTTCAAGACAACTGGGAACTCTGAAAAAATTAGCTCCGACTAGGAAAATAGGTTTTGAATGGTCATCCAACTCAGCATTACAAGTTGGGAGCTCTGACCTGAAGATCACTGACGTCATGATTCGATCTTATTTTTTTCTGAGTTCCCAGTTGTCTTGAAAGCAACATAAATCCAGAGAATGTCAGACTTTGATGAATAAGTAAATGTAATATGCCAGGGAGATATTTATAGTGTAGCTAAGTAATACTAAATGCATGTTGTGTAGTAAGCTGTTAGTAGCCAATGTCTCTCACCCTAATAATTCGGTCACAGCCCAGAGCCTGAGAAATGTCATCGAATATTGTAAAAGCTTTCATTGTCTGCTTATATACCCCCTTAATACTGTATCGCAAGGTTTGTTTTGTTTGCGCAATGCGCTGTTGGTTGGTATATTTTATATAAAAGTGTATCCTCAACTCTATTTTCCTTCCTTTTTAGACCACATAGGCCTAATAAAATACTTCAAATGGTAAGCTAAGTGAGTCTTTGCGGTAACGTCAAAGCTGAATTTTTCTGAATTTTCCCATTTTGAAAGTGCTGAATGAATAGGTCTACCTTGTCGCAGCTCATTTGCATGCTTGTACTTTGAGTTAAGAATAAACATGAATTTACTGAAAATGTGCATTGTTCAAAACTCATTTTGGCATTTATTGAACGAGAATGCGGTTCTTATCGACTTTCACAAATCCACAAGGAATCAGAAGTACCCACACTCGTCAGCCATGTTTCTTTAAAAAAAAAATTATAGGCAGTAGATGAGGCTGAATGAACTGTTTCGCTGCCACACAAGGCCCCGCTAACAGCCAGGGGAAGGATTCACTCCATGGTGCTGAGAAGAAAGCTGCCTTAGGGCCTACATAAAGCTGTCCCAAACGTGTGTACTGTTTATCACAGTGCAATTAATCTATTTAGTAGCTATTCTGACATGCATTAAAAATAATTTGCCCCACCCAGATTCACATGCTAAAATCACATGTGCACCCTATGCTGTAGACAATAAAAGGCCACTAAAATGTGCAGTTGTCACAAATCAAGTTGGAGTGTGCAATTTGCATGCAGAAATGTCCAGAGCTGTTGCCAGAGAATTGAATGTTCATTACCCAACCATAACACCAACAATGTTTTAAATAGTTTGGCAGTAAGTCAACCCAGGACCTCCACATCTGGCTTCTTCACCTGCGGGATTGGTGTTGAGGAGTATTTGTCTGTAATAAAGCCCTTGTGGGGGAAAATGCATTCTGATAGGCTGGATCTAATTCCCCCGTGGGTAGGTCTATGCACTCCCAGGCCCACCCCTGACCAACCATGTAAATCCATAGATTAGGGCCGAATAGTTATTTCAATTGGCTCATTTTCTTCAATGAACTCAATAAAATCTTTGAAGTTACCACATTTGCTTAGAAGAGCAGGTTTAGACATCCACTGCTTGAAGACTCCGTTGCATGTCATTAACAAAGTTATTCTCATACAAACAACCACCGTGTCGATGACAAATGGACTCAGATAAGCCAAGTAGTTTAATCAGTGACTCTACAAAGCTTGAAAGGTTTAAGCAAGACTATTTATGAAAATGTTTCTTCAGAGCCAACTGTATCCCAATTGCCAAAGACTGTCAATGTTACCTGAACAGAAGTGCAAAAATATAGACAAGACAAATTATATTATCCAGTTTTACTTTATTTTTAAAAAAGATGAATAAAAAAAAAGATGGTCCACACTCAAGTCACATTAAGCAGCAAGGACAAAAACATAACATGAAACAGTCCGGTCTAACTCATCTCCACCCTGCATGGCCCACACTAGAGATTACCAATCTCAGAGGTTGCCATCAGCTCCTTCTGTCTGGCCATACACTTGTTTCAGATGTGATGCACTTTGCATTAGAGGGTAAACCAGGCAGATAATTCAGCAAACAAGGGCCCCTGGGATTGGCTAAACAAATGCAACTGAATCCAGGCAGGAACGACAACAGGTTCGAGGGATCTCGTTTAGTCCAGCACTGGCAAGAGTGGATGCTTTGTGGTCCCAATAAAACACATCTCCAGGTCTATCACTAAGGTACACTGGGCTTAACTCCCCATCTAATTTGCTTTTCTTAGTAAGGGGCTCTTATGAATTCTGATTGCTAGAACAGGGAACAGGTTGAGCAAAGACCGATCTGAATTGGGAAAATTATAACTGCTCCATGGTTAGACTACATCACCCACACCTGCGGTATGAGAACAAACTGCTTACGGTCAGTCTTGTGAAAGGGGAGGTCATCAGCACAGAGCTATCCAATCAGACATGATTCAAGGTGAGCTGAAAGGTAGTCATATCACAGCTACAACTGCTTTTTACAGCCTGGAGAGGATATCAGTTAATCACGCTCATTTGGAATTTAAAATACACCAATGGCTGACTTGCACCCCCCCCAACAGACAATCTAATTGGCTGGCGGGGGGGGACAAATCTGTCACAGGAGGCGCTTCTTATGAAAACAGAGGGGGTGGGGGGGGTCTGCCATGTCAACAAGATCTTTGACTGTACAACAGAGGCAAATGTGACTGAACAATAACACTATGTACAGACAGGTGAGGGGGTCAGTGTGTGTGCGTTGAGTTTAAGCACAGGCTAAGATCAAGAGCTGAACTTAGACATAAACATGTAATAAACAGGCACATGTAAAAACATGTCTGTGACTATTGCACAATGATTCGCCATGTCTTTCCACTGTTCTTTTAGTCGTTTTAAACCTCAGAACATCTGATCAAACATTGCAAGAAAGCAAGACAGAATATTTCAAACACTGCTTAGGAATACTAGTCAAGTTCTGGAGGATGAGAATTAAGTGATCATACAGACACACACTGACCCCTGATCTTCCTTCAGCACTCCCCCGTTCACAAACACAATGGGGTGTGGGAGAAGAGGGCACCTAACGCATTCTGTACTCTGAGGTCTTGGACACCTCACAGAGCTGACCTTTGAAGTCTATATCAACGGTGAAATCCAGGTCTCTCTGCAAACAAAAAAGACATATAGAAACAGGTTAAAAGGGGGACACTGGATAAACACCAAGCTTTAAACCAGAGAACAGTACAGAACACCATGAGACAAAACAGAGAACTAATAATTTCTAGTGTGGGAAAATTATACCCTGGAAAAATGGGAGGGGTACACAGACTTACAAGACACTCAAACCAACAAACAGTAAAAAAAAAATCAAGGGTGATATTGGAGACTAAAAAGGTGTCCTAACAAACTTAGACGGAGAGGTCTTTCCTCTTACGTTGTTTTTGACATTGGGCTTCATGTTGATGTTGCCGAAAATCTCCTCTCCTGTCTTCACAGTCAGATAGTCATCCAGGTAGAATACAGTCTGCTTCCAGTGGGTATAGGGGGACTCCGGACCTGGGGAAGAGAAACAGGACAGGTTTAATGACTTAAAAAATATCCCTTTAAATCAGATACTGCACAGAAACAGTCTGTTTATTCTCAATTATTGATGACATGCGCTGTCATTTACTATAGACATTTATAAAGATTCAGTGAACAAATCTATTACTGTGGTGCAGACGGTTTACTGGGGGGGGTTGAGCCTAGACTCACTGGTGGAGAAGCCTGTCCTCTTGTGACAGCGCGTGAACTCGATGTTGAAGTAGGTGACGAGAGCGTGGATGTAATCATTCCTCTTCACCTGCAGGCAGAAGGGCGAAGTGAAGGACAGGTCGTCGATTTTCACTGTGTAGATGTCCACCTCCTGGGGACAATGTAGAGGGAGGAGGCGACAAGGTGAGACTCAGGACAAGGCAAAATCCTGTTTGAACTGGTGGGATTAAGTGGAGCCAACACAAAGTCACAATAGGTTCAGTCAAGTAATCAGATTCCATGTGGGGTCACAGAACTGTGTATTGGGGAGGCTGCTGAGTGTGATTGACTCACCTTGATGAGGCAGGCGCTGCTGACCAGCTGTTTGGGATCCACCACATCCACTAGGGGCTCCTTGATGGCCACCTCCTTGATGCAGGACATATCAAAACCATACACATTCTCCCACCCTGTTACAGAGAAGATATGGGGTTACCACCACAGCTGGGCAGATGGAAAGTTTAAAAATTTACTTGATATTAAATTGTCTGGGCATTAGTCTTTCCTTTCAAAAAAAAAAACATGGTTTGCTTTGCTAGGTCTAGAAGTGCACACTTCAAAGTCCAGACTTGTTAGCTAGCTAAAGCAGATATAGCTAAAGCAGATATAATAACTATAACAGGGGTGGCGGGTAGCCTAGCGATTAGAGGCAAACCAGCAACTGGAGGGTTGACAGTTTGATTCCTGAGGGTTGCTGGTATCAAATCCTAGATGTCATTGCACAAGGCACTTAACTCCCCAGAGACCACGTGTGGCAGCCCCCCCCGCATCTTCTGGAGCAGTTGGATTAAAAGCGACAGTGAAATTTGGGTTGGACCTTGTGCAATATAGTGATCTTAATGAAAGCACAGTACAAGTAAATGTTATTTCCAGATTTGTTGCTGTAATACGCTTTTGGCTCCTTTGACTGTGCGTTCTGAATCTGCTTCGATAAGGGCCGCAACAGTCCTTCACCACAGAAACCAATGAAAGTCCCTTTACTATCTCCGCTCGAACCAAAAACATGGGTACAACGCTGGCCAATTCACACCAACTACATTACCCCAAAATTTAGAGGAATTCTCACAGTGGATTTTATAGTCCTTGTACTGCCTGTCCTCAATGGCTGTGACATACAGGGTAGCCCTGTCTGGGAAAATCAGGCCCTCTGGTTTCTGGGAGACAGAAAGGGAAAAGAGCATGGCAGGTTAATACACTTAGGAATGACAGATTAGCAGGCCATTCAAAGACCTGACATTTAGTGGCTGTGTGGAATCATGGCACAATGACTGCTTGTGGTGTGTGCACGTCAGTCTGCGTGGGGTGTTGAGCCTCCAAAGGAGGAAGCCAACTCCAGACAGAAACTAATCCAACACACTTCAAAACGGCATAATTTGATCTGACAATATTGTTACAGCACACGCATTTATTCATGGTAAGGAAAACAGTCTAGTTTTAGAGTTCACACCAGTGCGATATCAGATATCCGATATCTGAAATGTTCCCAATAAGTCAACCCAGCATGGTGTTGACGAGACCCACTGGAATGAGGATTACTTTATGGTCAATTCCACAGCAAGTCAGGAACTTAATCTCTTAAAAGCCTTGGCTATATGGCCAAACAGTTTAACACATGCCACTTGTTCCTGAAGATTTCAATATAGAGAAAGATGACAATGAAGGCATTCAAACAAGCATTAAAGTCCATTCCAAAAAGTACTAATTAAATATACTGACAGGAACATACCAGCCACTTGTCCCTGGCATAGATGACAGTGTTGAGCATTGACTCATAGAAGAGGCAGTAGCCCATCCACTCTGAGATGATAATGTCCACTCCCTCTACAGGGAGGTCCACCTCCTCCACCTTCCCCTTGATGATGGTCACAACTGAATGGGGGGAAATAGGGATGAGTTACAACTAAATAGCCATACCATTATCTCAAGCCAGGTTGAACCATCGTAAAAGACATGGGTGACTGAAAACTGAAGTGGCAGAGGGAAGTATTGACTTACTGTGGTCCATTTTGTTGGCTTTGACGATCTTCACAGCATAGTCAGAAATACTGCTGCACTCAATCTGAAAATACAAAAGCAGAGATGAGAGCAGGCCTTTGAGTATCTCAAGTAATGACAACTAACCAGAAGCATGGTGTCCTTTTGTGAACCCATCAAAGCAACTGAAGCCTACTGGGAATTCATGGGCTTTCTAGGTGTTCATTATAAAGCAAATAAAACAGGTCCTGGTGCAAAGCATTCACATCTGTGAGATAAAAAAAGGTATGCCTTATACAATATGGTATGACAATGGGGACATGTCACACAAAGAATGGTGATGCTGCATCACAAGTTCTGAAAGTACTACAGACTTGACAGTACATGGCAGTAAATGAGGTATGAGTCTCCTCCCCGTTCACAAACAAGGTGGGGGTACTTACGCCTATGACTTTCTTAGCCCCGGCTTTGGCTGCAAACATGCAGAGGATGCCAGTCCCACTGCCCACGTCCAACACCACCTTGTCCTTGAACAGGTGCTTGTTGTGGAACATTGAGTTCCTGTAGGTCAGGGTACGCACTTCATCTTTCAGCATCTCCTACAGAGCAGGACATGAGATGAGTTAAGGCAACACTTACTGAAGTGAGCCACTCCAACTGGGATATATACACCTGCTTGAACATATGACAATGTACCACCCATCTCAATTGCCTCACTGTATTTTTCAGGTGTGCTGACCAGAATTCAGTTTATAGCAGTGTGGCATGGGTCTTTACATTTCAACCATCTTGGTTGTGGTACCAATTTCCTCACCAAATAAACAATTAAATGACAATTCTCCTTTTTTCAAAAATACCTACCTCATGGATACCGAAGTGGGCATATGAGTCAAAGTAGTAGTCCTTAGAAGTCATGTCTTCTGCTGCAGGCTTGGCCGAGCTCTCCCCCTGAGAAATCTCACCAAAAGAGATACGAGTCACAACCAACCCCAGACTGGCAATGACCATTTGACATGTATGAAGGTTGTCCAGCCAAACCAGTTAATACAGCCAGGCAGAACATGCCTATATAAAATTACCATTGAATAGATGGTGTTTAGTATTGACTTTAAGTTGTTCAAAAAAAACTTATGTTAATGACACAATACTTAAACGATGTAGTTTAATTTGCGAGTTAAATTCATGTAGTTGTAGCTAAACCCAAGTTCAGTGTAGTGCATGAAGTATTATTTTTTTCCGAGCACAAAGGGGGGGGGAGAAAGCACATGGTGATTTAGGCCTTCACTTACTACATAACGTTGAGTCAAAAACTTAAAAAAGGTAGAAACAGGTAATCGAATGGTGTGCACTGAACATAACGTTACTAGCGAGCTCCACTAATTAAATGAGCTATGCTTTATCCAAGGATTGGCAGGACAAACTAGCTAAATCTAGTTAAAAGTGGTTAATAACTCCTCCCGGGCTGCCGGCTAGGTAACGTTAGAAGCAGATTAGAACTAACAAGTTAACACCAATGACTAACAATTATTAATGTATGTAGTTATCGAAACGCATTTGATGGATTAAAACGGACCTTGGACTACGTAAATAAAATGCCGGCAAAGTGAGCCAGATTTGCTTTGTGAAACGCTAGTTAGCATTGCTAACCTAGCACCCATGCGGTCTCACCCCGAAGCGCGAGCCAGCGAGGGCTCACAAAACATATACTTGTCATTACTAAATCAATTTCCCAAATGTGTTCATAGTGACTAGAATTATATGACAACCGCGTATATACAGTAAGAGTTTGCTGTGTTAGCAAACACGTGACTACAAATGAATGAGCCTTGCGGTGTAGGGTGCCTGGCTAAAATGGATGCTTGATAGTGAAGTGCGTGTGTTCGCTGAACTAACAGGCGCCGCGGCCTACAGTGACATTAGAAATATAGTTACTTTAGCTTAGTGAAAATACTTAGATTTCAAGCTACAGAAACAAATTATACGTGGTTTAAAACGTGTTACACCGCTACTCGACCACACCACTGCGCTTACCTCCATTCTGTCCGTAGTCTCCGCCATTTCAATTCCGTGTGGGCATGGACGCAGACCGACAGTGGTATTAAAACGCACACCTTTGAGCCCCCACCCTTTGACGCAAAATACGGTTCCTGATTGGATCCGTGTTTGCAGGCACCTCCCAAACGTCAGCCCCAGTTTCGCATAAATATGTCTCATTGGTTCACACTTTAACCTCAAATTCAGCTATGATTGTGGTTGGCTAAAACTGCTACAATTCTGTCTCAGGAAAGGTGATTGGATTAAGATCTTTGCTTAATCGATCAAACAAACAAAATGTAGGCAGTGCTCGTCAATAACTAAGTATATGACCATTAGGGGCTCCCGAGTGGCACAGCGGTCTTACGCTTCGAACACACCGACAGTGCCATTGCGCAAAATAAACCCAGAAAAAAGAAACGCCCCTTTTTCAGGACCCTGTCTGTCTTTCAAAGATAATTCGTAAAAATCCAAAGAACTTCACAGATCTTCATTGTAAAGGGTTTAAACACTGTTTCTCATGCTTATTCAATGAACAATAAACAATTAATGAACATGCACCTGTGGAACGGTTGTTAAGACACTAAACAGCTTAAAGACATTAGGCAATTAAGGTCACAGTTATGAAGGCCTTTCTACTGACTCTGAAATGCTCATCCGTGTGAATGTGCCCTAGGCATGCGGACTGCAGATGCCACAGGGCAATACATTGCAATGTCCATACTGTGGGACGCCTAAGACAGCACTACAGGGAGACAGGACAGACAGCTGAACGTCCTCGCAGTGGCAGACCACGTGTAACAACACCTGCACAGGATCGATGCGTCCGAACATCACACCTGCGGGACAGGTACAGGATGGCAACAACTGCCAGAGTTACACCAGGAACACACAATCCCTCCATCAGTGCTCAGACTGTCTGCCCCAGACTGGCCCTGAAAGAGTCAGAACAGATCTTCAGTTGGAGGTTTCATCTGAAAGATGGAAATATTGACCACCACCTTTCCCAGAGGACGATAACCCTCACAAAAATAGATAATTAACCTGACCATGACATCATCAAATCAATGTCTTTCACATTACAATTGGTAATAAACAAGTTTGAAAAAATGGGTTTCATTGGTATCCTCAATATTAGGCTTTAGTCAAGTGCTTCATTTGTTAAGTATTTGCAGAAAGTGCAGAGCAGACATTAGTGATGAGGCTTAGCAGTAGTACTAGCTAGTAACATTGAGCTTACTGCTATGACTAGAGGAAATTTAGGCTGTCATTGTAAATATGAATTTGTTCTTAAGTGGTTTGCCTAGTTAAATAAAACTTAAATAAGATTTTAAAAAAAGGTGAAAGGCAAAGGATGGACACATTTATATGGGGGGGCAAGAAACCAACTTACTTCAGTTAAAAAGCCAGACTACATTTATAAAACAATTGTATTATTTCTCTCAAATCTTTGTCATTAAATTAATATGCTATGTAAAAAATGCACTTAAACTAATTTAAATATGGCAGATTTTGTGCCACCCAAGGGTCCAACTTTGAGATGAGCAAATCGTCAACATTCCACCAATCAGGTATTGTGTTTGTCGTGAACAACATTAGTGTGAGAAATAATAGTGAAATCGGCGGTTCACCATCAAATTAAAAGTCCCCCATTGAAACTGATAAAAAATAGTATAGTCATGGCACAATTGGACTAGATAATGATTGGAATGATGTTATGTATATATATATATATATAATTTTGTTTATTATTTACCCCTTTTTCTCCCAATTGGTAGTTACAGTCCTGTCCCAACGCTGCAACTTCCGTACGGACTCAGGAGAGGCGAAGGTCGAGAGCCGTGCGTCCTCCGAAACACAACCCAACCAAGTCTCACTGCTTCTTGACACAACGCCCGCAAAACCTGGAAGCACCAATGTGTCAGAGGAAACATCTTACACCTGATGACCGTGTCAGCGTGCATTGCGCCTGACCCGTCACAGGAGTTGCTAGTGCACAATGTGACAGGAACATCCCTGCCGACCAAACCCTCCCCTAACCCGGACGACGCTGGGCCAATTGTGCGCCGCCCCATGGGTCTCCCGGTCGAAGCCAGCTGTGCCAGAGCCTGGACTCGAACCAGGTTCTCTAGTGGAACAGCTAGTGCCTTAGGCCACTGCGCCCCTATATATATATAACAGTAGAGTAGGTGTAGGTTGATACACCATTTCATAGGTGCACAATCCATAGGTTAGGCTGAACAGTATATATAAGTATGCCCCCAATACAATTCTGAATTGCAATTTTTATATATATATATATATATATATATATATATATTGCAATTTTTATATATATATATATATATATATATATATATATATATATATATATATATATATATATATATATATATATATATATATATATATATATAAATTGCAATTCAGAATTGTATTGGGGGCATACTTATATATACTGTTCAGCCTAACCTATGGATTGTGCACCTATGAAATGGTGTATCAACCTACTCAGTGACACCCACAGAACACATCTATGTAGAGTTTACACAAATATTAGCATCTTAGCTCTTATTGCAGGATTTTGATTGTGGGAAATCCCCTTTCCAGTCGGTCTATTGTGTGTATTGGCCATTCACATTGAACTGTACAGCCCAACCTATGGATTGTGTACCCATTAAATGGGATATCAGCCAACTCAATGACACTTACAGAACACAACTGTTAAGAGTCTACACAAATACCAGCATTTTAGCTCTTATTGCAGGACTCTGAAACCACTAAAATGAGCAACATTAAGCTCACCAGTCAACCTATGTCTATTGAACATTCATATTGCAATGTACAGATTAACCTATATTTTGCACCCATGAAATGGGGTATCAGCCTACTCGGTGACACCCACAGAACACAACTATGTAGAGTTTATACAAATATTAGTGTCTTACCTCTTATTGGGGAATGTTAACTGTGGGAAATCAGCTCACTATACAGACTATTGTGCCTATTTAACGTTCATATTGGACTGTAGAGCCTAAACTACAGATTGTGCAACCATGAGCCTACTCGGTGAGAGCAACAAAACACAACTATGTAGAGTTTACACAAATATTTGCGTCTTCAATGACCATTTAAAGCCATTTTTCTCAGTTGGATCTAGTTTTTTTCTGAGTTCCCAGTTGTCTTGATCACTCGGAAGTCGGAAATGTCCAGCATTATGCCGCATTCAAGAAATCTCAGACTTCCGAGTGTTCAAGACAACCCGGGAAAAAATTATCTCCGATCATCATCAAACTCGGAATTCCAAGTCGGGAACTCTGGCCTTTTTCTAGAGCTCTGACTTTCCCGACCTGAAGATCACTGACATGCGATTGGCTATGCGATTGGCAAACGCAGTAGGCACACTCGATTTACCCACAGATCTCCCGGTCCTCCAGGCAGGCAGAGTTAGTATATTCAGACAAATGAAATGGTTAAATAATGGGAACACTTTGCCTACCCGGTGCCAGGGCTTCTGAATCAAATGCACTGACCGCCAACAGAAAAAAAAGGAGCGCAAGCCTTCATCATTGGCTTTTCTACAGAAATGTTTGATGATCGACTAGGAATGCCTTGAAGAATGATAAGGTAATTGATGACCACTAGTTTTGGCTGTACATTGCAATATGAATGTCCAATACACACAATAGACAGACTGTGAAGTTGATTTCCCACATTCAAAGTCCTGCAATAAGAGCTAAGACGCTAATATTTGTGTAATATTTGTCTACCCAGTTGTGTTCTGTGAGTGTCACTGAATAGGCTGATAGATTAGATTACATTAGGTTATTAGTCAGATGCACAGGAAGTCTGGGGGGCAGGAGGGGGACAGGGGGAGCATGTAGCTGCCTAGTGGTGACTATTCAGCAGCCTGGTGGTCTGGGGGTAGAAGCTATTGGCCAGTCTCACAGTTTTTGCCATGATGCTACTATACTGCCCACGTCTGAGTAATGGTACAGGCTGTGGCTTGGGTTTTCAGGTCCTTGATGATCTTCTTTGCCTTCCTGCGATACCTGGTGTTGTAGGGGTTTTGGAGGTTCAGGCAATGTGCACCCAATGGTGTGCACCCACACTCTGTACATCCTTGAGGTCAACAGCGGTAGATTTGCCGTACCAGGCTGTGATGCAGCCCGACAATATGCTCTCGATGGAGATCCTGTAGAAAATTGTGAGGGCCCTCGGGACAGGCCAAATTTCTTCAGCTTCCTGATGTTGAAGTGTCGCTGTCGCGCCTCCTTAACCACGATGTCCGTCTGGTTTGACCGTTTCAGTTCCTCTGAGATTTGTACGTCAAGGAACTTCACATTTTTGACCATCTCTAGGTGGCTTCATTGATGAGGATGAGGCAGCCTGGTTCCTTCTGAAGACCACAATCAGGGGACGGCCCGCCAGGAAGCCCAGGACCCAGTTGCATTGGGAAGAGTTCAGTCCTGGGCTGTGAGCTTTGTGGTGAGCTTAGAGGGCACTATGGTGATACCCCATTTCATGGGTGTACAATCCATAGGTTAGGCTGCACAGTGCAATATGAATTTTTATTATGCATGCTGACTCGTGAGCTTAATGTTGCTCATTTCAGTGGTTTCAGAGATGCTAATATTTTTGTCAACTTTTTGGGGTCAAATTAACTAATAATTGTCTTTTGTTGAATTTATATAACAACATTCTGACCTTGTTTAGCATTATCTAGTCCATAACTGAGGCATGATTTGACCATTTGTATCTGTTTTCATCAGTTTCAATGGGGGACTTATATTTTGAAGGCGAACCGCTGATTCCACTATTGTTGCTCACGCGAATGTTGTTCACAACACACTGGTGAGTACGAGACAAGGGAAAAAAGAAGCGCCAGAGTCTGCGCAAAACGAACACGTCTAGTGGTCGCGCTGCTTGTGCTGTCACGAGCCTTGTCCAAGGCTACCGAGTAGCGAATTGACATAAATTATTGACGACATCGAATTCTCTTCGTTTAGCCATCAGATACACGTCATTATTGGAATAGATACATCGTGGAAATACGATTGTGTGCTGACTGATCACGGTCAACTGGTGATGTTTTCGAACATTTGATATAGCTAGCTAGCCAGCTAACGTTAGCTGTTTAGCTAGCTTGCCGTGCGTGACTCACTGACAGTCAAAGATCAGACCGAGTCGTTATTTTTTGGCATTCTGCTTTTACTCTGATACCTGTATATATAACTTTAATACATTTAGCGGGTAAATATAGTTAGTTATAACTGAGTGTACGTTAACGGTCATCTGGTCGTGAACGAAGGGAAGGTTTGAATGAATTTGCTAGCCAGCGGAAACGTCGGCTAGTTAACACAGATACATTTGGAGTAACCAATACTGCTAGCCTGCTGAGTTGATCCACGGCACGGCCATCCAAACTAGCTAATCTACATAGCTAGCAAATGTGCTAGCAAGCTATTATAAACGTGCTGTCTTTGGTAAAACGTCAAGGAAAGAAACTGTTGAGTTGGTTAGCTGGCTAACTAGCTAGGAAACAAGTTAACATACACTGTACTGACCGTCTACAATTCATTTTCTACGAGAAAGGCCGGAGTGAGGACAGAGAAACGAGTAAAAATGCCGGCTGTGTCGAAGGGAGATGGGATGCGCGGATTAGCGGTGTTCATTTCGGACATACGGAATTGTAAGTGTATTTTTTTACCATCATTGATTAGCTTTTCAACGTGCCATGTTAAACATTTGCACGGTGGACGACATTTGGTCTACATACATTTGTTTGCAAGTGTGCCCTGAAATGTAGTGGTGTAAAGTGAAACATATTGCTAACCTAGATGGTAGGAGATAGGAGGGGGTTATTGCTATGGAGAGGTCATTCGCGGTCACAGTTGCTGCTGCACCTCATCCCTTTTCAATTTGCGCTGCCTGCTAGTGTGCTTGTGATGATACACGGTCGACCGTGATGATGTGTTGTGTGTCCGACTCATAGCATACTACTAGGCCGCTACTCATTAGATGTTGCCACTGCTGTTCACGTCACCTGCACCAGAACAGAAGCAGGGTAGCTGACTGTTGATATCGCGACGGGCCACCAGGGTCAATTTTGTTCTGTTTTTTTGTGATAATACATTTATCAGGCAGTCGCATAGGGCGAAATGAAGCAGGACTGGATGGACAGTTATGTTGTATCGCTGTTCAGATATAACGTTACAGTAGCTAAACCGGCCAGTTGAACGACTGGGTCGATTAGAATTGGTCGCCACTCGCAATATAGTAGTCGATCTTGTGTTTGCGCCTACCTGGTTGAATTCCATGAATGTATTGTTAATAGTTGGAATAATATACACATGTTGCTAATCCAGTTTTTCTAATTATAGGCCTGGCCTATGCTGAGTGCATTGTCTGTCATAGCGCACACATACACACATGATCCATACATTATACATTTATTGTGCGTGACACTGCCATTTTTCATAGCCACTGTCATGACGGGGCAGAAGACTCTTTCTAACTCACTCAAAATACACACACAAACAGCACACATAAATTGTGAGGACAGAGAATAGGAGGACAGAGAAACCAATATATCCATGGGATATACCTTGTGCACATTAACCCTTATGAAAAAAGATTGCAGTCAGAGTGCAGTATAACTGTCGTAAGAGTGCAGTATAACTGCATTATACTGCAAATACTGGGTCCAATATATATATATTTTTTACTGCAGTTATTCTGCAATAAAAATACCACAGTCGACTGCAGTTAGTTTACTTTTACTGCAGTTTCGAAACTGCAATCTTTTTTTGTAGGGGAAAATGCAAGCGTTTAGAATACTAGACAGTGTCTCGCTTACAGCCTCCAACTGTTTCATGTAAAGCTGGCCCTTACAAAACAAGTGCAGTGACAGCAGTCAACTGTGGTATTTTGGATGCAGTTATACTGCAGTCTACCTGCAGTTACACGTCAAAATTATTGCAGTAAATAAAAATGTTATTTTGGATGTGGTATACTGCAGTTATACTGTGCTCTGACTGCAATCTTTTTTCGTAAGGGGGCATTTAGGGTACCTTGCCCCTCTTTCAAACATGATAAACAACAGAAAACCAAAAACAGGACCTGAAAAGGTTGCAAGACTGCTAGTGTTGTTGTGGGGTTAACATGAGATTAATTTGGAATAGACTGCTGTCTGAGATCACAATATGACATAGTAGTCTAGATCAAAAAGTTGGAAAACTCAAAACAGCACACACCTTACCTTAGTCTAGTGTCTAAACTGCAATGGCAAGGACTGCCTCTATTTGAAATGGACACACAGTCACACACTAATATCTTGACTTTCACCCTTATTCACACCCTCCCCGTCCCTCCTCTGTCCCACCTCTTGTCCTTTTCCCATCAGTCCCCCTGATTTGTACAGTATGGCTTTTCTCTCTTCAACACAATCAACACTAGTAATGACAGTGTATGAGTGTCTTTTTAATTACAGATGCAAAGGCCTACACAATGCAACCCTGTATAAATCTAGCTCAGCCATGATAGTTTTATTGTCCAATCGCAGTTGTTGTCTATGTAAAGGATTTTAATGTTTTCATCCTCCCTAGGGCCAGGAGTTTGTCCACGTTTTTGTTTTACCATATGACATAATTAGAAAAAAACTATAAAACCACTTTTTACAGCTGATTTATTACTATGACATATGCTACAACTACTGTCCAGAGTTGGGTTCAAATGCCTTCTGTTTAATTTTTCTGTATTTATTTATATATGTATATTTTTTTACTGCTCTAGGGATATAATTATTGTTTGGATAGCCTTATTTACTATAATGCATTGATTTATACCTTACATTTTTTCACTCTTTATGCAATGCACACTGCAGAGAACACCAGAAGAAGATTTGTCACTGAATTACCACAGTGAATTATTGTAATGTTTGTTTGTGTCAATTAATCCCATAAGGGATGGGTTGCCAATTAGCGAATTGACACAAAATAACATTTCATTCATTGACCAGATCAGTAAAAACTGGGCCCAAGGAAAACAATTTCCCCCCAACCACCCTGGGACCTATGGTGCCACCTCTGAAATCATCATGCAATGTTACAAATGAAAAAACCTATCCTGTTTGTATGATCTACATACATTGGTGGTGGGGATGGGCTTTGATAGCTTTATGTGGCTCAGTGCAGCTGGTGGCTGCTGCGATAATTTAAAAAATGTAATGGGCTGTTACTGTAATTTCAGGTAAAACTCAATAAAACAAGTCTCATATTAGGATAATGCCTAATGCCAGTTTCAAAAATATTGCTCTGCTATTACCATTTAGACTGTAGGAGTGTTGGCTCAAAGAAACAATGTTTACACTGCCCTGCTTCATGGGGGCAACTGTCGGGCGAGTGTCGTGCGCTACCACTGGGGGTAGAGGTTAAGATGTAGCAAGTATGCAAGTTTACATTTCAGTAATAAGTGTAGCCAATGTTATTTTTACGAACATTGTAGGAAGTGTGAAGAGGCTCCAAGAGCATTTTACCCCTCCCCTCACTCTTGAAAACAGTCACCTCTTGACACACAACTTTTCTTTTGTTATTAGCGTTCCTTAAATTTACGTCTCAAATTATGAACGGTGTGGTTTCCTCAACCTTATTGGTCATGCATGGGACCTGCATATTTGTGTCCACTTGCTCATGTTCTATGCAGCATATTATTATTTTTTTCCAGACATTTTGTGAGTCAGTTTTAGTCAAATAATGTAGGCTAAACCTTTAGATTAACCTTGGATTATATAGGCCTACTATATAAAATGCAGATTCTGCGACTTGGATCTGTTAGCCAAAATTTAGCCATAGTTCAAGAGCATATTAAGATGAATCCAATAAACCATGAATCCAATTGAATTCAATCACTTTTTGACAGCACCCCTTATGATTTAAACACAACTTTCCGTACATGTTTGCCTGTGGAAGAAGTGGTCAGTGACCTTTTGGACCTGAATTCCAAAACATTCAGCAGTTAAAGGTTCTTAAAGTTGACTCATTTTGCATACCCAACCATACCATGAGACATCCATGTCTTCATCCCTGGAAAATATAAACTTTTGAGTTTGATATCATTAAAATAAAAAATTATTGATTTAACAACAATTATCTAAAAACGTGTAAACTCATAGGTATTTGTGTTGTGCCTGCCATCGGTTGAGACGCAACATGTTCTCGAATATAGGGTGGGTGTCATTTCAGTCATAGAAATGTAATTCATAGAATGGACCTATCCTTTCAGACCACTAGAATTTGGCTGGTACACCATTGACATTTAAATTGAACTGGCATTTTAACTTCTTATTGTAACCACAAACTGCCGGTCCACCCACCGTCGAATGTAAACTTAATGGTCATGTCTATTCAATTATCTATATTTCTATGATTTCAATAGGATTCCTATGGAGGCTTGACTGTATAATTTAAAACGACATATATTCCCATTCATGTCAACATTCTCTTATGTGCGGACCTCCAACCATCTTTGTGGTACCAGTTGAAATGTACATTTTTATTAAAATGTTAGTACATTTATGGGCACAACACAACCTTAGATTATAGGGCTGCATGATTAATCGAATTCAGATTTGAAATTGCTATATTGACGTGCAATAACCATATCGCAAGAATTGGAAACCTCATATCCTGATGCCCCATTTATTGTAGCTGGGGATTTTAACTTCTTATTGCTGGGGGCAGTATTGAAGAGCTTGGATGAATAAGATGCCCAGAGTAAACTGCCTGCAACTCAGGCCCAGTTGCTAATGTATGCATATTATAAGTAGATTTGGATAGAAAACACTGAAGTTTTAAAACCGTTTGAATGATGTCTGTGAGTATAACAGAACTCATATGGCAGGCAAAAACCTGAGAAAAGATCCAACCAGGAAGTGGGAAATCTGAGGTTTGTAGTTTTTCAAGTCATTGCCTATCGAATATACAGTGTCTATGGGGTCATATTGCACTTCCTATGGCTTCCACTCGATGTCAACAGTCTTTAGAACCTTGTTTGACGCTTCTACTGAAAAGGTGGGGCGGGTGAGAGCTGATTGAGTCAGGGGTCTGGCAGAGTGCCATGAGCTGATCACGCGCGCTCACATGAGAGTTAGCTGCGTTCCAGCTAACTCTGTGACTCCTCTCTTTGGCTGCAAAAATGGCTGGGTTTTTCTGTGACCCGGTGCAGACCTAACATAATCATTTGGTGTGCTTTCGTCGTAAAGCCTTTTTGAAATCTGACACTGGTGGGATTAACAACAAGTTTATCTTTAAAATGATGTAAATACTTGTATGTTTGAGGAATTTTAATTTTGAGATTTCTGTTGTTTTTCATTTGGCACCCAGCACTTTCACTGGCTGTTGTCATATCGATCCCATTAGTTGGATCTAAGCCATAAGAAGTTTTTAAACAAAGCAAATTTGAGGAAAAGGCTACCTGAAGTTCTATCAACGCATTTCCTGTAGTACTCGCCGTTCAAAAACTCTGGACTATTGTTACTCTTCCTTCCGAGATGGCTACAAGGCACTCCCCTGCCCTCCATTCAGAAAATCGGATCACGAATCCATTCTGCTCATCGCTTCTTATAGACAGAAACTGAAACAGATAGTACCCGTGCTAATGTCTATTCAACGCTAGTCTGACCAATCGGAATTCATGAACACAAGTCACTTTAATAATGTTTACATACTGTTTTACTAATTTCATATGTATATACTTTATTCTACTGTATTTTGGTCAATGCCACTCCGACATTGCTCGTCCTAAAATTGATATATTTCTTTATTATTATTTTTTTTAGATTTGTGTGTATCTGTTGTGAATTGTTAGATACTACTACACTGTTGGAGCTAGGAACACAAGCATTTCACTTTACCAACAGTAACATATGCTAAATATGTGTATGTGACCAATAAAATACATTTTGATTTTGATTTGTTGGCTTCAACTAGGTTTTCCATACAAAGCGTTCCATTACAAAGGTAATCCGACTTTTGTTTGTTTAAAAACATAATACAATAACCCCTCAATAACTCTTCAGCATCTCAAATTGAGAGATGGACAGACTTCAATAGTGTCTCTGTGTTGAGTGCAAGATCGTCCTCATCGTTTACAATATTAAAAATCTTTCTGACCATGAATGAATGATTCATTGATACAGTAGTTTATATATTTAAATATATCCCTAAGTAAGTTATGGTGTTAATACTAAACAGGACGCACTCTTAGGCCTACAGCTGGTGGTTATGCAAGGCTACTGTACTAATGACATGCCACTGGCTTTGAGTAAGGCCGGTGTTTCTATGTATGCGGATGACTCAACACTATACACGTCAGCTTCTAAGTTCTGCAGTTAGTTTTGGAATGGGTAGCAAGGAATAACTTAGTCCTAAATATTTCCAAAACTAAAAGTTGTATTTGGGACAAATGATTCACTGAACCCTAAATCTCAACTACATCTCGTAATGTTGAAATTGAGTAAATTGAGGTGACTAAACTGCTTGGAGTAACCCGGGATTGTAAACTGTCATGGTCAAAACATATTGACACAACAGTAGCTAAAATGGGGAGTAGTCTGTCCATAATAAAGCACTGCTCTGCCTTAACAACACTGTCAACAAGGCAGGTCCAACAGGCCCTGGTTTTGTCACACCTGGACTACTGTTCAGTCGTGTGGTCAGGTGCCACAAAGAGGAACTTGGGAAAATTGCAGTTGGCTCAGAACAGGGCAGCATGGCTGACCCTTAAAAGTACACACAGAGAGCTAACATTAATGACATGCATGTCAATCTTTCATGGCTCAAAGTAGAAGAGAGATTGACTTATTTTTGTAGGAGGTGTTGACAAGCTGACACCCACAGCTCGGACACCCATGCATACCCCACAAGACATGCCACCAGAGGTGGCAGGTAAAAATACACCTTATGGAACAGCAGGGACTGGGAAGTAACACAAAGTGTTTTTCCCATCCTTCTCTGCAGATCCTCTCAAGCTCTGTCAGGTTGAATGGGGAGTGTCGCTGCACAGCTATTTTCAGGTCTCCAGAGATGTTTGATCGGGTTCAAGTCTGGGCTCTGGCTGAGCCACTCAAGGACATTCAGAGACTTGTCCCAAAGCCTCTCCTGCTTTGTCTCGGCTGTGTGCTTAGGGTCATTGTCTTGTTGGAAGGTGAACCTTTGCCCCCAGTGTGAGGTCCTGAGCGCTCTGGAGCAGGTTTTCATCAAGGATCCTGACTAGTCTCCCAGTTCCTGCTGCTGATAAACATCCCCACAGCATGATGCTGCCACCACCATTCTTCACCGTAGGGATGGTGTCAGGTTTGCTCCAGACGTGACGCTTTGCATTCAGGCCAAAGAGTTCAATCTTGGTTTCAGTCTTTAGGTGCCTTTTGGCAAACTCCAAGCGGGCTGTGATGTGCCTTTTACTGAGGAGTGGCTTTTGTCTGGCCACTCTACCATAAAGGCCTGATTGGTGGAGTGCTGCAGAGATGATTGTCCTTTTGTAAGGTTGTCCTATCTCCACAGAGGTACTCTGGAGCTCTGACAGAGTGACCATTGGAGTCAATCACCACCTTCCGGAGACACCTGAAACCCCACCTCTTCAAGGAATACCTAGGATAGGATAAAGCAATCCTTCTCAACCCCCCTTAAATGATTTAGATGCACTATTGTAAAGTGGCTGTTCCACTGATGTCAGAAGGTGAATCCACCAATTTGTAAGTCGCTCTGGATAAGAGCGTCTGCTAAATGACTTAAATGTAAATGTATGTAAATGTTCTTGGTCACCTCCCTGACCAAGGTCCTTCTCCCCTGATTGCTCAGTTTGGCAGGTTGGTCTTGGTGGTTCCAAACTTCTTCAATTTAAGAACGATGAAGGCCACTGTGTTCTTGGGGACCTTGAATGCTGCTGAAATGTTTAGGTACCATTTCCCAGATCTGTGCCCCAACACAATCCTGTCTCAGAGCTCAACAGGCATTTCCTTTGGCCTCATGGCTTGGTTTTTGCTCTGACATGCACTGTAAACTGTGGGACCTTATATAGACAGGTGTGTGCCTTTCCAAATCATGTCCAATCATTTGAATTTACCACAGGTGGACTCCACGTTGTAGAAACATCTCTAGGATGATCAATGGAAACAGGATGCACCTGAGCTCAATTTTGAGTCTCATAGCAAAGGGGCTGAATACTTGTGTAAAAAAAGGTACTTTAAAAAAAAAGTCTAAAAATCTGTTTTCTCTTTTTCATTATGGGGTATTGTGTGTAGATTAATGAGGCAAAAAGTCAAATTTAATCCATTTTAGAATAAGGCTGTCATGTAACAAAATGTGGCTAAAGGGAAGTGGTCTGAATACTTTCCAAATATGCTGTATATGGATTATTTATAAAGCCAGGCATATTTAATTGTTAGGCTATTGATTATAGACCTAATTCAATTGGGGTTTCCTATCTCCTGAATTTTCTTAGACAATTAGGCTAAGGCAAGGGCTGTTTCCTCGTTTCTGCTGCTTCTGCCTCCGACACGTTGTTCTCAATTCCAATATGGTGGTTAACTTTGCTATTATGCAAATAGCAACATAGGGAAAGGCAGCAATTCTACGGTGCACTGAAGATTCTTTCAGAACCGCGAACAGCGACCGTATCCAACTCGGGAGAAAGCGCATTTGTTATACAATAATATTAGATTGATTAGTGTTGCACCATTATTTTTACATAATAACCAAATACAATTTCAGTATCACATGACTTCGAGTGACTGTGCTATCCCTGTGGACTCAGCAATGGATTAGTCCACCGAGACAGGCGCAAATCATACCGGTGTATTTTCTGAACATTAAAGAAATATAATCAATTAGGCGTGCTCGACTAAAGAAATCTTGTTCGACCCACAGCCTATCCACAAAACAATCGACCTGTCGACTAAATGGGGCCAGTCCTACTGTTTGTTTAGCCAGCCCATGCCCACATTGTTCTGACATTCTAGAATATAAAAAATTTGAATTTCAACACATAATGCCATTGGGAAGGCCTAATAAATGTTTTTAGTTGTAATACATATGAATGTAGGGGGGGGGGGGGGTTCTATAGGCTAGTGCAACAATTAAATATATAATTTAGGTCCTTGAAAATTACAATGAAGCACTTGAAAAAGTCCTTCAATTTGACTTGCCAATGTCTGTATGAACTCTATAGACTACTTGATCAGCCCAGAAATTAAAGATTAAAATCACCTATTGAAATTACTCGCGTTATTCACATTCTCGTGGTGTGCCACTGGCAAATTTACCTGAATGTCAATCCCTGGTATGTATATGTGTTTTTTTTTGTCCTTGTTTTTAATGAATCTAATTCCTTACGACTTTGGTTGGTATGGCAATAAAGTATTAACTTGAATCCAAACTTAAATTGCCACCCTACTTCCTCCCCAGGCAAGAGCAAGGAGGCGGAGATCAAGCGGATCAATAAGGAGCTGGCCAACATCCGCTCCAAGTTCAAGGGGGACAAGGCACTGGATGGCTATAGTAAGAAGAAGTATGTCTGCAAGCTGCTCTTCATCTTCCTGCTGGGACATGACATCGATTTTGGACACATGGAGGCTGTCAACCTGCTCAGCTCCAACAAGTACACAGAGAAACAGATCGTAAGTGAAGTGTGCATGTGTGAGAGAGAGCACCCAACTTGTATGAATGAAAAATGTATGTGTGCTGTGCCCTTGTGTCTATGTCTGTGTGTGGGTTGTCTGTATATTCTCAGTTTGTGGCACTCCATTTCTCATTGTCTGTCTGTCTGTCTCGATATCCCAGTCTCTGTTTTGTCAGTTGGTTGTACTGGTTGACTGCCACTATTTCTTTTTCTCTTAAACTGTTCTGTCAATGTTGATACTAAACCTACACTGGTGCATTTACTGAACCCATTCTGGGGTCTATATTTGCAGTACAACAGATCATTGAACTTAGTGTCATTCATTCGAATGTCAAGTACTGCTTTGGTATTCAGCTATTCTGACCTGAACATTCAATTGCCAGATCAAAGACTTTAAAAGTCTTATAAGTAGTCTTAAAAATGTCACAGCATGTATGACTGTATGACTATTGTGTTATACGATATGTATATAAAAAGATTTAAGTCTTAAGGTTGACCTGACAGGGCGTGTTTCAGTACAAAACTCTTTCACAATGGTAGCCTTTGGTCTGGTCTGAGTACTTTGAAAATGCGTCCTCCTTCCTACCTTTCCTTCCTTGATAATCTTGTGGAAACCACACATTCACTCGAGCCATGTCAGATTAGTGGTTTAATTTTTACATGCCACATTGCACATTCAGTTGGGTACAACATTTATTTATTTATTTTTTTATTTTTTTAATTCACCTTTATTTAACCAGGTAGGCTAGTTGAGAACACGTTCTCATTTACAACAGCTACCTGGCCAAGATAAAGCAAAGCAGTGCGACACAAACAACAACAAAGAGTTACACATGGAATGAACAAACAACAATAACAAAATAGAGAAGTAAAGTCTATATACAGTGTGTGCAAATGAGGTAAGTTTAAGGGAGGTAAGGCAATAAATAGGCCATAGTAGCAAAAATAATTACAATTTAGCAGTGAAACACTGGAGTGATAGATGTGCAGATGATGAATGTGCAAGTAGAGATACTGGGGTGCAAAGGAGCAAAATAATAAATAACAGTATGGGGATGAGGTAGTTGGATGGGCTAATTACAGATGGGCTATGTACAGGTGCAGTGATCTGTGTGCTGCTCTGACAGCTAATGCTTAAAGTTAGTGAGGGAGATATGGGTCTCCAGCTTCAGTGATTTTTGAAATTCATTCCGGTCATTCACAGCAGAGAACTGGAAGGAAAGGCGGCCAAAGCGGTGTTGGCTTTGGGGGTGACCAGTGAAATATACCTGCTGGAGCGCGTGCTACAGGTGGGTGCTGCTATGGTGACCAGTGAGCTGAGAAAAGCCGGGGCTTTACCGAGCGCAGACTTATAGATGTCCTGGAGCCAGTGGGTTTGGTGAGGGATATGAAGCGAGGGTTAGCCAATGAGAGCATACAGGTCGCAGTGGTGGGTAGTATATGGGGCTTTGGTGACAAAACGGATGGCACTGTGATAGACTACAACTAATTTGCTGAGTAGAGTGTTGGAGGCTATTTTGTAAATGACATCGCTGAAGTCAAGGATCGACAGGATGGTCAGTTTTAGGGTATGTTTGGCATCATGAGTGAAGGATGCTTTGTTGCGAAATAGGAAGCCGATTCTAGATTTAATTTTAGAATATTGAGTCTGGAAGGAGAGTTTACAGTCTAACCAGACACCTAGGTATTTGTCTAAGTCAGAACCGTCCAGAGTAGACTGGACTGGCGGGCAGGTGTGGGCAGCGATCGGTTGAAGAGCATGCATTTAGTTTTACTAGCATTTAAGAGCAGGTGGAGGCCACGGAAGGAGAGTTGTATGGCATTGAAGCTCATCTGGAGGTTTGTTAACAGTGTCCAAAGAAGGGCCAAAAGTATACAGAATGGTGTTGTCTGCGTAGAGATGGATCAGAGAATCACCAGCAGCAAGAGCGACATCATTGATGTATACAGAGAAGAGAGTCGGTCCAAGAATTTAACCCTGTGGCACTCCCATAGAGACTGCCAGATGTCCGGACAACCGTCCCTCTGATTTGACACACTGAACTCTGACTGAGAAGTAGTGGTGAACCAGGCGAGGCAGTCCTTTGAGAAACCAAGGCTTTTGAGTCTCCCGATAAGAATGTGGTGATTTACAGAGTCGAAAGCCTTGACCAGGTCGATGAATACAGCTGCACAGTTTTGTCTCTTATCGATGGCGGTTATGATATCGTTTAGGACCTTGAGCGTGGCTGAGGTGCACCCATGACCAGCTCAGAAACCAGATTGCATAGCAGACAAGGTAGGGTGAGATTCAAAATGGTTGGTAATCTGTTTGTTGACTTGGCTTTTGAAGACTTTAGAAAGGCAGGGTAGAATAGATATAGGTCTGTAGCAGTTAAGGTCTAGAGTGTCTCCCCCTTTGAAGAAGGGGATGACCGCTGCAGCTTTCCAATCTTTGAGTATCTCAGACGATGCAATAAAGAGGTTGAACAGGCTAGTAATAGGGGTTGCGACAATTTCGGCTGATAATTGTAGAGGGTCCAGATTGTCTAGCTCAGCTGATTTGTCGGGTTCCAGATTGTACAGCTCTTTCAGAATATCAGCTATCTGGATTTGGGTGAAGGAGAAATGGAGGAGGCTTGGACAAGTTGCTGTGGGGGGTGCAGGGCTGTTGACCAGGGTAGTGGTGGCCAGGTGGAAAGCAGGGCCAGCTGTAGAAAAATGCTTATTGAAATTATCAATTATAGTGGCTTTATTGGTGATGACAGTGTTACCAGCCGCAGTGCAGTGGGCAGCTGGGAGGAGGTGCTCTTATTCTCCATGGACTGTACAGTGTCCCAGAACTTTTCGGAGTTTGTGCTGCAGGATGTATATTTATGTTTGAAAAAGCTAGCCATTGCTTTCCTAACTGCTTGTGTATATTGGTTCCTAACTTCCCTGAAATGTTGCATATCGCGGGGGCTATTTGATGCTAGTGCCGTACGCCACAGGATGTTTTTGTGCTGGTCAAGGGCAGTCAGGTCTGGAGTGAACCACAGGCTATATCTGTTCCTGGTTAAAAAAAATTGAATGGGGCATGCTTATTTAAGATGGTGAGGAAAGCACTTTTAAAGAATAACCAGGCATCTTCTACTGACAGAATGAGGTCAATATCCTAACAGCACGGGCTCTGAATATAGATGGGGGGCGATCAATTCACATATGGTGTCCAGGGCACAGCTGGTGCAAGAAGGTTATCACTTTAACTCTTTTCATTCGAACAAAACCCAGGTTCAGGGGGATATAATTTAAATGATTATATCATGCCTCTTTCGTGTTTGGTGGAGGAACTCTCCAATGCACCTTAAGACAAAACAATGTTTACGTCTCAAATTACGGGTGTGAACGTTTTAGGGATGACCCCAGCTAGTCGACTGGTCAATTGTTTGGTTGATGGGCTGTTAGTAGACCGAGATTTGTTTTTAGTTGAGCAGTAGCACATATATATGTCTTTTTTTTATGTCACACGAGGCACCCGTCTGATTCACGCCCATCTCAGTGAACTAATCCATTGCGGAGGCTGCACAGATGGCACAGTCCAAGAAGGTCAATGTGGCGAAAATGCACAATGCACGTCTCTCTCCAGAATGCGTTCTCTCCTGCGAATTTTTGCACGTTCATTGTTTCATAACTTCATTGTTTGAATTGTTTGCCTTTGTGTCTATCAATTCCCCATTACATGCAGTACCAGTCAAAAGATGGACACACCTTTTCATACCAGAGTTTTTCTTTATTTTTACTACACTGCTCAAAAAAATAAAGGGAACACTTAAACAACACAATGTAACTCCCAAGTCAATCACACTTCTGTGAAATCAAACTGTCCACTTAGGAAGCAACACTGATTGACAATAAATTTCACATGCTGTTGTGCAAATGGAACAGACAACAGGTGGAAATTATAGGCAATTAGCAAGACACCCCCAATAAAGGAGTGGTTCTGCAGGTGGTGACCACAGACCACTTCTCAGTTCCTATGCTTCCTGGCTGATGGTTTGGTTACTTTGAATGCTGGCGGTGCTTTCACTCTAGTGGTAGCATGAGACGGAGTCTACAACCCACACAAGTGGCTCACGTAGTGCAGCTCATCCAGGATGGCACATCAATGCGAGATGTGGCAAGAAGGTTTGCTGTCAGCGTAGTGTCCAGAGCTTGGAGGCGCTACCAGGAGACAGGCCAGTACATCAGGAGACGTGGAGGAGGCCGTAGGAGGGCAACAACCCAGCAGCAGGACTGCTACCTCCGTCTTTGTGCAAGGAGGAGCAGGAGGAGCACTGCCAGAGCCCTGCAAAATTACCTCC